>NC_069389.1:90379906-90687049 GCF_027475565.1 Acinonyx jubatus
ATCACACTCTCCAGTTCCATCCACGTGGCTACAAAGGGCCAGATTTCATTCTTTCTCATTGCCACGTAGTACTCCATTGTGTATACAAACCACAATTTATTTATCCATTTGTCAGTTGATGGACATTTAGGCTCTTTCCGCAATTTGGCTATTGTTGAGAGTTCTGCTATCAACATTGGGGTACAAGTGCCCCTATGTATCAGCACTCCTGTATCCCTTGGGAAAATTCCTAGCAGTGCTATTGCTGGGTCCTAGGGTAGGTCTACTTTTAATTTTTTGAGGAACCTCCACACTGTTTTCCAGAGCGGCTGCACCAGTTTGCAAGTGACACTGTTTTCTAATATCTATAAAAACCTATGTCTCTCTCCTCAAAGTAGCCAGTCAAGTGACTCAGTTGGGACACTAACTACTCATGTCGCTAGTTATCAGAAAAGTTTCACTGCCCTTTGCTTCACCCTTCCACAGGATAGAATAATGAACACCTATATTTTGTTTTGAATATGAGCACATAGTCACCGCTTCCTACCAAGAGGAGGTTTATAATGAACAGGACAAATAAAAGCTTAAGGCAGATGACTTAGCGGTAGTGAAAGGAGTTCCATTCCCAGTGGCCCAGATAGAGCAAATCCAAACTTTTAAGGAAATTATTCTTAGATACTCTGGACCACAGTGATAGCTACAAGCCCTTTAACTATTGTAATATCTAGATGTAGATATTTATACTGCAATTTAATATGTATATGTAATATCTACATGTACTATCTATACTGTAGAGTATAGTGCAATAGTTACGTGCCAAAGCTGGGAACCTAGACTGCACTCAAATATAAATAATATGGTAGAAAGAACTCTGGATTAAATTCTAGTCCTGGTGTGTTTGTTTGTTTGTTTATTAATAGTTTCTAAGAACCTATTAGGTTAGGAATATATATATGTATATATTTAATTGTTTAATGTTTATTTAGTTTTGAAAGAGAGAGAGACAGAGTACAAGCAGGGGAGGGATGGAGAGAGAAGGAGGCACAGAATCCGAAGCAGGCTCCAGGCTCTGAGCTGGCAGCACAGAGCCAGACACGGGGCTCGCACCCAAAGACCGCGAGATCGTGACCTAAGCCTAAGTCGGACGTTTAACCAACTGAGCCCCCCAGGTGCCCCAGGTTAGGGATATATATTGATGAATAAAACAAATATATGGTGCCTGAGTTTATGGATTTTACATTGTGGTAGGAGAGACAGAAAAAGAATCACATAATTGTATAATTAAAATCAGTAAGTTCTGTGAAGGAAATTAATACATATATGTGATAAAGTATCGTGAGGGCCTGATGTTACGATATGACATCAGGGAAGGTGTGTCTGAGGAGTGCAAGCAAGAGTGGGAAGCATATTCTAGACGGAAGGATGAGCATGTATGAAAGCCCCGCATGGGGAAGAGCCTGGCACCTTCAGTGACCTGAAAGGAGGCTTGTATAACTGGAAAGACGTGAGTGAGGAGGAGAGTGGCCAACATCAAGTTAGAGACCATGGAAGGCCCTTTAGGCCATCGGTTTTAATTTGAATTTTGTGCTAAGTGTAAAGAAAAGCTAGGAAAGGGTTTCAGTAGAGCAATGCGATAGAATTTTATATTTTTAAAAGACCTCACTGACTTCCGTGGGTAATGATGATCAGAGGGGGACAGAAGCCCAAAGACCATTCAGGAAGCTCTGGCAGTGGCCTCCAGGACACATGATGGTAGCCTAAATAGTGTTGGTTACAGTAGAGATAAAGATAAATGAACATGTTTGAAATATATATATATATATATATATATATATATATATATTTAGAAATTACAAATAGCAGCACTTACTGACAGATTATGCATGTGAGGTAGTAGAGAAGAAAATATTAAGGATGACTCTAAGATTTCTGGTTTGAAAGGCTGGGTAGATTTTACTGCCACTTACTGTGATTTGTAGAATTGAAACGGAAAAGGTGGGTGAGGATAGGAGGTAAAATTAAAATGGAGATGCCCGTGAGACATCCAAGTAGAGATGTCAAGTAAGCAGAAGGAATATAAATTCACAAATGCCAGGGATAGGACAGAGATGAAGATAGCAATAGGGGGAAATTTTGGGCTTTAGATAGCACTTGTTGCCCTAAGACTGACAGCTCCCAGAGAAAGAGTACAGATAGAGAGATGCCAGAACCAAACACTGCGACACTTCCAACATCCAGTGGTCATGGAGAGGACGAGAGACCACCAAAGGAAACCAAAAGCAGCCTATCTCCAAAATCTCCTCAATCTGCCTTTGTTTCTTTTGATCCCTGCCACTATTTTAATTCCGGCCACCGCGAAAGCTCCATGGAATCAAAAAGGTGAGATTTTCCAAGATGTGACAATTATTTTGGAGCTTCCTTCTCTTATATCTTACTTCTGTAGTTTATGTGTCTTCAGAAACTAAGATAGGAAGTGAAAAACCAATTAAAGTGGTCTTCATTAGCTCACTCTCTAGATGATGTTCTTCTGTTGCCAAGTGAAAGAATGTCTTCACAAAGCTCTTGAAATTTTTGAGGTAAATAGTAGCTGTTTGGTGAGTCCTACCCAAGGTGTAACTCTGCATGTAGGATATGGGATTAAACAAACCCATTTAAGTGTATATGCTCCTTCTGGCGATGACACCACAGCGAGGCTTGGAGATTACAGAACATTCCCCATTTGGACACATTTGTCAGGCTGAGAAAAATACAAATTGAAGTGACAAAGAAGAACTACAGTCAACACTCCCATCATTCTTATTTTACGGCCTCTGCAATTTCTCTAGAAGTTAAAAAATCAGAAGGGTAGGGCTGAGTGCTTTTTGTTATTCTTGAGTTTAGTTTTCTTAAAATGGATTAGGGTGGCAGGAGATTAACATTCCAATCCAATCACTAGTGTATGGATTTCCATTCACCTAAATGCCCAAGAATATTAAGAGAGATTTGTTGTACAGGTTGGGGATTATCTCTAGAATTAGCCCATCACTTGACATGTGTCATTAAAAATTGACCTTTTGTTCTCAACATGGGGGTTTAAAGTAGGTCTGAAAATGATGTTCTTTTAACTTCTGCTGTATTGTTTAATTTGTTTATGTTGGAAGAATATTTTCTTTAATATTGCAGTTTCAAGAGATGAATACATTGCAAAGAATGAAATTTTAGTAATTAACAAGGTAAGTATTTGGTAGTAGCCAAGCAAGTATTGGGACACCACCTCTCACCCCCTCCACCCCAACATACAAAACTCAATTATCCACTTTAGAGAACAACTGCACACATTACCCATAAACAAATTGGGGGGGGGGGAGATCTATATCTGTATCTCTGTAGATATAGATAGATAGATGGATAGATCCACATGCACTTGAAAAGCTGAGACTCAGCTTTACATTTGTGAGTCTTTAACCAAAATTCCCTAAATTTTCTGTGGTGTATGTATGAATGTTTGGGATAGAATGTTCTAAAGCATGTAAACCCTCTCTGGTGGCAGAATTTCCCTGGTGTCTGTCACATCTTAGAAATACAAATAAAAATAAGAAAGACTTGTAGACCTATTTATTTATGTCTCTATGTCTTAACTACAGATCAACCTTCAGGCAATGGCTACAATGAGAACCGTTAATATCAAGATTCTTTCTCTATTTTTAGATGCAGGAAGAGCATCGAAATCATTTGTGTATTCCTAGCACCTAGCATGGTGCAGGTGCATCAAAGGTGCTCAATCCATGACTGAATGAAGGAAAGATACTAATTGTTATGATTGGATTTTATTTGTTTGAAACCATGAGCACATTAAAGACCTTGCTAAACAAATCCTGCTGGCATCCTCCAACCCTACCCTCTCCAGAGCATCCATTTTGCACAGATTTTGTTTTTTCATATTGTGAAACAAATTACTTCAATACTTTTAAATATAGATTGATCTCCAAGATCATGTTTGTTGCAGAAGATCTGGATTTGAATTACAGTCACAAGATATATTTGGTCATTGATACTATCCAATTTAAATTTTACTGGAATTTCGACTGGCAATTTTTCCTTCCCCTATCCTTTTACTTTCCCCTGAAAATGAGGAATTCATCAGAAGGGAGCCAGTTCTCTGTTTGCCTGAAGGAGCTTGATCATGGTGGGGCCACTGCTCCCTGCTATTGCTGCAGCCTGAGTTTTATTTTATAGCAACTTCTGTATCTTCCATAAAACCCCAAATGCTAGTGTGAGAGTCATAGTGATTTCTGTGCTAGACAGAAGAAATTTTTCTAGTCAACCATAGAGGACCCAGCTTCTAAGAACTCACAATTCTTTTGCACCCTGGAATTTAGCCTTCCTCTCTCAGGTTTACAGCACCCTCTGTTGGGAAATGTCTGCCAAATCTAGAAACTGTGCAAAAGCATTAACATTTCTCAACCAAATCTGAAACTATATCACAAAATGTTATTGTTTTCTCTTTCTCTCTCTCTTTCTTTCTCTCTCTCTTTCCTTCCTTCCTTCCTTCTTCTTTTCTTCTTTGTCTTTCTTTCTATTTTTAATATAGAGGTAGTTCCCTGAATTTTCAAGACCTATGCCTCTTGTGTGGTTCAAGATTCTGGAAACCTTCTTCTTTCTTTTATATAGGTAAGAACCTATATAATTTGGAAGGTTCAGGGACCTGATAAATATGCTACTATAATCCCCTTCCCATTTTCTTCCATGGGACCTGAGGTACTCTTGCAAATGAAGCTCTTGGTGACTTACATGAATATCCAAGAGTCCTTGAAATATCTACCAATAGCAAAGCTTATCAATTCTTGCTGCCAACCGAAAATATAAAACTTCCCTCCCCAACAATTTACACAGTCCATGCTTAATTCACTCTTCATTAGTACAAAAAAATTCTGTAAGAAATGCATCAATCATATTGAAAGCTTCAAAATAAACATAATGTACAAAAGTAATAAAATGTTTGTCTCTAAGCTAACCTGGGGCAAACTCACAGCTCATTTTCTGTTCCTAAGGTATAGCAGGGCAATTGCCTGGTTTCTGAATAAGGCGTATGAGAGGCTTTGGGGCCACTTGGCCAAAATGATGGGAAATGTAAGTTGTACGGCTTTTAATGACAAAGGTAGACATAATATTCAATTGTACAATTTCTTATTAAATAAAAACTGCATATACAAATATCAGGTAAATATTCTCAAAGGTTTCATTTCAATTTACAATCTCTAATATTTATATAAATTACCTCAAAAACACTAAGTCACATTCTGCCACATCTTAAAGAGGAAATCCATGTTGAGAAGTAGGGTTGGTCAGATCACATTGTAGCCTAATTTCTGAGACCCTGGGCAAAAAAAAAAAAAAAAAGGCCCACTAGGTATCCATTAATGTGCTACCTCTACTGTTGTTTGAAATAGAAAATGCAACTCATTTCTTTCACTATTTACTTGGATTTCATTGATCATGTTTTTGTTAATTTCACTATACTGAGTGGTTTTAGATTAAATTATCTTTATGCCCCCTTACATTCTATGTGTCGTATATGTCCTCTCTCTGTTCATAAAGTAGAATATGATGCGGTCAGCACAAAGTTCATAAAACACCAATTGCAGTATGCAGGGTAATTTTTTCCCCTAAACCAAAATGTAATTTGTCTTAAGAGGCCCCATTCTCTTACATGATTGAAACCGAACTCAAGGAATATAAGCTTTACTCAATTAAATTATGTTTTCACCTCATACCTTGTATTCTCCCCCCTACTACGTCAAAGTTCTAAGTGTTCACGTAATGCCATGCCATTGATTGGAAAGGAGTGCTTGGTTTTGGTTCTTGGCAAACATTCCTTCTGGCATCTGCTGAGATCTATATAATATCCAGTTAATAATATGACAGGCACGGTACTCCCATGCTCTCCACTCATGGGAAACAGGAAATATAGAGCATCAGTCCTCTCTTCTCTCGGGTCCCTAAACCTAACTGTATTTTCTTTTCCCCCTATCCCACCCGAGGGATACAACTTGGGGAAAGGAATTCTCAGAATCAGTTCTCATAGGCTCTACCCAAGGTTTCATCGTCTTGTTTTTCCTTCTTATATTTTTGATTTTCTTCCAGTTCAGAGGATCTTTTATTTCCTTTGAGGCTGAAGAATTTGCTTGTAGATTGTTATGTATTCTTCCAAATGAATTTTTTATGACTTTGGCTTCTGATTCTCAGTGCCCGGGCTTTTGGAAGTCAAAAATAGTTTTCTCTCTAACCGGTTTCTCTGTCACTAGTTTCAAAATAGACTTTCCATTGATTTTTTTCCTCTTCGTTTCTTCCATAACCTTTATGTCCCGAGGCAGTGAATGTCAAGTCTCATTTGAAATGGGGAAAGCTTCAAGGTAACAGGACATTATAGAAAATTAGAGAACATTGGGTAAAACTTCTAAATTTCATACCGTAACAATAAAATTTCCCAATAATACTGTAATCAGCATTTGAGGATATGCCCTGGGATTGCCAGCTGGAGTATATAAAAACCAAAACAAAACATTTCCTTTAAGTCTCAACAACGGTGGCAACTATATGCATTCTCTTAAACCATTTGCTGTCAACAACACTGCTCTTCTCTGTGCATTTAAAAGGAAGAGATCCACTCCAAAGAGAGTGGAGCCAAATGTGGTGAAAATCTGCCCCTCTACCCAAGTCAACAGATTACTTCTAGTGTATGAATGAACAGAAAAATAGAATGACTGATTTTCACAGTTATCTTAGAAATGCAAACCTTTGATCACAGGAAGTCTTTTTCTAACCACCGGTCAGAACAACTAAATTTCTCTTCCGGTTCACACGTGTTGGTTGAGGTATAGGGGATCTAAAAATCTTACCCAGATGTATAGGATTCCATCTGAAGTTTATGGCTTACTGCCTTCTTTTATTTTGTCTCTTGTCCTTAAACATCTTTTTAAATTGAAGTTGCCTCTATCTGTCACAGGTACTAAGTTAAACATGCCTTGGCGTGATAGCATACTAGGATGTCACCAATGCCAAAAGAAGTCTCTTTGGTAACAAATAGCACAACAATCCATTTCCCGCTTAATTGAATGCTGCCTCTCTTGTAGCCCTGTTTTTTCCTTATGGTGACATCTCAGCTCCCACAAATTCCTACCCTCTTATTCTGGGCCTCTCTTGACTATTTCCACTGCTGCTCCTTATGCTGATAGAAGAATCCATCATTACCTACATCTCAATAGGTATCCTATATTTTTACTATTCCTTTAGCATCAACAACCATCATCAAGTCTCCTATGCCGTACGGAGGAGAAGTTCCAGAATTCCCTTTCCATTTATTTCTTGGTTAAATGTTGTCAATAAAAGATACACAAGATTGGAAAGCAGAAGAGAAGGAGAGGTCATTACTCTCTGGAAGCAGCTGCTGACAGACAAGTGGGCAGACATGAGGTCCAAAGAAACTTGCAGAAGAACTTCCTAAGAATCATCTAGATCCAGGGGCGCCTGGGTGGCTCAGTTGGTTGGGCATCCAACTTTGGCTCAGTCATGATCTCGTGGTCCATGAGTTCGAGCCCTGCATCGGGCTCTGTGCTAACAGCTCAGAGCCTGGAGCCTGCTTCAGATTCTATGTCTCCCTCACTCTCTGCCCTTTCACCACTTGTACTCTGTCTCAAAAATAAACATAAATTTAAAAAATTAAAAAAAAAAAGAATCACCTGGATCCATGCTCCATACCTAGATAGTTGGTGAGAGTATTCGAGATATTCCTGGCTTCACAGCAGTTCTAGGGTGCATCCTTGAGAACCACTAATTTCACTGCTACAGACTAAAATACTTGGGAAACCTTCTAAATGTTCTTGCGATTTTCTGTGGTTTGGGGTGAACTCGAAAGAACCACCTGCTTTCATAGTGAAGACTGAGATAATTGGTCATGACTTCCTGACTTCTGCTCCTGCTTTTCTTTCTAAAAGGTTAATAACTTCTAGTGCCCCCAATGAAAACTTTCATACTGTGAATATATAGAGTGACTCTGATTTTCTGATCTAACTCTGATTGAATACACTACTCTTTGCCTCTTTTGACTTTATGAGTTTAGTGAAACCCTTAACAAGATTTTAAATTTCCAATCTCTCCCTATTTGGGACAAAGAGAAGCATCTCTCAAGGTATTTGGTTTGAACTCGTCCCAGTGGAGGTTGTATCTCTGTTCTTTTGTAGTAAATTTCTTCATTTTACGAGAGATCAAAGAGTCACAGCATTTACTTCCTCTACATTGAGGTAGTTTAACGTCCACAGGACCTCATATTTCCCAATTTCTGGAACATTTAGTACTAACCTCCCCATGTCCTTTTTTATGGGCAGATCCTCAATTAGAGACTAGATTCGTGGTCTCCAGGTTATTAATTTGCTGTTCTTATTTTCATCAAATAGAAATTGTAGAGGAAACTTTGAGTTGCAGTTTGGCTAGCAAAACAAATGGTTGTAGATATACATGTCTAAGGAATCTTTCTTTACAAAAGGTAAATTCTGTATATTTGTTCATCTATGTCCATCTCCCGAGACTGTATTCTGTCTATTTAAAATGACTATTTTGGAGACGTAATGAATCCTAAAATCTTTTTATGGTCCTCAATACATAACTGACCAATCAAAACATTGCTGAAATGTCCACTTGCATTCTGATCCTATTAATTACTTATAGTTCAAAAGATACAATTGATCAAAACTATACCTGAGACTTGGCTAAAATATTGGCAAATGTTCAGTTATAAAAGTTCACTTGTGAAGATATTACCAGTCTTTTTTTTTTAACGTTTATTTATTTTTGAGACAGAGAGAGACAGAGCATGAATGGGGGAGGGGCAGAGAGAGGGGGAGACACAGAATCGGAAGCAGGCTCCAGGCTCTGAGCCATCAGCCCAGAGCCCGACGCGGGGTTGGAACTCACGGACCGCGAGATCGTGACCTGAGCTGAAGTTGGACGCTTAACCGACTGAGCCACCCAGGGGCCCCTACATATTACCAGTCTTTAACATTTAGAAGGCTACTTTGTATAAGCATTATGGTACTCTGATGGATTGTGTAAGCAAATGGAAAAGTTAATGGGGTCTCCTCCCTGTAATATGAAATGATAGTGCTAAGCCATCACAGCTCAGTTCTCTTGTATATATAGAGAGAAAACCTTGTATCGTTGAAACACTACACGAATGATTATCAAAAATATGGGAATAGAAATTATATTTGGGGTTTGTTTGCTGCACCAGACTGACTCTAGCTGTCAGGACCAATAAAACACCTGCTGAGTCATTTCAAATAGGCACATAATGCATTTGTTGTGACCGTTGGGACATCAGTGGCACAGACAATAATCAGCCACTTCACTGAAAGCATCACCAAGTGACATAGTTCTATGAATCATTAAGATAGAACCAAAGTGAACCAATTCATAATATGTGATTTTGTTGAGGCATGCAGGGAATTCAGAATTCCAAATCGTTTCTCATTTGACCTATAATCACCTTAGAAGTAATCCTACAGCTCTGAACTAATTTTGGAGCATGAACTTACGAAGAAAAGTTGAAGGGTAAAGAATGTATGACAGAAGAACATGCAAAATAAGTATTTTCCTTAGATGTTCGTTCTTTCTCCTTTTAAAAACATCCTTTCCATCCCCATTCACTATTCTTAAGTTCTCTTAGCTCCCTCTGTGATAACAAATAGTCTGATAGTCTCATTCATCTTCAACAATCATTGACTTCCTATTCAAAGAGAACGCTGAGCTAAAGCGAACTATTGGAAAATAATGGTTAAATCTAATGAAATGTTACTGGAACGATTCAAAGTTTAGTAAGGGAACTAAGTTCCAAATGGGAAAATGTTTGGTACCAGGTCATATTCCTGACATTTTTCAAATCACAGCGTATCTTACTTACATGTAAAACTAATTTTATTTGATTACTTTTGTCTTTGTTTATTTGTTTATATTCACTACTAAGATAGGCTTTCCTTACTAATGTAAGTGAGCACAGGTGAGTGTCCAAATGTCCAACATTTATATACCACATGTTGGTGAATCTAAACTAATTTCGCTTTTTTTCTATTTCAAACCCCATCATATACGAGCCATTTAATGAACAACATGTTTGTTTGTTTTTTTATCACAAACCCAATACAAATAGGAAAGCACTGGTTCCCATGAAAATTCCAAAATAATTATCTAATGAGGGACGAAATGTCAAAGGGATTCATTAGTTCATAGTGAAGTTTTACAGTAAGACCACTGAAAATCCACAAATTTTTACATAAGCACTTTCAAGGAAACTCCAATATACTACTTGTCTGTGTTTGTTCTTAATGAGGGAAATAGTGATGCATGTTTTTTAAATCCAGTGTTTTTTAAATATGGTTAGAAAGTGGTATATATGCTGTTATTTCCTTTTTTAATTTTCTAAATTTTTTTCAATGTTTTTATTTATTTTTGAAAGCGCGAGAGAGAGACAGAGCACGAGCGGGGGAGGAGCAGACAGAGGGAGACACAGAATCCGAAACAGGCTCCAGGCTCCAAGCTGCCAGTACAGAACTGGACGTGGGGCTCGAACTCACGAACTGTGAGATCATGACCTGAGCCGAAGTCGGGCGCTTAACCGACTGAGCCACCCAGGCGCCCTCCTTTTTTTAACTTTCTAATGATCTCACTGCCCCCACTACCCTTAAGGAGATACCAACTGTGTTTCAGAACCTGTAAAGAACCTGATTAGAGAGACAGGATCCATGAAAGCTAATTATAGATTAAGGTGATTCAAACTACAAAACAGCTACGGGAAACAAACCATTTGGCCAAGATGAATTTGGCAGAATGGAAAAGTGACACAACTATCTTCTGCTAAGCCTATCCCTATGTAAGAAAAAATCAAAATTAGAAACCCTTCACCCCAAAAAAGGGAGGGGGGGGATAATTCTTTAGAAGAACATTAAAAAAAATTTTTTTTTTTCTAAGTCACACACAGGTTGTAGATTTCCCAAGAGGAAACCTGGTCACTCAGCTTTCTTTCATTCAGTTACATGACGTTAGGTAGAACTGTGCAACTATGAGCCAAGCTAATAACTACTATGATGTGCTGAATGACAAGAGTCTGCTTGCTCTAAATCAAAGCTGCCAACTTGGGACTAAAGAAAAGGTTTGAAGGTCGACACAATTCAGTGATTACACTGAGGAGAATGACGCTATTGACATGGAAACCATTGGAGGGAGCCCAAAGCGTCTTGGAAATGCTATCTCTTTGTTCTATCGCTCATTTGTTTGTTTATCAAAAAGCTCTTTAATGTGTTCAGTGGTTTTAATTCAGAAAAACAAATGTTTTAAATGTGAGGTGTCTAAAAATATTTCGTTGCTAATATTCTATGAGCAAAATAGTATGGGAAATTGGCAGCGGAGTGGCAGTTAAGTCAAAAGTTCAGAAATGCCCTTCATGGAAATTTTGTTCTTTTTAGCCCGAGATTTCTTGACATATTCTGGCTTGGCGATGTAAGTGCGTCTCATATAGAATGTGAGATGGTTACGGGGACTTGCGTGCACCAATAAAATATTTCTTAACGCCATTTGATTATATTTTGAACATTTAACATCACTGGCTTCTTTTCTTCTGTTTCCACACAGAACGAACAGACCTCAAACAGGGAAATTGAGCTAGATAGCTTCCATTGCACAACCTGTTTTTGCTCATTAGCAATTTAAATTAGCTTGACATTCGTTGAATAGTCCCAACAACTTGGTGCTAGGTGCTAAACAAAGCAAAGTTTCAATGGTGACCCGCAGTAAGTCCTCAATAAATGTTTTGAAATGAGCAAATCTATTAAAAGGTACACAATTAAAACATCTTTTCACAAATTCTAAATCTATCCTTCTGGATCCATGGTCTTGCCAAGCTCTCTTTTGGTTTATTTCTTCGCTCAGATTTATAAACAGACATATGAAAACCCGGAACAGCTTTCTTCTCCTTCTTCAGGAAGGCACCTATCAGAAATGTCAAGAATTTTTGTTCGATTTATACATTATGCCAAAATAATAAAAGCCTAGGCTCAGAATTGCTTCCTAAACTTCAGTTGCACATGACATTTCTTCCCTTCTGAGATAAGAAATATCAATGTTGGTATTGATTTACTTAATACTAAGACCTGAAAACCTAACATAATTGTAAAATAGCCTCTCCATCATTTCAACAAAGCGTCGAAAAACAGCTTCAAGCACACAGTTCATGAACACATTTAGGAACTCTAGAAAAGAAGCAAATACTTGCAAAGGCATTTTTTTTTTTTTGGAAGTACAGTTTTGTGACTCTGTGGAAAAAATAGATAAACTGCATTTCAAATATATGTACTTTTAAAACGATTATACTTCCTAGCTGTGCTAAGCTATCTGGTTGCAAGCTGTGGATCCTGGCTTAATTTACACTAGAACCAAAACATATTAATGAGGCCAATGGATGCTACTTCTAGGATTTCTCTCCCTTAAGGATTTCAACTGCTTTCAGGGGTTCACTATATTAATCCTGACACCATCCATCCAAGTTTGGCAGGAGATAAGAATATCATTCTTGTTCTATAAACAAGAGAAATTGATCTGCCAGAAGATTAAGTGATATGCTTGCAATCAGATAATGAGTCAGCAATGGATTGAGGCAAAGAAACCCGGTGTGACAGAATAAAACTAAGGATGGGAAGCAAAAAGGAAAGTAGACTCCTTGGCAGGCTAGTAAACCCATTGTTTTCAACTGGTGTTCTAAATGTCTAACCAAAGCGTGGAAAGAAAAAAGTGATGCAGAAGCAGAGGAAGGAGCATGATTTTAAGATGATGAATTTACAAAACTAAGAACAGCGATTTTCAGCCACAACAAACATAAAGACAAGATAGACCTTGGGCGACACTAAATTCCAAATGCAGATTCCTATTGCTTTGTCTTTGATGTCCTTGAACGTTACTAAATATTCTACAGGGATCTACAATTCCACCATTATTTACACAAAATGCTCTTATGAATGAACCAAGGCGCTTCAGACTCATTAGGCCCCAAAGTGCATGTTTCCCTGTGCCTTTTCTTGCAATCCTTACCCTACTTGATGACTTCACCATTGCCCCAGTCACCTTAGGTAGACATGCAGAACTCAAAGCAGTTAGTAATTAGACAAAATAGCTTAAAAATCATTTAGTCTTCTCTCTCTCTCTTTCTCTCCTTCTATGAGAATTTCTTAAGAATTTCTTAATTAATAAGAATTTTTTTCCGAAAACCAGTTTTAAGTTCATACCAAACTTGTGGGGAAGGTACAGAGCTCCCCCATTACCTCCTTCTCCCTCATGCATGTAACCTCCCCCGTTACCAATATCCCCCACCAGAGTAGTGTGTTTGTTACAATTGATGAATCTACATTGACACATCATCATCACCTCAAAGCCATAGTATACATTGAGGTTCACTCTTACTGTTATATGTTTTATGGGTTTGGACAAATGTATAATGACATGTATCCGTAATTATGTTATCAACCAGAAGGTTTTCACTGTCCTGCAAATCCTCTGTGCTCTGCTTATTCATCAGTACCCGCCCCCCATCGCTGGCAACCACTGATCTTTTTACTGTCTAGAATTTTGTCTTTTCCAGAATGTCACATAATTGGAATCATACAGAACGTAGCCTTTTCAGATGGGCTTCTTTCACTTAGTAATATTCATTTAAAGCTTCCCCATGTCTTTTCATGGCTTGGTAGCTTGTGTCTTTTTAAGCTGAATAATATTGTTTGGACATACCACAGTTTATTTATCAATTCACCTATTGAAAGACATCTTGGTTGCTTCTACGTTTTGTCGACTATGAATAAAGGTGCTATAAACATCTGTGTGCAGGTTGTTGTATGGACACAGATATTTCAACTCCTTTGGGTAAATACCAAGGAGTGTGATTGCTAGGTGATATGGTAAGAATATGTTTACTTTTAGAAAAAGCTGCCAAACCGTCTTTCAAAGTGGCTGTACTATTTTGCATTCTCATCAGCAATGACTGAGAGTTCTGGTTGCTCCACATCCTTACCAGCATTTGGTCATGTCAGTGTTTTGGATTTTGGCCATTCTCATAGTGGTATCTTATTTTAATTTGCATTTTCCTGATGACATATGATATGGAGCATCTTTTCATATAATTATTTGTCGTTTGTATATCTTCTTTGGTGAGGTGTCTTCTAAGGTCTTTTGTCACTTTTATTTTATTTTATTTTACTCTTATTATCTTTGTAGAGAGACCACATGTGAGCTGAAGAGGGACAGAGGGAGACAGAGAGAGAATCTTAAGCAGGCTCCACACTCAGTGCAGAGCCAGAATTGGAGCTTGAACCCATGACCCTGGGATCATGACCTGAGCCAGAATCAAGAGTCAGATGCTCAACTGACTGCGCCTCCCAGGTACCCAGTTTGGTCCATTTTTAAATCAGGTTGTTTGTTTTCTTATTGTTGAGTTTTATGAGTTCTTTGTATATTTGGAATAATAGTTCTTTATCAGATGTGTCTCTTACAAATATTTTCCCTCCAATGATGGCCTATCTCCTCATTCTCTTGACGTTGTCTTTCACAGAGCAAAAATTATTTCTTCTGTGGATTCTGCCTTGGTGTTGTGTCCGAAAAGTTAGCATTTTACCCAAGGTTGTCTGTCTAGGTTTTCTCCTTTGTTGTCTTTGAGGAGTTTTAGAAGTTTGTGTTTTACATTTAGGTTCATGATCCATTTTGAGTTAATTTTTGTGAAGGGTATAGGTCTCTGTCTAGATTCATTTTTTCTTCCTTCCTTCCTTCCTTCCTTCCTTCCTTCCTTCCTTCCTTCCTTCTTTCCTTCCTTCCTTTTTGCATGTGGTTGTCCAGTCATTTCAGCACGATTTGTTGAAAAGACTATCTTTGCTTCATTGTATTGCCTTAGCTTCTTTGTCAAAAATCAGTTGACTATATTTATGTGGGTCTATTTTGGGGTCTCTGTTCTCTCATTGTCCTACTGTGTATTCTTTTGCTGATACCAGGTTGTCTTGATTACTGTGGCTTTATAGTAAATTATGAATTTGGGTACTGTCAGTTCTTCAACTTTGTTCTTCTTCAATATTGTCTTGGCCATTCTGGGCCTTTTGCCTCTCTGTAGAAGCTTGAAAATCAATTTACAAAATAACTTGCTGGAATTTTGAGGGATTTCACTGAATCTGTAAATCAGGTTAGGAAGAACTGACTTCTTGATATTATTGAGTCTTCTAATATGCAAACATAGAATAGCTCTCCATTTATTACTTATTTTTTTTAATTTCATCAGAATTTTGGAGTTTTCCTCATATAGAGCTTGTGCATATTTTGTTAGATTTCATTTTTTGGGGTGCTAATGTAAATGTGCTTTAGTCTGAAATTTCTTAAAGTATGCTCTGCAAAACATGAAGGCAGTAAAATAATCCTGAAAGTGTTTCATGGTTCAAATAAGTTTGTGAAACACTGCATTTTCAACTCCATTTTACAGGTTCATAGAGCACAATACATTCAATGCTCTGAAATGTTACCCTGTAAACAAATTGTCTCATTTGTTAACATCATTATTTGCCAAACATATTTGGTCATTGAACCATTATTGTGCATGTCTATGACATTTATATAATACCAGTGGAACATATTTGAGAACCCAAATCAAATTTAACTTATCTATTTTACATTTTAAAGAATTCACAGGTGGGGACATATGTG
Source organism: Acinonyx jubatus (assembly GCF_027475565.1). NCBI lineage: Eukaryota > Metazoa > Chordata > Mammalia > Carnivora > Felidae > Acinonyx > Acinonyx jubatus. The sequence goes on from NC_069389.1 coordinate 90,395,639, forward strand.
CCCAAGGTCACACAGTTTAATAGGAACAGATGTGAATACTTCAAGATATGAAGTAAGGGCTCCAGAATCCTAGTGCAGTATTCTTTCCATTATATCAATCTATCCCTTTTTCCTTACTTTCAACATAAAAACCTGACATAATATTTTACTGTATTATGAAAATATCTTCTGAAAAAATATTCTCATTATTTAAAAAAATGTTTTTAATGTTTATTTATTTTTGAGACAGAGAGAGACAGAGCATGAGCATGGGAGGGGCAGAGAGAGAGGGAGACACAGAATCTGAAGCAGGCTCCAGACTCTGAACTGTTAGCACAGAGCCCGATGCGGGGCTCGAACTCACAAACTGTAAGATCATGACCTGAACCAAAGTCGGATGCTTAACCGACTGAGCCACCCAGGCGCCCCTCTTCATTCTTTTTTTAATGTTTATTTACTTATTTGTTGAGAGAGATAGAGCAAGTGCAGAGGAGGGGCAGAGAGAGAAGGAGAAAGATAATCCCAGGCATGCTCTGTGTTGCCATCACAGAACTCGACCCAAGGCTCAGTCTCATGAACTGTGAGATCATGACCTGAGCCAAAATCAAGAGTCAGATGCTTAACCAACTGAGCCACCCAGGTGCTCCTTCTTTTCATTCATGATATCAATTCATTACCTCTGTAGTTCTCAAACTTGATAAATTAGCAGAATCCCTGGAGGAACTTTTTTGAAGGTCCCTGGACTACAGATTAATAAAATTAGAATGTCTATGGGTGGGAGCCAGGAATCTACATTGGTATGTAGAGGTGACAATAATTAGTATTAAAGTATGACAACCTAGGTCTTCAGACCAGAATTTAGTGGGTCTAACATCTTCCTGAGGATATCTTAGAAAAAGCAGATTATCAGGGCTTTGCTGTTAGAGATTCTAATTCTGCAGATCTGAGGATGGAACCTGAGAATTGGAATTTCAGCAAACCTTTTCCCCTTTTTTCCCAGGTAATTCTGGTGTAGATGACCCTTGCATCACAAGGCTGCTTTCCTGGACATCTGTGTGTTTCTCTCTTTATCCCTTTCTACATACCACTTGAAAATTAATTTTATCAAATATGGATACAGTGTCATATCTCTGCTCAAAATAATTGGACAAATGATAAACTCCTTAACAAGACATTCAGGTCTTACCTCTCTAGCCTGATTCTAACATCCCAAATAGACACTGTACATGCTAATTCTCAAAGGCTTATGCTGTTCCTACACGTGCCTTGCCTCATCATGCATTCATTTTTGCTTTCTAGAGGGTTCTCCATTACCATATGGTTATGTTCACTAGGCGCTACTTGGAAGTCCCTTAACTATCATAAAGGTACAGCTTCTGAAACTCCTCCTGACAGCATGAGTGATATGCTTCTAAAGTTATTCCTATAGGACCTTCCTCCAGCTCCCTAGAGTGGGCAGTGAACATCATAAGAACATAACAACGGCAGGGCCCCATCATGTTTTTAAATTATATATATACACATATATATACGTATATATTAAATTATACATATATAAATATGTGTATTAAATTATATATAGATTTTAAAACTATATACGTATACATATATACATATCTATGTAGAGAGAGAAAGGTATAGATGGATACATAGATAAATCTTTCTCAATCAGGAAACATTTTCAGCTAAATTATAAGTAGCTGTTAGTCTTTGCAGCGTCAACCTTCAGTCTCCATATTTTCCTTCTTTTGGTGCCATTCTCTTCTTCACAAGTGCCACTTCCCCTCTCCTTTTGATTGACATGATAAGTTCATCCATGCAAAAGTGTCACCTCTCATAGGGAAATTTGCCTTGTGATTGGCCCATATATACTCAACATATGCAGAAATAGAATCTGCAGGCAGATAGCTATGCTATGCCTATGGCATAGCAGAATTTAAATAGAATGTTAAGCTTCAATGAGTGGCCATTTTTTTTGGTAGAAGTCGCCTTCTTGGCACAATAAATTCATAGTAAGGAGGAAGCCACCCTCTTTATAACGCATAATGATTCTTATTCCCAGATCCTCCTTTATCAAGCTCAGAAATATATAATGTCAAATTAGTTAATTTACCTTCTTCAAAAAAAGTTTAAATAGCAGAGCACAGCATTCCAGAGTTTTAAGGCTTGCTTTTATCAATATTAGGAGGAGAAAAATGCTGGAATACTTCTATATTTATTTTTTTCAACTATAAGTTTCAGCTTCATTTTTTGAAATAGATGAGTTTTCATTCAAGTTTTGATGTCACCAAGGCCTTATTAATTGAATGACAATTGATCTGTCTGTAGCTAGGATATTTGAAGCATATAGAATTGGATCACTTCCAGTGTGTTGTGTGAAGGAAGGGGAATTAGTAAACTAGATAGAGCATGATCGAGAAGCTAATTTACCCAGTTTATTCACTCTGCCCTGTTTCTCCATCTAGATATCGACCTTGCATACATGGTTCAGAAATGAGTTATTTTTGCAGAGTGTATATACCATGTATGAGACTATATTTGTATAAAAACTTCAAAACTCATTTACTGACTACTCCACAAAGCAGTAGCCTCTATCCTCAATTTCGTAATGGTGACTACGGCCGTGAACAGACCTTTGCTTATGATTCAGGAAGGATTCCCATAGACAGGTGACAATGGTTAGTGAGTTTCATGCAATTCAGTCAATGTCTGTTGTAAGCCTCCATGGAAAGGAGCCCTGATGGAAACAGAGAATACAAAGATGAAGTGGGGGAGAGAGTCCATTAAATAAGTTCACCGTATAAGAGGTCTGCAGAGGGGGCTATGAGAATTAATAAGAAGAGACACTTAGCCCAAGCTGGGGATTTGGAGGTAAGCTAACTCTTGAAGGATATGCTGGAGATAATCAAATAATAATAATAAAAAAAGATGGCAATGGAATTCTAAGCAGAGTAGGCATAACATGAGCAACAGTTGAGTAGTTTGGTGAAGTATTTAATTTAGATTTTAGTTAATATATCAGTGCAATATTGGCTTCAGGAATAGAATTCAGTGATACATTATTTACATACAGTACCCAGTGCTCCTCACAAGTGCCCTCCTTAATCCCCATCACCCATCTAGCCCATCTCCCACCCAATTCCCTCCATCTACCCTCAGTTTGTTCTCTATCATTAAGAGTCTCTTGTGGTTTGTTTCTCTCTCTCCTCTCCCTGCCCCTTCCCATATGTTCATCTGCTTTGTGTCTTAAATTCCACATGAGTAAATCATACAGTATTTGTCTTTTCAGATTGACGTATTTCACTTAGCATAATACGTTTTCACTCCATCCACATCATTACAAATGGCAGGATTTCATTCTTTTTGATGGCTGAGTAATATTCCATTCATTATGAAGTATGAGTGAAAGATGAATGAAGTGGGAGTTCATGTCAGGGAGTTAAATTCTATATCATGGAAGAGTGCTCTCACCCCTATTTAACCTCGTCTTCTGCCTTCTCTTGATCTTGCTATCATCTCTATGATCTAGTACCATATATATTCTCCTAGCCTCTGCTAGTTACATGTTGCTTAGGTCCTATACCTCCTTTTGGCATGTAATACCTTCATCCTGAACAGGTCCAGAACTTCCCAGGCAGCTTTTTTTTTTTATTATTATTGACTCTAGGTTTTGGCCTAGTGGGCCAGAAGGGGAGGTGAGAATAGATCCCAGATACAGGAGCAAGTTGACTTGCAAGGCAGAGGCTTGTGCACAGTCTTTAAATAAAGGGGAGTGATGGTGTCTAACAGGTAGGAATGGGCCACTTCAAGGGTTTTTCAAAGTTTTTGAAGGGTCTATACAACTGTTCCCATTCCCCAGTATCAGGTTCCCATCCTTCATAATCAAGGCATTGGCAAGCAGGCATTCCAGGGATGTGCTTTCCATTGTCTCAGGACCTCTGTTACTCTTATAAAATTAAGTCCTTAATGTAATCCAAAGCTTTTTCTGGGCTTTAAACTCAGGAGATAACATTCTGTTCACATGCTCCCAAAGATTTCCTATAACTTTCACACTTCACCTTCAATTGGTGATGAATTACCCTTAGCCTTTCCTTGTTTTTCTACAGTGAATCAGTGGCACTCAGCAAAAACCACTTGATTAGACTGTCCTTATCACCGGTAAGGTGATACTCTACCCAAACCCTTCAAATACCTGAAATGGTGTATCTTCTTATTCCATTCTCTCAGTATCCCATCTGACTTTACTACCTGTTAAAGTTTTAGTAATTATACCCATGCTAGGATTTATGAGTGCTTCACTTACACCTAGTGATGAGGATCCCAACTGCTAACTGGTGAGCAAGATATCCAGCATCAGAATCCCGGTTTTAGAGTCTGCTTTCTTTGGCCATTCCTCTTTGATAGAGTTACCTAGGAAACACCCTGAAGCAGAGATTTGCATGCAAGAAGTTTATTGGGGGGAAGTGATCTTGGGACCAGTACCTGCAGGGAAGTGAAGGAAGTAGGACTGTATGAAGGAAGGAAGTATGAAGGAAGGACTGTATGAAGGAAGTAGGACTGTATAAAGAGAGGGAATGATCTATGAAGCAGTTTCAAACAAGGCTTTTGCTGATTCCACTGAGGAAGTTGGAACTGGTAGGCAAGAGGTCACCCTTTTGAAGGGAATAGGATTCTAGAGTCAGTCAATTGGGGGAAGAAGCAAATCCTCAGATAGGAAAGTAAAATTGACTGGGTGAGTCTTAAGCAATGGCAACAGGGAAAATATGATCCCCTAGGATCCCCCTTTTTTGGATCTAAGAGAAGCCTTATATAATTGAGGATTTTTCTGGTTAACAGTGATTATAATGGCCAGATAGAGGCCTTCTGGGAGCTTGGGCTGAACACACCCTTTGAGAAATTACAAACTGAGGGCGAGTATCTTGGGTTTTAGAAACAATACTACCTAGTCATAGGATGCTCTTCAAGTTTGTTTCCTTTCTATTGCCCCCAGGTGTTTATTAATCTTGTCTAAAAATAAAAACCTGGTTTCTGCTGTGAAACAGAGGATTTAGGTGAATTTATTTTTATATATGATTTGTCCATGGATATAAAGGGGGAACAGTCTCTCCCCCACTAATCATCACAACTCTGTGTTATGAGTTGTGCATGGATGGCAAGATGGATTAGTAACACCTCCAAGAGGAAGCTGAGTCTAGGGGAACAAAATTCGGTTGACTAGTTTAGCATAGACCCTCCTTTCATTATCATCTTGGAAAACTTGGGTTTTAGGTTATTAAGGACATTGACTGATTCCCTATCCCTTCCTTGGCAGCTAAGGTATCTGTTTCTTATCATAACCACTGATAAAGGCATCGCTGTCTTCCACGTCACCATCATCAGTAGCCCTTGCAGGGCTTGAAGGAGTCATAGAATGAATACTAACCATATATTTTGCATCTGTACCTTTCCTAATGCTTTCAAAATCTTAATGGAAAGTAGTGCAAACAGTACCAGAATATAAACCTGAAATACAGGCGTGGCTTTCCAACTGGGTGAGTTTGGGCAAGCATTCGTAAATGCAGGACTGCTTAGGATGATTTCTGCTTAGGATGATTTTTTTTTCTTTTGATTCTATCAAAAGTGACATCATTTCATCATTTGATGTTCCTCATTAATTTGATAGGTGCTACGAACCAAAAAGAGAAAGAAAAGGTAAGGCAAGCTTAATTAACCTCTTTTGACATTGAGGATACCGAGGCCCACGTAAGCGAAACGATTTTCCCAAGGTTGCAGAACTAAATTGGTATAGGGTTGGAACTGGAAATTGGGTTCTTTCTGCTATTTTAAGGTATTCCCAGAGAATATGGCAAAGATCATCTTGGCCAGTAGAAGGAATAAAGGGCATAAAATTTTGTTAGAGACCAGGGGATTGAGCCTGCTCCAAATGATCCTGATGCTCTTGTAGGATAGCAGGAATTGATAAGAAAGAGACAGGCCATATAGCCTCAACTGTGAAGAAGCCAGGGACATTTTATATAAACAAATACATAAATAAATATGTATGTGTGTATATACCTCTATGGAATTTAATGGAAAAAAAAAGCAACAGACATTGTGTACCCTCACCCTTCATGTGATAGGCTACACGGTCCACAACAATATGGTGGACACAGTCCTTGCATTCAAGAATCTGGAAAATTATAGAAACCATCTTAAAGCTTATAGGGAAATCAAATGCACAAATATTAAAAAACATTGACAATAGAGCGTGAGCCAGATGCTTGGCCTGGAAGGAAATATCTTACTCCAAGAGTCAGTATCTTACTCCAGTCCTCCGTGCTATCCCAGGAGAGGACTACAATTCAAATTGCTGTCCTTCAGGGCAGTGCATATCGATACCCCTACCCTCATTCCTAAAAATCTTTATCTTTCTCGCTTCCTCCCCCAACAAAAAGGATGGGGATTTGGAGGTTTTCTCCTTTAGTAATGGCATAAATACAGCCTACTCTCAGGGGAGGAAAATGAGTGTTTTCTTAGAGCCCAAAATATGCTCCTCTGAAATGTGGTTTTTGTGGAAATGTTGTAAGAGATTACAAGGTCCTGGGGGGCATTTCACAAAGTAGAAACTGTTATGCAAATGCAAGGGATTACAAAAATAATTACAGTTATTATTCAAACAAAGGTTTGTTGATCTGAGTATAATACATTCTACACAACGAATATGCCTGCATAAGGGCTTTCTTTGGTTTCTGTCCCTGTAACAATCGCTCTCTATAATGAATGAACTAGAGGGGTGCCTCGGTGGCTCAGTCAGTTAAGTGTCCCACTTCAGCTTGGGTCATGACCCGCGTCGGGCTCTGTGCCGACAGCTCGGAGCCTGGAGCCTGCTTGGGATCCTGTGTCTCCCTCTCTCTCTGCCCCTCCCCCACTCACGCTCTATCAACAAATGAATAAAGGTTAAAAGAAATGTTTTGTAATGAATGAGCTAGACTACACCGTGCACTGAAAGGAAACTGCGTTAAACTAAATTATTGACAACTCCTTTGTTACGCTTTTAAGAAGCAATTATTCTTCAATTATGTGAGCCAGCCTCCTTTCCCATCCTGGATAATCCAAGGAAACAAAATCTTACCCAAAGTTTCTAAATTCAAATCACCAGTACACAGTACCTCAAATCACAGGGATCTTAAAAATAACTATATATAATGTATAAAATGGGGATATGATATACATAAATATAAATTTTGTTCAGTATATAGAATCTAAATGTGTGTGTGTCTGTGTGTGTATATGATTTCACATCATTAGTTCTTTAATGTCAAGCCTAGCAGTTTTATCTTTTGGTCCTGCAAAACTTATTTCCTTTTTTTTTTAAATATAATTTATTGTATCTCACATTGGTTTCCATACAACACCCAGTGCTCATCCCAACAAGTGCCCTCCTCCATGCCCATCACCCACTTTTCCCCCTCCCCCACTCCTGACAAGGGACTGGATCAGGTGTCTGACATGTAATAGGAGCTCAACCAGTGTTCTGGATAAATGAAGCAATCTATGTTAATTATGCATTCAGAAAAAGCTGAGCAAAGTCATTTGATTGAGTTAGTGAATTGGTTGCCATGGCAACCTCTTTTTGGATTGGGAAAAAACATCGCAGGGTCAAGAGCAAATTTTACACAAGGTGGGGATGAGGAGAGCGGAGAGAGGTGCCATGATTTTTTGCGTCATTTCTTCCCCCCTGTTTTGGACATGAATTCCTAGGGAGACAGAAAAAGCAATTTGTGGTTTTTCACTTAGATTAGCAAGGGAGTTCTCTTTCAGGAGAGGGATCAGCTACTTTAATAAAACACTTCTTTCTTGGCTGAGTTCTGACATTAGTAACCCTTAGTAATACAGGTGGAACTAGAAAGCACCATAATGACATTTAGTGTTGAGTTGTCAGGGGCTTGGTGAGAGCTGTGGACAGGCAAAAGGCACAAAGATTTCCATTGCCTGAAACCACCCTTGGTGAGAAAAAGTAATGCAATTTTTATTTGGCTGTTTTGTTTTGTTTCTTGTTTGGGAAAAAGAGTACCCAACTCTCAGTTTAATAGTGATTGAAAACCAGTTGAATTCATTGCAGATTTTCAAATGGATACCAATTTGTGACTATTGATGCATGCTTTTTATTATTTCTGGAAGTGCATACTATCAAGGCATAGCTAATTAGCAGGCAGGTACATTTTGTGTTGCTATTTTCATAAAGAAACAAGATAATTGAGTGGAAAGAACACTAGACTCAAAAGTCAGGCCAGGGTTATAATTCCAACTTCGTCACTTACCAGTTAGGTGGTCATCCAAGCTCTTGGCACATAAAATTGTATAAATGTCACAGGGAAAATTTAGACCAGTGTTAGCTGCTCTGCCTGTCTCAAAGTGGTTATGATAACCAAATGAGGTAATTTGTGTGCATTAACTATAAATGTAGTGTATAAAGGTAATCGGTTTTATGGGCATGGAATCTGCACAATTTTACCAGGTCCCATACTTAGAAGAGCCCCACACTTGCTTTAATGATCTGTGTCATTGTCTTTAATAATTTTTGAACAAGGGGACCACAAATTATGTAGCCATATCTGTATAGAAGATACTATTAGACAGAGATACCCTCTTACTGACTCTTAAGGACTGAGAACAAACTAAGGGTAGATGAGGGGTATCAGGGAGAGGGGAACGTGGGTGATGGGCAGGGAGGAGGGCACCTGTTGGGATGAGCACTGGGTGTTGTATGGAAACCAATTTGACAATAAATTATATTAAAAAAATAAAAAATATCCTCTTACAGAATCAGCAATATTTTTGAACTGTGGTTGTGAATCTGGGCAGTTTAGCTCTGTTTTCTATTCAATTTCAAACAGGACAGAATGGAAGGGGTTAATGGATGAGATGCTATAGGCATTTTGGGGGCTGTTCACCTTTTAAGTGATACAAAGCAAATCACATAGGTCAAGACTCAGTTAAATAACAAGATCGAGTTTAATCATAGGTCTAAATGTGAGAAAAATTGCTCATCACAATCTACATCCATTTTCCACCAATGTATTTGATATGTTTGGAGCATTTTAAAGGAAATCGAGTTCAGTGTGTGTGTGTGTGTGTGTGTGTGTGTGTGTGTGTGTGTGTGTCGTGGGGGTGGGAGAGGGATTGATTTCTTTACATTACCGTTGTCAATAAGAACAACATCAGGGGGCTACATGGGAATGACATAGCCTTTAGTCCACCTGCCGGTTTAGTAGACCCTAATTCCACGGTAGGATTTTTTTTTTCATTCCTCCTAACAATTAACCGTATTAGGCCACAATACACAATACATAGGGGGGTCTCTCCTGAAACCCTATAATGGCATTTATTCTTCCTGATACCATCTAAGATAGCTAATGCCTCTGTAGAGAAAAAGATTCGAAATGCATATATATTAGGGTCCACATGTGGCCTTATTGTGTGATATCTTCATGTGGGAACTTAATAAAACTCAGGGCTTTGAGTCCCACTGTTAAACCATGAAAAGAAAGAAAGTCTTTAGATTTCTGCTTGCAAATACAGGATTGTAAAATTCGCCTTAATTCCGTATGCTTTGCTCATTTTCTGTCACTAAGGAAGACTAGTGAATTAAAACATCTATTGTCTCTTCCATTGACAAATATAAAGGAAGAATGCATACTTACTTTAAAAGATAGGATTTAATTAGATAGGAAAGACATTATAAACCTATATGGAAGTTGGAATTTCTGGAAATAATATTCTGGGTAGAAATTACAGTCAACACTAAAAATTTACCTGATTTCTTTGTGAAAGTTGAAAGGGCGCTGAGTGTTACTTTGTGTATGTGTGCCTTCCCGGATCCTTCTTGCCACAGAAAATTTCTAGTTCACATTTGAACTAAAAAAAACCCAAAAAACAAAAAACACTCTCGACCAATGGACATGTGACCTTAACCATCTGGAATCCTTATATTCTTTTACCAGATAATTACAGCCTCACTCAAAATCATGGTGGGGGAATGCATTTCCTACATATACATTTAGCTTTTGTGAACTACATGTATGGCAAAATATGTAATAGGCAAAAAAAAGAATATATATTGTTCAGACAGGGTATGTGATTCACGCTCGATCCCTGAGACTTTTTTTCTTGCCTGAATGAGCAATTTTCAGCATAAATGAGCAGTTTTCAGCATAAATTTTCAGCAATTTTTACCACATATACGATACAATACATGCTTGCCACACAAAATTAACTTCTGCAACAATAAATTGAGTCAAAAATTAATAGCATGCCCTGTATGAACGTTAAGAGTAATCATTATTGACATTGTTAATACTATGTTAATAGTATTATTAATGTTAATACATTGTTAATACTATGACATTGTTAATACAATATGATACTATATTGTATATTTGAAAGTTGCTAAGAGAATAGCTTTTAAAAGTTCTTATCATATGGGGTGCTTGGGTGGTTCAGTCGGTTGAGTGTTCAACTCTTGATTTCGGCTCAGATCATAATCTCATGGTTCCAGTTCATGGGATTGAACCTTTAGTTGGGCTCTGCTCTAACAGCACAGAGCCTGCTTGGGATTTTCTCTCACCTCTCTCTCTTTCCCTCCCCTGCTTCATCTCTCTCTCAAAATAAATAAACATTTTTTAAAAAGTTCTTATCACAGAATAATTTGCAATATTTGTGGTGATGAATATTAATTTATTGTAGTGATCATTTTACAAATATCAAATCATTATATTGTATACCTAGAACTAATAATAATGCTATATATCAATCATATCTCGATAGAAAACAAAATAACATCCTTTAGTTTATGTTGAAGTTGACAGTAGTCGTAGGAGTTACAGTTTTAAGCAAGAGTCAGACCTTTCATCAGTAAAGATATCAGAGGAATACAAGTTGGTCCTTGGTAGGATTTACTTTTGTCTTGGGTCCTCTTCTGCCTTTTGACCTCTCTTGCCCTGGCTTTGAGAACCTCCCTTATGAAAATACACCATATAAGGTTGGCCACCCCAAGCAACAGTGCAATTTTTATGTTGTCCTTTTTTTTGTTTTGTTTTGTTTTTTACTTCTCATCAGGTTTTGGATTGGGATGGGTTACCTCATACCTGTGGTAAAATTATGCTATTTTTGGAATCTTATTAGAAAGCTGAGACTATCTGAGACTATCAAGCTAATGTGATATTCATCTGAAGAGGCTCTATGGTCACTAAAATTTAAATCATCTTCTCTTTCAAAACAAAGCATCTCTTTCTTATTGGAGAACATTGTCTCCCTAAAGCTGGTTTATGTTTTAGTGCAGAAACCAGAAACTCAGTAATTAAATCTCCCCTACCCCAATACTTCTTCTATGCCAGCATGTAAGGATTTCTTTCTGTTTTCATTTAGTTTCTGTCTCAGCTCAATTCTGCTAAGTTTTCAAAATCTAGCAAGATTTCACCCGGAAGGTATTAGGAGATTTAAAAATTTTGAACAGCTGCTCAAGAGTTTAAAACAGAAGTTGCAAAATTGGATAACTAGTATTTCTCTTTCACACTAATTACTTTGGAGCAGTTACAATTGGTATTTATGACTACATCAAAAGTTGTTCTTAACTTTTTGCATCCTAGACTTGCAGAATTTTAAAAATGCTCAAAGAAACTTCTTCCTGAGTTTCACTTTGATTCTCAGTTACTAATATTCTATGCAATGCTTTCCATTGTGGGGGCTGTCTTTTCTACCAGACTGTGAGACAAACAAGGTATTCCCAATGTCCCAGGATCTGGTTCCACTGTGGCATCCTCCTTGAATTTGCTTCTTTCTGTCAGACAACAATTATTGTTAACAACAGTGTTACTCAAAATATAGTCTGTGGATGACTACAGAAGGTGAGAGTAAGCATTTAGAAAACGTTACAGCCATGTGGGAGCGGGGAGAGGACACTGGTCCTTTATCACAAATAGCTTGAAAAGTGATGTTTTAGAGCCCTACTCTAATTAATTGGATTTTGATAACAGGCACTTCAGTATACTGGGATGGATATGTTACTGCTTTGAGGTGACTTGTCCATGTTCTGAAGGCACAGAGGAATAGCGTTAAGAATAGGAAAGTTGGTCCTAAATTTGTAATTTGCTCAGAATATAGGATGTCAGGGAGACTCGACTTCCTGAAGTATATAAGACAAAATGTAGCATATCATCTGAGGAACATAGTTGAGAAAGCTATTAACCTGAATGGTATATTAGGAAGTCTTACATGGACTTTTTTCCCCTATTAGAAACTTCATCCTATTTATAGAGAGAAGTTCCCTGTGTAATTTTTGCAAAAATTAAATTATACCTGTGTTCTTCCCGAGTTAGCACTTATGAACTTAGTTTTGTTTGGTGGTAAAGAGCAAATGCGCTTATCAGAGCCAAGACCTCATCTGACTGAAGTAAATTTGACTTTCTGGAAAACGAAATGCCACCTCAGGAGGGATTATATTTTATTTTATTTACCTTCAAGGCAGGATCAGGCCCACCAGTTTCTGATGCTGGTGGTAAAAATACATTTCCCCTTCAGTATTTCTGCCTCCTTGTTCTCAGAATGTGTCACTAATACTTCTGTCTTAGTCCCACAAAGGAGTGAAGTACTTGAACCCTTCTTACTCTGCCTCCTTGTACTGGTAGTACACCCCTTGATTAAATCTGACCCTCATTCTGAGGTGAGATGAAGAGAATATAAGCACCCCTCAGAGACAGTGCAGATTTGGTTCCAGATCACTACAATCCAGCAAGTCAAATGATATTCTGAGTTTCCCAGGGCATGTCTAAGTTACGTTTACACTATACTGTGGTATAGTAAGTGTGCAATAGCATTATGTTGAAAGAACAATGTGCACACCTTAATTAAAAATACTTTATTGCTAAAACATGCTAATCATCCTCTGAGCTCTCAGTGAGTGGTACTCTCTTTACTGGTAGAGGGTCTTGCCTTGATGTTGATGGCCGCTGACTGATCGAGGTGGTGGTTGCTGAAGGTTAGGGTGATCGTGGCGATTTCTTCAAAGGAGACAATGAACTTTGCTGCACCAGTTGACTCTTTCACGAATGATTTCTCGGTAGTAGGTGGTGCTATTTGATAGCATTTTAGGCACAGTAGAACTTCTGAAGGTCAGAGTCAATCCTCTCAAGCCCTGTTACTCTTTTATCAAACAAGTTGATGTAATATTCTAAATCCTTGCTGTCTTTCAACAATCTTCACAGCAGTCTCATCAACAGTAGATTCCATCTCAAGAAACCACTTTCTCTGCTCATCCGTAAGAAGCAACTGTCCCCTGTTCAAGTTTTATCATGAGATTACACCCATGCAGTCCCATCCTCAGGCTCCACTTCTAATTGTTCTGTTGTTATTTCCCCCACATCTGCAGTTACTTCTTCCACTGAAGTCTTGAACCCCTCAAAGTCATTTGTGATGGTTGCAATCAACTTCTTTCAAACTCCTGTTAATGTTGGTATTTTTGACCTCCTCTCATGAATCACGGTTGTTCTTAATGACCTCTAGAGTGGTGAATACCATCCCAGAAAATTTTCAAATTACTCTGCTCAGATCCATCTGATCACTGTCTATGGCACCTATATTCTTACAAAATGTATTTTGTAAATAATAAGACCTGAAAGTCTAAATTACTCACTGTTCCATGGGCTGCAGAATGGATATTGTATTAGCAGGCATGAAAACAACATGAATCTCGGGCCCCCAGGTGGCTCTGTCAGTTAAACCTCCAACTCTTGATTTCGGCTCAGGTCGTGATCTCACGATTCATGAGTCCGAGCCCTGCATCGGGCTTCTCCCTTTTGGGATTCTCTCTCTCTCTCTCTGCCCCTCCCCCAGTAGCACTGTTTCTAGATAGATAGATAGATCAGAAAACAACATGACTATCCCACATCTCCAGCAGAGCTCTTGAATGACCAGATGCCTTGCTCATGAGCAGCACTATTTTGAAAGTGATCCTTTTTTCTGAGCAGTAGGTCTCCCCAATGGACTTAAACTATTCAGAAAACCATGTTGTACACAGGTGTGCAGTCAGCCAGACCTGTGTTGTTCCATTCTTAGAGTATCGGCAGAGCAGTTTTAAGGTAATTCTTAAGGGACCTAAGATTTTCAGAATGGTGAATGAGCATTGGCGTCAAAGTAAAGTCACCAGCTGCGTGAGCCCCTAACTAGAGAATCAACCTGTCTTTTGAAGCTTTGAAGCCAGGTATGGACTTCGACTTTTGAGCCAAGAAATACCTCGGTGGCATCTTCTTCTAGTAGACTGTTTTGCCTACATTGAAACTCTGTTTTGTGTAGCCACCTTCGTCAATTATCTTAGCTAGATCTTCTGCAGCTTCTCTATCAGACTTAATACTTCAGCTTGCACTTTTATGCTGTGGAGATGACACCCTTCCTTAAATATCATAAACCAACCTCTGCTAGTTTCACACTTTTCTTCTATAGCTTCCTTACTTCTCAGCTTTCGTGGAATTGAAGAGAGTCAGGGCCTTGCTCTGGATTAGGGTTTGGCCTAAGGGAATGTTATGACTGGCTTGATCTTTTATCCAGACCACTAAAACTTTCTACGTATCAGCAGTAAGGCTATTTCACTTGCTTATCATTTGCGTGTTCACCGGATTAGCACTGTTTTTGCTTTACGGTTTATTTGTGTTTCGCAATCTCTACACTCAGTGTGGAGCTCGAGCTGACAACCCCGAGATCAAGAGTCGCATGCTCTTCCAACTGAGCTGGCCAGGTGCCCCACTGGAATAGTGCTTTTAATTTCCTTCAAGAATTTCCCTTTGTGTTTACAACTTGGCTAACTAGTTCATGCAAGAGGCCTAGCTTTCAGCCCATCTTGGCTTTCAACATGCTTTCCTCACTAAGCTTAATCATTTCTAGCCTTTGATTTAAAGTGAGAGATGTGCAACTCTTCCTTTCACGTGAACACTTAGAGGCTATTGTAGGCTTATTAATTGGACTCGTTTCAATATTGTTGTGTCTGATGTAATAGGGAAGCCCAAGGAGAGGGAGACAGATGGGATAATGGCCAGTCTGTAGAGTAGCTAGAACACATGCAGTATTTATCAATTATGTTCACCATGAGGTGGGTGTGGTTTGTGGTGCCCCCAAAATAATTGTGCCACAGACTTTGAGTCTGGAGTTCTCTCTTGTCCAGCAAAAGAGCGGATGCAGAATTGAATATCAGAGAGGCTAATGTCTGGGAGGAGACCAGAGCCCCAAGGAAGGGTCCTTTTCCCATATTTATTAGGATCAGAAGGCTTACATAGGTGATGGACACGCAGAAAGAGACAATAAAACAGTGGTCATTAAGTCATGTGTGTGAGAGAAAAGGGGTTTCGAAGGTATGTGGTGTTAGGGGTTAGGGTCAAGACAAATCAAAATCCTGGTGCTGAGCAGATGGCTGTTTACTGCAGGCACCAGGCACTGTGTCTGTTTGTCTTAACTTGTCTAGGGGCTGAGTCAGATAGAGCGCGCTACCTCAGAGTTAACAAGGCATTTTTCTTGCTGGGCATTTTTGCCCCTGTGGTGGCTTTCCGCCCTAAGCCTTGTTAACCCATTAGTGAAAGCTCAAAGAATTCTTACACTTATTCCCCCACACAATTGCAATAGTCACATCAATGATCACTGATCACGGATCACCTAACAAATATAAAAATCATGAAAAAAATTGAAATATTGCAAGAATTACCAACATGTGACCCGCGCATATGAAGTAGGCAAGTACTGTTGACAAAATGGCACCAACAGACTTGCTGGATACAGGGTTGCCACTATCCTTCAATTTGTTAAAAATAAATAGATGAAAATAAAAATGAAAACCCCACTATATTTGCAAAACACAGTAAAGCTAAGCAAGTAAAACAAGGTGTGCCTGTATGTAACTAAAACTGAAATTTATTTAAATGAGTCAAACATTATTTTGGCTCTGTGCTTGCTAAAATGGTAGGTGGCAAAGAGGTGAAGAACTTATACGCTGAAAACTATAGAAAATTTATGAAAGAAATTGGAGAAGGCACAAAAAATGGAAAAACATTTCATACTCATGCATTTTGACAAAATCCTTTGACTCATGCAATCCCTATCAAAATAACACCAGCATTCTTCACAGAGCTAGAACAAACAATCCTAAAACTTGTATGGAACCAGAAAAGACCCTGAATAACCAAAGCAATCTTGAAAAAGAAAACCAAAGCTGGAGGCATCACAATCCCGGACTTCAAGCTGTATTACAAAGCTGTAATCATCAAGACAGTATGGTACTATCACAATAACAGACACATAGATCAATGGAACAGAATAGAGAACCCAGAAATGGACTCACAAACATATGGTCATTGAATCTTTGACAAAGCAGGAAAGAATATCCAATGGAATAAAGACAGTTTTCTCAGCAAGTGGTGTTGGAAAAACTGGACAGCAACATGCAGAAGAATGAACCTGGATCACTTGCTTACACCATACACAAAAATAAACACACACTGAATGGAAGACCTAAACACAAGACAGGAAACCATCAAAATCCTACAGGAGAAAACAGGCAACAAACTCTTTGACCTTAACCACAGCAACTTCTTACTCGACATGTTTCCAGAAGCAAGGGAAACAAAAGCAGAAATGAACTATGGGGACTCATCAAGGTAAAAAGCTTCTGCACAGTGAAGGAAACAATCAACAAAACTAAAAGCAACCAATGGAATGGGAGAAGATATCTGCAAATGACATATCAGATAAAGGGTTAGTATCCAAAATCTATAAAGAACGTATCAAACTTAACACCCAAAAACCAACTAATCCAGGGAAGAAATGGACAAAAGACATGAATAGATATTCTTCCAAGGAAGACATCCAAATGGCGAACAGACACATGAAAAAATGCTCAACATCACTCGTCATCAGGGAAATACTAATCAAAATCACAATGAGATACCACCTCACACCTCTCACAATGGCTAAAGTTAACTCAGGCAACAACACATGTTGGCAAGGATGCGGAGAAAGAGGAACATTTTTGCACTGCCGGTGGGAATGCAAACTGGTGCAGCCACTCTGCAAAACAGTTTGGAGGTTCTTCAAGAAATTAAAAATAGAACTACCCTATGGCCCAGCAATTGCACTACTAGGTATTTATCCCAAGGATACAGGAGTGCTGATTCAAAGGGGCCCGTGCACCCCAATGTTTATAGCAGCACTCTCAACAATAGCCAAAATATGGAAAGAGCCCAATGTGCATTGACTGATGAATGGATAAAGAAGATGTTCCATATATACACAATGGAATATTACTCGGCAATCAAAAAGAATGAAATCTTGCCATTTGCAACAATGTGGAGTGAACTAGAGTGTATTATGCTAAGCAAGAGAAAGATATATATCATATGATTTCACTCATGTGGGAGTTAAGATATAAAACAGATGAACATAAGGGAAAGGAAGCAAAAATAATATAAAAACAGAGAGGGAGACAAATCCTAAGAGACTCTTTCATACAGAGAACAAACTAAGGGTTGCTGGCAGTGTGTTGGGTGGGAGATAGGCTAAATGCATGGTGGGCATTAAGGAGGGCACTTGTTAGGATGAGCACTGGGTGTTATATGTAAGTGATGAGTCACTAAATTCTACTCCTCAAACCATTATTACACTGTATGTTAACTAACTTGGCTTTAAATTAAAAAAGAAGAAGAAATTGTAAAAAATACAATGGTAGGTAGCAAAGCGAATGAAACAGTACCTTGTTACTCTTTTAACTTACATTAAAATGACTTTAATTGAGTTTCTTCCCATTTTTTCTAATGTCATAAGCTCCTAGAAGGTAGGGGTAAGATAGTATCCTTTTTTTTTTAAGTTTTTGTCTAATGTTTATATTTATTTTTTAGACAGAGACAGAACATGAGCGGGGGAGGGGCAGAGAGAGAAGGAGACACAGAATCTGAAGCAGGTTCCAGGCTCCAAGCTGTCAGCACAGAGCCTGATGCGGGGCTCAAACTCATCAACCGCGAGATCTTGACCTGAGCCGAAGTCAGACACCCAACCGACTGAGCCACCCAGGTGCCCCAGGATAGTATTCGTTTTTATGTCATCTTCTACAAATGCGTTGTGCTTTGTTTCCCCATGCCTGACAAAAGTGCAAACAGAATATGCTAAAGATAAGTGAGGGTTCCCAAGTGCTGACATATTCCTTAAGAAAAACCCACATCATCTTCCTACAAATCCAATTCAGCTGCTCTGTTTTGAAATTATTCCTAGAAATGCAGTCTTCATAAAGCGTCAACGTCGCTACAGCAACAAAACCATCTGATGTGTTATGAGCATTTCAGGGCTCTGTTTTGGTGGGAATCTTTCTAAATATGACAATAACAGGATGACAATCAGGTGATAAATTGACTGAACCATGCTCGAGTTGAATTCAGAGGCAGCATTTCTAAAAGCATTTGCTTAAACCGTAAGTAGCATCCTTTGCCCAGACTCCATATTTGAAACCATTTTAGTGCCCATTCTTGTTCTGCTATACAAACATGCAAGGCATTTAAAATCCTGGCAGTTGCCTTCAGGGCTTAAAGAGCTTCTCAAATGGATCTTCATAAAACACTTTCAATAGGAATAAAACGTTATTTCTAATGTTAACATGGAAACTGGTCTGACCAGTTTAGGTCTGACCCTAAACACAATTTTCTCCATTATTTTAGCTTACCAATTCAATAGCAAGGTAACTTTTTGGTATGAAATGAGGATTCTACAGTCCCCATGATGTATCATTTTATTTAAAAATTTTTTATGTTATTTACTTATCTTTGAGAGAGAGAGAGAGAGCACTCACACACACAAGCAGGGAAGGGGCAGAGAGAGAGGGAGACACAGAATCTGAAGCAGGCTCCAGGCTTTGAGCTGTCAGCACAGAGCCCGACGCGGGGCTCGAACTCACGGACCGCGAGATCATGACCTGAGCTGAAGTTGGATGTTCAACTGGCTGAGCCACCCAGGCGCCCCAGGTATGTAAAGTCTTAAGACTGTAGCAGCTCTTCACGATTCCTGCCTAGGGCTAGCCATGGCCTAATAAAACTGGCCTACTAGGCTTTCTTTCAGTAGTCTTGCCTTCTTATTCTCTGCACATTCTATTTACCTCTGTTCCTCTCAGTGATTTGTCAGCTTTGATCCATTGCTTCATTTTAATACCTTAGTTCTGTGTCATCCCTGGTCCTTGGTTACTTGTTCAAATTTTCTCGTATCGCTTTCTTGTCCTCCGGGTCTTAGACATAACCTATGGCTGGACTGTTATTTTTATTTATTCTTCCACTTTTCTCCTATACTGTGTTTTGACATTTCTGGTGCTGACTCATAAGCCTATTCTCTCTTATCCACTGTTGCTCGTGACCTTGCTATGTGTCCAAAGAATGAGTTACCCTGGTATCATGACCTTGCTATGTATCCAAAGAATGAGGTGTCCTGGTACCACCAGGACAGGGCACTCCCTGCTGCAGTAGCAAAGTGGAAGCCAGTGTGTCTGTGTTAGTGGTTCTCATTCTCAGTTGGCTTTCTGCTGCTTCGACTGTAGTTTGTGTCACCTTGTATCGTAGCCACCAATGGTTTTTTTATACCATCTCATCTTGAAAACTCATCTCATCTCATCTTGAAAACTACAAGTTATTAGATTACTTTCACACTGTTTGTACTGTATAAAACCAATTTTTACTTAGCCTTTGTTACCTATTTCTTTTGAAGAAATGCATATACCTTTCCTTATTACGCATTCATGAGGGCGGACGGAACATAGTTTGGGTAAGACCTCAATTATGGGCAATAAATTCAACTATGAAGCGTGACCCATTTTCATCCTGATATCCTAGCTGGTAGAAACGTCCACCAGATCTAGAACAATCACTGTTCATGCCGCTTAGCTTATGGGTTTTAACTGTTATTTCTTTAAATTGATGGCTTGTCTTCCTGTGCGCCCTCTAAGCTCCATTCTATCATTGTATTCTCCTTATCTGGCAGACTGCTTTGTATATGCTAGGTGCTCACTTTATTGACCGATGATATACAATGAATGGTGGAAATAAAAGGAAGGTTTTGGTATGTCCCTTTCAGAGGTCATTCTGAGGAGCTCTAAGAAGATACATTTATCAAAGAAACACTCTAGAGAAGCTAATAAATCAATATAAGCCCTCCAGCTGGCTCTTCTTCTCTTAGAACTCTAAAATGAGGTGATTCAGCAAAGAATAAGTTATGATAAAAATGCTTTTTTCAGATATAAAACCTTTAAGCCTTTCTGAATCGAATTTGACAACCTCATGACATATTTATGCTAATTCATGTGCTTGCAGATTCGTTCATATGTCCTGGGCTCTTCCACCTTAGCAACCAATATATCTCAGATTTAAGGCAAAGGCATTGTGTGTTTATGCTTTCATGTCATATTTTCGTCCTTCTTGCCAATAATTATTGGTGCAAAATGTACTTTGTTGGCTTAATACAATCACCACGTTGTGCTTTCTTCTACTGTGGAGCAACTAGTCAATTAGATCCACTGACATGTTGAAAACGTATTTATTATAGCTATTTTATTTCTCCTTTATCCATTTGTTTCATGGTAGCCCAACAGAGAGCCCACATGTGTCACAGACCTGAGTGTGTGCTTTATAGTATATTCAAAAAGTGCTGTGTGAGATACAGTATGCCTTTTATTCGCCACGTCCAGTTTCTATATATTACAATACATAGTACAGCAAGTGTTCTGGGTGTATTTTAAATTGTGATGCCCACCTGAGGGCAGGTCGGCAGTCCCTGGAGAAAAAGAGCTACCTTTAAGACACACAGAAGAGCCATTTGCACATACAGTGTGATATGGGGACAACTGACTATAGAACTTGTTATCCAAAATACCGAAAACAGACTTTGGAAGCACACAGAGCAGCGTTTGGCAACTACTGCTTGGATTTATCAGATGTAGGGTTTCGCGGAAGTCACCTCCTGTCTGTGATCCTCCGTCGCCTTATCTCTGAAATGGAAGAGAATAATATATTTTGTGTTTGTGAATTGACTGAAATAACAACAAATGCTTGAGAGTCGTCGATTCCCTGTCCCTTTCCTGCTGCTCTACCACAGTATCTAAAATGATGATGATCTGAGATGTTAGATCTTAGATCCAAGATCTGAGATGAATGTGTCTATTCATCTTAATGTTCATGTGGCAATGCTATAGACAGTCTCTCTTAAAATCACAGTATTCGCAGAAAAGACAACAAATTAAGCAAGTACGTTGTAACATTTCAGATATTACTTTACAGGGCCCTACGTGAGTGCACCCAGACAGTTCTGGCGAGGGAGAAATGGTTGGCAGGTTTGAGAATAGAAGTATCTTCCGGAGGTGGATGGAATCAAGCAAGACACTGCTTTTATGGCATATGGGTAACGTAGTCTGGACAATGGATACCCAAAGACAAAGAAAAGAAAAATGAGTAAAGGAAGCTCACCAAGAAAGAATGGGCACACAGGTGATAAACTTAGCTGCTTCTACATTTTGTGAAGATCAGGCTGGTGGAAGGCAGTGTCCCCAAAATGGAAAGATGTTCACATCATTGGCTTAAATTATTGAAATAATAACAGTAAAGCACATTATGTTTCTCGCGCATAGCCCGTCATTTCACACTTGTGAACTTATTTATTGCTGACAGTAACTCTAAGAGGTAGGCTATGCTCTCATCTTCACTTTACAGATGAGGAAACAAGGCCCAGGGCAATTCGGTACATGACTAAATGTGACAATTGGTAAGTGGCGGTGCCAGGATTTAAATCTAAGCACTGTACTTCCAGAGCCCGTGCATTTAAACTTGGAATAATAGTCAGCCTCGTTTTTATACCCAAAACGTGAGTTGATGTGTTTAATTCTGTATTCTTGAGGGGTAAATCATTACTATCCGGGAAAGATAAACAGACTGGGAAGCTGGAAAGTTGGGTGCCAGTTAGCTGTAGGAACCGTGGACAGGTCATTTTCTGCCCTGTGGACCTCATTTGCCTGATCTGTCAAATGATGGATTTTAGCTGAATAATTTTAAGATCCTCTGCAAGTCTGCTTCTGTCAGGCATTATAAGAATTAGTTCTTTTTAAGGTTATTCAGAATTTTATTATGTATCTACTCAGAAAATGCTTCATGTGATTTAGATAACAATCACTCTAATCCTCTCCTTTTAGCACCTATAGAATTTCAGTGGGAGGTATAAGTTCATTTGAGCTTTGGAATGTATAATAGGTACATGCTGCTGATTTTGATTACCATAAAAGCACACTGAAGTTTCTTTTAGAATCTTCCTGACTTTTGAATAATTTTCTCTCTTTTTCGCAGAGGAAGAGCATCACGTTTTCTCTCTCTGTTTCTTCCTTTCTTTAAAGTGGTTTGTTCGCCAAGAACGGTGGGCAACCATAATGGATAGTGTGGGGTGAGCCCCTCTCCACCCCACAAAAGAAACTGACTATTCTGCCATGCATTTAACTAAATACGTGTTTCTCTAGCCGCAGCTTAAGTGAAATGGCATTTTTGGCAGCATACATTTCGTGAAATGGCAGTGATTCCGCTTTCATTTCCCCTCTCTTGGCAGGGTGTGCGTGCGTGTGTGTGTGTGTGTGTCCGCGTGCGTGTTGATGCTTGGACTGGAAAAGGTATGGCTGTGTTTTGTTGAGGCTGATGTAGGATTAGGTGCATTTGATTGAACTGCCGAACTAATGCAGCAGCATTTTCGTTTGACGCACATACATAAGCCTGTGTTTATCAGCTGCAGGACTCGGCTTCACCCTTCTGGTTTCAAAGATCAGTTCTCAAAACGTGACCACAAAGTTTTCCCAAGTTCACCTTCCAGATTTTTGAGTAAAAGCAAAAGAAAAAATAAAAACTGGTGTTAATGGGCACTCCTAAGAAGAAATCCAGACGTGATTAACGTGCCTGTCCTCTGGGCCCCACAGCGCTTTGTTTCTATCTCCATTAAAGCACTTATTTCACGGTACTTTGCATTCAAGTTAGCTGTGTACCTGTTTACCTTCCCTGTTAACTTCAATTCCTTGTGTGACTTAGAGTAGAAGAATAGAAGCTGTGTCCCTTCGTGACTATCTTCGTAACGCCTGGCATAGCGCAGAACACAAAATAGGTGCCCAGTGCC
Source organism: Acinonyx jubatus (assembly GCF_027475565.1). NCBI lineage: Eukaryota > Metazoa > Chordata > Mammalia > Carnivora > Felidae > Acinonyx > Acinonyx jubatus. Next base: position 90,418,799 of record NC_069389.1, read on the forward strand.
TAATCTCGGGATGAATCCGTCTTGTCCCATTCAGGAAGCTGTTCAGTCACATTCCTTCCTGGAACTCAGTGTAATCTTGAACCATAAACTTAGTTTCGCCAGACGTTAATATTCGGCCAAATTAAAGAGTGCTGTGCCCTCTGGGAGACCAACCTAACACCAGGCCCGATTGTATTTTTTGGCTGAGTCTACTTTCTTGCTGCCACATAGATGCTGTTTGCTTTATGAAAATATATGGCACCTGGCAAAAATGCTGAGTTGATTATCTGGGGTATATTAGCAACTACCCAGGGTATATTCTCCTTGTCCCCAATTATTCACATTATGAATGAGGAGAGCAATGTAAGCTTCTAATTTTAAAACTTCCAAACATATGTGAGACCTCAGCAAAAGCCAACATTGAGAAGAGAGGAAACTTTTCTCCCATTTTTATATAAAGGTACAGCATTTATAACTGCTGCAGAACCCATCATTCTATCTTGGAAGCCCAGGTGACAGGTGAAATACGACTACAGATCAGCTCGCGGTTCCCCAGAAACAAGAAAATCTACTGTAAGTCTATGGGTAACAATCTGTGTCATTAGTTGATAGCAGTTAGTGGCCGCGTTACTGCGCGTACGTGAGACTCTTCGTTACGCGTTGACGTAGGTCCCTCCAAAAAAGATATGTTGGAGTCCTTGCCCACCATACCTCAGAATGTGACCTGATTTGGAGATAGATTTTTACGGCGGTCATCGAGTTAGAACGAGGTCGCTATGGCAGGCCCTAATCCAATATGGCTGGTGTCCTTACAAAAATGCGAAATTTGACACAGAAGCAGACTTGCATAGAGAGCACTGTGAAGACACATAGGGAAAAGATGGGCATCCCCAAGCCAAGGGGGGGAGGACTGAAAGAAGTCCTTTCCTCAGAGCCCTCAGAAGGAAGCCAGTCTGCAGAGGCCTGATTTTTAAACTTGCAGCCTTCAAGAACTGTGAGACAATGGGTCTGTGTTGTGTAAGCCACCCAGCCTTGGGCATTCTATTCTAGCGTCCTGACAAACTCATAGTTACAGTTCAAAAATTCAGATCATGGCCATTGGAGTAGACTTTAAGAAACGATTGACTCTGGTTCCTTCTCTGCACCCTGGTTCATGTCTGAGGCACTCACATCCAAGTGGGGTCCTCTGCTTAAGAGTGGAATACCGAGGGGCACCTGGGTGGCTCGGCCGGTTGAGCATCTGACTTCGGCTCAGGTCATGATCTCACGGTCCGTGGGTTCGAGCCCCGCGTCGGGCTCTGTGCTGACAGCTCGGAGCCTGGAGCCTGTTTCAGATTCTGTGTCTCCCCCTCTCTCTCTGACCCTCCCCTGTTCATGCTCTGTCTCTCTCTGTCTCAGAAACCAATGAACGCTAAACAAAAAAATAAAAAAAATAAAAAAATAAAGAGTGGACTACCGATGATATGTATAATCTCCAGGGAACTGCCCAGTGTTCTTTCCCCACCTGTCAAGAAGTTGTTGTTGTTTTGTTGTGATTTTGAGATTTAGCATACGTCACTGGGTGTTTTCCCAAGCTTTATTGAGGTATAGTTGACAAAGAAAATTTATATTTGAAGTGTACATTGCGACGATTTGATATGCATATATATTGTGGGACGGTTATCTCAATTAAGCTATTAACACATCCATCATGTCATGTTGTTACCATCTGTGTGGCTGTATAGTGAGAAGACATAAGATCTATGCTCTTAGAAACTTTCAGGCGTACAATGGAATAGTCACTACGCTATACATTAGATCTCTAGATGTCATTTGTCCTGTGACTGAAAATTTGTACCGTTCGACCAACATCTCATTTTTCCCAGCCCCGGTCATCACATTCTACTCTCTGCTTCTCTGAGTTTGACTTAAAATTTTCTACGTAGACTTCATGCGTCTCCTTTGTTAATTTTACTTAGTTTTTTTCTTTTAATTTCTACCACTTTCATCGTTCCCCCCACCCCACCCCGGCCTCTGGTCACCACCATTGTGTCTTCTGTTTCTGTGAGTTCAGTTAATTTAGATTATACATATAAGTGAGATCATACAGTATTTTTCATTGTCTGACTTTTTTCATTTAGCATAATATATGCCAGGTCCATCCATGTTGTCAAAATGGCAGGAATTCCTTCTTATTTATGGTTGAGTAATATTCCATTATGCATCTTTTTTCTTTAACCATTTTCTTTATTCATCTGTTGGTGGACATTTAGATTGTTTCCATATCCTGGCTGTTGTGAAAAAGGCTGCAGTGGCCACGGGGCACAGATATCTCTTTGAGATAATGGTTTTATTTCCTTCTGATATGTACCCACTAGTGGGATTCTGTTTTTAATGAGTTGAGAAACCTCTGTACTGCTTTCCATGCTGGCTGAACCAATTTGCATTCTTACCCACAGTGAACAAGGGTTTTTTTTTTTTTTTTTCATTTTCACTTTCTCACCAATACTTGTTATTTCTTATCTTTTTGATGATAGTCATTCTAACAGGTGTGAGATGATATCTCATTGTGGTTTTGATTTGCATTCCCCTGATGATTAGTCATGTTGAGCACCTTTCAGTGTATCTCTTGGCCATTTATATGTGTTTTTTTTTTCTGAGAAATGTTTATTCAGGCCCTTTGCTCATTTTTTTAGATCTGATTATTTGTTTTATTGCTATTGAGTTGTAAGGATTCCTTACAATATTTTGGATATTAACCTCTTACCAGATAGATAGTTTGCAAATGTTTTATGCAAGTCTGTATTTTGTCTGTTCACTCTGTTGCTTGTTTCTTTTGCTGCTAACAAGCGTTTTAGTTGATATAATCTCACTTGTCTGTTTTTGCTTTTGTTGCCTATGCTTTTGAGATCATATCCAAAAGATCACTTACCAGACCAAGGTCAGTAAATTTTTCCCTATCTTCTCTCGTGGGAGTTGTGTGGTTTCACGTCATACATTTAAGTTTTCAATCCAGTTTGATTGAATTTTTTTTATTGAATTAATTTTTATGTATGGTGTGAGATAAGGGTCCAATTTCATTCTTTTTGCATGTGAATGTCCAGTTTTCCCATTAGCATTTTTGAAAAGACTATTCTCGGGACGCCTGGGTGGCTCAGTCGGTTAAGCATCCGACTTCGGCTCAGGTCACTATCTCGTGGTTTGTGAATTTGAGCCCCGTGTCGGGCTCTGTGCTAATGGCTCAGAGCCTAGAGCCCGCTTCCGATTCTGTGTCTCCCTCTCTCTCTCTGCCCTTCCCTTGCTCACACTCTGTCTCTGTCTCTCAGAAAAATGAAAAAAAAAAAAAAAAATTAAAAAGTTAACAGAAAAATTCTTTTAAAATGAAAAGACTGTTCTTTCCCCATTGAGGTTATTGGAACCTTTGTCAAATATTGGTTAACTGTAGATGTGCGGTTTTATTTCTGGACTCTTGATTCTATATTGACCTATGTATCTGTTTTTATGCCAGTACCATACTGTTTTGATTATTATAACTTTGTAATGTTTGAAATCAGGAACCATGGGGCTTCTACGTCTGTACTTTCTTGAGGTTACTTTGGTTACTTGGGGGTCTTTTGTGGTTCTATACGAATTTTAAGATTATGTTTTCTATTTCTGTGAAAAATGCCATTGGAATTTGGATACATATTTCCTTGAATCCGTGGATCATGTTGAGTAGTAAGGACATTTCAACAATATTGATCCTTCCAATCCATGAACACAGGGTCTCTTCTCATTTATGTGTCTTCTTCAGTTTCTTCCCTCAGTGTCTTATAGTGTTTAGTAAAAAGATATTTTTCCTCAATTGGTTAATTTTGCGTCTGAGGATTTTTTCATCGGTGTTGTGAACTGAATTGTTTTCTCAAACGTTTTATTGTATTCGGCATCTACAAATGCAACTGTTTTTGTATGATGACTTTGTATGTTGCAACCTTACAGAATTTGTTGATGCCTTCTCACGGTTTTTGTTCACATCTTCAGGACTTTTATATATAAGATCAAGCCATCTGCAAACTGAGACAATTTAGCTTTTTTTGTTTTGTTTTGTTTTGTTTTGTTTTTGCTCTCCAAACTGCATGACCTTTGTTTATTTTTTTCTTGTCTAATTGTGCTAGCTAGGACTTGCAGTACTTTGCTAAACAAAAGTGGTGAAAACAGGCACCGTTTCTTGTTCCTGACTTTAAAGGAAAGGCTTTCAGTTTTTCACTACTTATCAAAAATGGCCTTTTATGTTGAGGTACTTTCCTTCTATATATAATTTGGTGAAAGTTTGTGTCATGTAAGGATGTTGGAATTTTGTCAAATGCTTTTTTCTTCATATACTGAGATGATCATATGATATTTATCCTTTATTTTGTGAAAGGAGCATATCATGCTTATTGTTGTTTATATATGCTTATTATGCATATGTTGAAGTATACTTGCATTCCAGGGACAATTCCCACTTGATCATGGTGTCTGATCCTTTTAATGTTTGTTGAATTCAGTTTGGTAATATTTCTTTAGGATTTTTCCATCTCTGTTCTTTAGGAATATTGGCCCATCATCATTATATTTTTTTGTAGTGTCCTTGTCTGCTTTTGGTATCAGGGTAATCCTGGCCTTGAAAACGAGATTGGAAGGGTTTCGATGAGTTTAAAAAATATTGGCATTAATTTTTTTTTTTAATCTTTGGAAGAATTTACTAGTGAAGCCAACTGACCCTGGGCTTTTCTTTGTTAGGAGCTGTTTGGTTATTGCTTCAATATCTTTACTCATTATTGGTCCATTCAGATTTTCTGTTTCTTCATAATTCAGTCTGATAGGTTGTATATTTCCAGGAATTTATTATGCATTTCTTCTAGGTTATCTGATTATTCACATATAATTCTCGATAGTGTTCTCTTACGATACTTTATATTTCTGTGGTATCAGTTGTGATGTGCCCTCTTTCATTTATAATTTTATTTATATGAGGTTTCTCTTTTCTCTCTCTCTCTCTCTCTCTTTTGGTTAGTCCAAAAGTGTTGTCAATTTTATTTGCTCTTTTCTGTCGTCTTTCTCTCTGTTTGGTTATTTTTGCCCTAATGCTATTATTATTTTCTTCCTTCTGCTAAGGATTGGTTTGTTCTTGTTTTTCTAGTTCCTTGAGGTGTAAAGTTAGGTTGTTTACTTGAGATCTTTCTTTTTTTCTTACTGTAGGCATTTATCACTAGAAACATCTCTCTTAGCACAGCGTTTGCTGCATCCCATAGGTTTCAGTCCATTGTGTTTCCGTTTTCATTGTCTCAAGATACTTTTTGATTTTGCTTATGTTTTCTTCTTTGGCCACATTGGTTACGAGGGTGTTGTTTAATTTCTACATATTTGTTAATTTTTCAATTTCCTTTTGTCATTGACTTGTAAATTGATGCCATTGCGGTCAGAAAAGATATTCGATATGATATTAATCTTCTTACATTTGTTAAGACTTGTTTTGTGGAAGGTTCCAGGTATGCTTGGGAAGAATGTGTATTCAGGTGTCGTTGGATGGGATGTTCTGAATATGTCTGTTAGGTTCATTTGGTCTGTGGTGTAATTCAAGTCCACTGTTTCCTTATTGCTTTTCTGCCTAGATTGTATATCCATTGTTCAAAGGGGGATATTGACTCTGCTATTATTCAAAGGGGGATAGTACTCTGCTATTATTATATTGCTATTTATTTCTCCCTTCAGTTCAGGTTCTCTAATATTGGGTGTATATATATTTACAATTGTTATATCCTCTTGGAGTTGATCCCTGTATCATTATATAGCAACCTTTGTCTCTTGTGACAGATTCTGACTGGGAGTCTGTTTTGTCTGATACATTTAGGGTAGCCATCCCTGCTCTTTTGGTTACTACTTGCATAGCCTATTTTTTTCCCATCCCTTGACTTTGAGCCTATGTGTATCCTTAAAGCTGAAGTGAGTCTTTTGGAGGCAGCATACTTTTATATCTTGTTTTCGTTTGGTTTTGCTTTTGTGTCTTTTGATTGGATAATTTAATCTATTTTAATTTAAAGTAATTATTGATAGGTGAGGATTTACTGTTGCCATTTTTAAACTGTTTTATGACTGTTTTCTAGTTCTTTGTTCCTTTCTTTTTTTCCTAGTGTTCTCCTTTGTAATTTGTTGATTCTTTTTTTTCTTTTTCTTCTTTTTTTTTTAAGTGGTATGCTTTGATTTATTTCTCTTCATTTTTTGTGTTCCTGCTGGAATTTTTTTTTTCTTTCTGGTTACCTGTGAGGCTTATGCAAAACATCTTATAGTTAGAGCACTCTATTTTAAGCTGATAACAACTTAACTTCAATCACATACAAAAACTACACTTTTACTTTTCCCACCCCGTGTTATGACTCTAATGTCACACTTTACATCATTGTATATCATGTTTCCATTAAGAGATTATTGTGGCTATAGTTTATTTTTAATGCTTTTGTTTTTTAACTTTCATACTTGAGTTAAAACTGACTTCTGTACCAATATTACACTATTAGAATGTTGTTATTATATATTCATCTTAATCAGTAAATTAAAACATACTGTCATAGACTTACATGCTGTTACTTAGTGGTTTTTTTGTGTGTGTAAAAGAGAAATTCATTCAAAAGCAAGTCATTTTGAGGGGCACCTGAGTGGGCCTGTTGGTTAAGCCTCTGACGCTTGATTTCGGCTTAGGTCATGATCTCGCGGTTTGGGAGTCCGAGCCCTGGCCTGCTTAGGATTCTCTCTCTCCCTCTCTCTGCCCCTCCACCACTTGCACTCTCTGCCTTTCTCAAAAATCAATAGTTTTTTTTTTTTTAAATAAAAGTTAGTTATTTTGAAATCAGAAGGAATTTCCCTATAGAAACAACCTCATAAATGAAGATCAGGTCCCATGTTAGTGCACAAAAAAAACCTCTTTAATCTCCAGTATAACTGACCTATATTGCTAATTGTATTGTAAGCTTAATCACCTTTTAAACAAAGGTGGATAGTTCCATACATACCTGTATTAAGAAAATACATTTAGCACACTCAGGGCACATCTCTTTTCCTACCTCTACTTTAATCAATACTAGGAGTCAGTAGAAACGTGCTCCTCCTCCTTTATTTTATTTTTTTAATGTTTATTTTTTAGAGAGAGAAAGACAGAGAGCACGCGAGTAGGGGAGGGGCAGAGAGAGAGGGAGACGCAGAATGTGAAGCAGGTTCCAGGCTCTGAGCTGTCGGCACAGAGCCTGACTCGGGGCTCGAACTCACGGACCGCGAGATCATGACCTGAGCTGAAGGAGGACGCTTAACCCACTGAGCCACCCAGGCACCCCTATGTTTATTGGTTTATTTTTAAAAGAGAGCGAGACAGCACAAGCAGGGGAGGGGCAGAGACGGGGGGGGGGGGCAGACACAGAACCTGAAGCAGGCTCCAGGCCATGAGCTGTCAGCACAGAGCCTGACGCAAGGCTCAAACTTACAAACTGTGAGATCACGACCTGAGCCAAAGTCAGATGCTTAAACTACTGAGCCACCCAGGTGCCCCCTGCTTGCTCCTTTAGAAATGGATGCAGCAAATGTCTCCCAACATGGCCCTGGCAGTGAGAACGAGAGCCCTCTTGGGGGTATGAAGAGAATAGGGACAGCAGCTCTGTAGTGGTAGTTTGGGCAGCAGAGTAAAAGTCTTAACGGCATGGATTCTTACGATAGTAATAATAACGGCAGTGGTGGTAACAGCGATGTCAACGATGGTGGCAGAGAGGAGACGGCAAGTTGCGCAATCCACGTGGGCTCTTCCCCTATGTATGATTAGTTCATAAAGAAAGAGTATCTGGAAAAACCAGAGACATAGCATCTGAAGTCAGTTTCTTTCATGAGTGTGTAATTTTGGTTAAGCTACTTACACCCTTTATGTTAATGGCTCCCTTTGTGCATTAGTTGACTGTGGTTAATAATATTTCAGAAGGTTGCATTGACACAGTTATATAATAGTGCCTAGCTCATGTTCAGCACAGGGGTGGTGTCCAGTCAGTGCCCCAAAGTCAAGTCCATACTTCTCATTTTGAGAATGTTATGTGAGAAAGAATCAATGGCCTTAAATATGAAGTTGATTCATATTTGATTAAATTTCAATTTTTAAAAATTTATTTACAAAAATAAATTTTATACATGAAATTTTATGAGGAAACCAAATTTTACTTAAAAATTAAAGTTTTAAAAATTAAGCCTATTAAAATTAATCGATTCATTTAAAATTTAAGAAAATTAGTAACATCATTTAAATCAAATTTTATAAACAAATTTTATTTAGAAAAAACCTCTAGCAGGAACACACAAAATAAACAGAACAAAATCAAAGCATAATTAAGTTGATGAAAGAAGTTTTCCTTTTGTCCCTGAAACCCACCAAGTCCATGATTTCCTTTTGCCAAATCCATGTTAATTGGTGTGCATGATTGTTCCTACATGGTTTATAACTGGTTCGTACATCATCTTTTCCTAATATAGTTTAAAAAATAACAAGGTAAAAATACTCAGTCTATCTTTACCTGTTTTTTTCCTTAAGTGATCCCTCTCTGTAGTTGAAACTTTCCACTCTCCTCTAACACAAGCTGCCCCTCGTTCCCCAGCATTTTCTTGAATCTTCTTTGCTAGATATATATAGAAGTCTGGTTTAGTAGATATGCTTCCCTTTCAGCTTTGTTTTCCTAATTTCGGTTCATGTACAGTTATCAGACCCTAGGTAGGGGTGACTTTAGTGGTGCTGATATCATTATTTTATACATAGTCACTGTGGTAAATGTTCATCTATAATAGGATTTGTCCTATAAAAATGTAGCTCTCTCTACTCAATACTAAGCCATTTTATTTCCTAGGTATTTTCCTGTGCGACTGATGGTTATAGAGAATATTTACAAAAATGTCTAGGGTTTCCACCTCAATTTTATTAATGTTTTATATATTTGCATATTTTAGGGGGGCTTGGGTTTCATTATATTTTCTTTGCCCTTTGATGGAAATTCACTGTCAACAGGTTCCTAAAGAACAGTGTCTTATTTTAGTCTTTAGTGATAGCTGCTGTTGTTGCTGTTTTAAGGTGCAGAATACCTTGTTTGCTATGGTGCTGAGAGCGCTAGGCAGTAAACTTGGTATAATCATATTATTCTTCCGGAAATGTTTTGTCCAGAGAAATAAAAACAGAGTAAAGAAACATTAATATATTAGTATCTCTTATTTTTCTTTCATGTAAAACCTGTTGGCTGGTTGATTTATTTTCATCTATGCTATGTTACCTCTGTGTTTGAAATCAAATAAATACTGAAGTGAAGTTTGGGAAGGTTTGACACGAAGATTTTAATTTTATCTTTAATACCTGTTATAAATAGTGCTGGGGACTCTAATAAATATTCCGGTTACAGTAATTTCTTTGGCAACATATTTTACCATGACCATTTTTCTCTTGCCACATTGAACCTTCCATAGCTAGACATTATGCTCTTGTCATTCAGCTAGTTTATTCTCAGCTTAATTTTACGTTCATAGCTTATTTTTTAAGCTATGTGGCAAAGAGTAGAGTGCATTGGAAGGAGTTTAAGAAAATAAAGCGAGCTTGTTGCTGACGGAAAACATTAAAATATTAAATTAGTAAAGTGGTGTATTTTGGCATAAATTAAGTGGCCCCGGTTGCCCACGTACCTAATAAGAAAAAGAGAGGAAGTGATGGGCAAGCAAGGCTGAGGCTAGGGGCCACTAATCTGGCTGACGGGGTGAGTCATTACAGATTACATTGCCAAAGGCTGGTGGTGGGTGAGCTCTGGTACCATCTTGACCTCACCATACAAATGCTTCATTGTGGTTGATGGAGTGAGGCAGAATTGTCCAGCCCAATGGTTCTTAACCTTTGTACATGGTGGTGCATGGATATCACCTGCAGAGCTTTGAAAGGTTTATGCTAAGCCCACATCCAGAGATTCTTATTCAACTGGTCTCGGGTGAAGTTTGGCTGTCCAAAGCATCCCCCCATCCCAAACAAAGAGATTCTAAGGTGCCGTCAAGATTGAAAGCCACTGGTTTACGTGATAATCAGAGCAAGAGCATTAGACATACTGAGTGGTTCGTGGGAAGGAGGACTTGAGCCCACTGCTTGGATTAGAGCTGAGGATGCTGAGATAAACAGTAAAGCTTTGGTTCTAGTGGAACAATCAAGAAACCAAGTCCTCAACTTACCTACCCCCCTGGGTAAATAAAACAGAGGTGAGATAAATGGTCTAACTGATAATAAGTAAATGATTACACACTGGACAGCTACCAAGCTCAGGGAAATTAAAAAATCACTGAGCAAGCGAGGAGGCTTCTGGGCATGTGTAGCTGCCACTGGAGAGCTTATTAAACTTCAGTGAACAGTGAGCATTATAATCCCTGGAAAAGCCTTCAAACTTCTTCCGTTGGTACTGTCCTCTCCGGATAAAATAATAACTACATGATAAATGAAGACAAAAGCTGGATTGATATGTGTACGTGTTTGTGCCAGTCATGATGTTGGATTTCTCTGAATGGAAGATCGTTTTGATTTCATAATATAAGCTCATGAAAAGAAGAGAAGACAGGCCAAGATAACCTGTCTTTTGTATGTAAATTATTTGGAAAAATCTCTTTCATTGGTTCCATAAATATTAAGCGATTGCTATATCCAAGTTTTGTGCTAGCCGCTGGAGATAAGGCTGTGAGCAAGAGACAAACCGGTCCTACTCTCATAAAACTTATATTCTTATACTATTGCCATACTTCACTAAAAGTTTTAAGCAAAATAGGTCAGAGAAAGACAAATACCATATGATTTCACTCATATGTGGAATTTGAGAAACAAACGAGCAAAGGGAAAAAAGCCCTAGGCAAACCAAGAAACAGGCTCTTAATTCTAGAGAACAAACTGCTAGTTACCAAAAGGGAGGGGGGTAGGGGGGATGGGTTAAGTAGGTGATGGGGATCAAGGAGGACACTCGTCGTGATGAGCACAGTGTATTGAATGGAAGTGCTGAATCACTCTATTGTACACCTGACATCAATATTACATGGTATGTTCACTAACTGGAATTTAAATAAAAACCTAAAAACATATAAAAGTCTTAAAATAATTACATTTAGCAAATAGAGAATCAGCTGCTGGACAGGGATAGGTAGACAGGAACTGATATATAACGTGGAGAACAAGTTATATCCTTCTCTTAGTTGAATCCTGTAAGTGGTGTTGGGAGTATTTTACACTTCACAACTCATTGTAAGCCATACCCATATGGCTAGATTGTAGCCATACCCATTTACCCTTCCATACTCATTCACTCCAACCTCCTCAGCACACACATCTTAATCTTTCTACAATGAATAAAGGTCATCTTAATCTGGATTTGCATAGACGTTTCCCCCCCGCCCCCATTCGATTATCTTAGTTCTTTGTTTGGATTTATTTAGTCACTCACCTTAATAGATACATTCCAATCACTGTATTTCTTCCTTTCTCCCTCTCCCCATATCAAACCACTGGCCTCTACATCAGTCCAACCTGGCAGACAGCAGAAACAATGTAACGTGGACAAAGTTATGTGCCTCACAGGTCACTTTCAACTGGAACGTGGGCAACCAAAGTGGAAATACTTGAATAGTTTCAGGGTATACGGATGGAAAATAGATTGCTCAAAATTGACGTTATTGAAATAATGCAAGACAATCTCTAGAAGTATTTGTAAAATATATTTGATGTATCAAGTGGCTTTTCAAGAGAAACTCTAAGTCATATTGCTAATGGCTGTCATCTAGATTTCTGAAAAACTGACTAGTAAGGGTAACTCTTACGAATGACGAAATGACTTACCTTTTTAGATGTTTATTTTATCACGTCAACTTTCTCTTTAAATTGAATCTTTAAAATCCAGAACAATGAACAACTGTCAAAGTATTTCAGGTAATATTAAGAAAATCATGGCAGCGGAATACATATTTAGTGTTAGTTCTGAATACATCACAAGTCATTTAAAAACCTTCCCGCAAACATTTTTAAGTGTTTCCCATGGAAATAGTTCTTTATGAGGCAACATCTGTGTATCATATAAGCAATTAGCTTCCAGAATTGTAATAGTAATATTTTCACTTCTAAACCAGCCTTAATCAATTTATACTACAGCTGTGTCTCCAAAGTACCAGATAGTCAACTGTTGCCAAGATCTTCATGCATTGTAGTAAAGTAAATCATTCTAACCATATTACCTAATATTACTAAGATACTTTGGAATGTAAGTTCACTGATAGTAGACATCTGTAGTTCATTATTTTAGGTAGGAAAGCTGACAATGCATTCCCAGCTCTTCTCCAAAATTCTAGTTTCCTCAAATATCACTAAAACATTTAAAAATGCCTAAATGAATCTCTTTTGCACTGCCGGTGGGGATGCAAACTCTGGAAACAGTATGGAGGTTCCCCCCAAAATTAAAAACAGAACTACCCTCCGACCCAGCAACTGCACTACTAGGTATTTATCCAAGGGATACAGGGGTGCTGTTTCAAAGGGGCACATGCACCCCCATGTTGATAGCAGCACTAGCAACAACAGCCAAAGTACGGAAGGAGCCCACATGTCCATCGATGGATGAATGGATAAAGAAGATGTGGTATCTAGATACAATGGAGTATTCCTCGGCAATCAAAAAGAATGAAATCTTGCCATTGGCAACTACGTGGATGGAACTGGAGGGTATTATGCTAAGTGAACTTAGAGAAAGACAAATATCATATGACTTCACTCATATGAGGACTTTAAGAGACAAAACAGATGAACATAGGGGAAGGGAAGCAAAAATAATATAAAAGCAGGGAGGGGGACAAAGCATAAGAGACTCTTAAATATGGAGAACAAACAGTATTACTAGAGGAGTGGTGAGAGGGGGGATGGGCTAAATGGGCTACAAATCATGAGTTAGATAGTTCCTTGGAGAAATAGAGATTGTAAAGAATAATACTGGCTTTGCATTCCAGACAATAAATAATTATATGTTGTCATACTGTATTAAATTTTAGTGAAAGAGAATGCGGTTTAATAAGTAAATTAATCAATTAAAAGGTTTACCCTAGAATATCCCTGTCTCTACTGACACTGAAGTGTTGGAAAACACATTCAAGTAAATAAGTGTAGTAGTTTGACAAAAGATTCAGAAGCCATGCATGTGCAGAAGTAACTATCACCTTCTTGGTCAGATCACCACCTTCTTCCTTCCTTCATTGATTCATCATGTATTGATTACAAACAATGTACTGGGAACTGTGTTACTTTCTGGGAGTGCAAAGATGAGTAAAATAGAGAAAGCAAATCAGTTAAACACAATTTACAGTATACATAGCCCTCAGTATTTGAATTCCCACTGTCTAACTATTTGGTCTAGCCATTTGCAAAGCACATTAACTCAAAATGTGCCTAATTGTAGACTTACTCTTGGTATTAGGTACTCCAGTAAAAAGGATTACCTTGCACAGGAGTCCTGTCCAGAGGATATAGAATACACCCAACAGTATTTCAACTGTTCTCCTGATAGCATTGCGCCTGGTGTTCTAGTTGTTTTAATCTGTTGTGCATTATCATTATCATTTTCCCCACCCAACCCTGCAGGGTTTAACCCTTTGTTAGTCCCAGTGTTTGCTTGTTCACTGCTCATAGTACCTATTCTTTTGCAAAGTAGAAAGAAATGTGATTAGTATTGAATACTGTTCAATATTGTAGGATATTGCCCAAAACACATCCACTAATGACTGCAGTATTAAATGATTATGTATTTAGTATTGGGGGGGAGGAGTCAGACAATAGACCTTAATTTTTCACAGTTCTGGAAGGCTACGAAGTCAAAGATCAGGCTTCCACAATGGTTGAGTTTTTGGTAACGGCCCTCATCTGGGTTTGCAGATGGCCTCCTTCATGTTGTGCCTTCACATGGTGGAGAAGGAGACAGAGCTAGCTTTCAGGTCTCTTCTTAGGAGGTCACTAATCCCATCGTGGGGATCCCACTCTCATGACCTCACGTAAACCTGATTACCCCCAAAGCCCCCACCTCCAAATACGTATTTGGTATTTTAACTGCTGTATATTATGCAGAAATCCTTGATGGGTGGTAATTTAAGCATTTTTTTTCACACTCTCCAAATGTTTTCATTATTTTTCAAATTTAATTTATTATTATTTTTTTTAATTTACATCGATGTTAGCATATAGTGCACCAATGATTTCAGGAGTAGATTCCGCAATGCTCCTTACCCATTTAGCCCATCTCCCCTCCCACAACCCCTCCAGTAACCCTCTGTTTGTTGTCCATACTTAAGAGTCTTTTGGGGTGCCTGGGTGGCTCAGTCGGTTAAGTGTCTGGCTTCTGCCCAGGTCATGATCTCACAGTTCGTGAGTTTGAGCCCCACGTCGGGCTCTGTGCTGACAGCTTGGAGCCTGGAGCCTGCTTCGGATTCTGTGTTTCCCTCTCTCTCTGCCCCTTCCCAGCTCAGGCTCACACTGTGTCTCTGTCAAAAATAAATAAACTTAAAAAAACAAAACAGAGTCTCTTATGTTTTGTCCCCCTCCCGGCTTTTATATTATTTTTGCTTCCCTTCCCTTATGTTCATCTGTTTTGTCTCTTAAAGTCCTCATATGAGTGAAGTCATATGATATTTGTCTTTCTCTAAGTACACTTAGCATAATACCCTCCAGTTCCATCCACGTAGTTGCAAATGGCAAGATTTCATTCTTTTTGATTGCCGAGGAATACTCCATTGTATCTAGATACCACATCTTCTTTATCCATTCATCCATCGATGGACATGTGGGCTCCTTCCATACTTTGGCTGTTGTTGCTAGTGCTGCTATCAACATGGGGGTGCATGTGCCCCTTTGAAACAGCACCCCTGTATCCCTTGGATAAATACCTAGTAGTGCAGTTGCTGGGTCGGAGGGTAGTTCTGTTTTTAATTTTGGGGGGAACCTCCATACTGTTTCCAGAGTTTGCATCCCCACCGGCAGTGCAAAAGAGATTCATTTGGGCATTTTTAAATGTTTTAGTGATATTTGAGGAAACTAGAATTTTGGAGAAGAGCTGGGAATGCATTGTCAGCTTTCCTACCTAAAATAATGAACTACAGATGTCTACTGTCAGTGAACTTACATCCCAAAGTATCTTAATAAACAAAATAGAATCAAATATTGAGCGAGGCCTGGATTTGAGCTGCAGAATTCTGATAGAATATTTCAGACACCACATCCTCCCACAACAATTTATGTCATTGATTGTGGTCGTGATTTCAAGGGTGTACGCCTTTCGCCAAACTCGTTAAGTTGTATACATTAAATATGTAAGCTTTGTGCATTCAATTATACCTCGATAAAGTGTTTCTTTTTGCATAATGGTCACAAACCAGTACAAATTTTCATTTTAGCTATTTTCATACAGATTGAAAAACTTACTCTGCATTAGGAGGTTGCACTCCCTGAGTAGAAAGTTTTCGTAATCACAGAAAGCAGCATAGTGGAAAAATCACTGGGCATTTAATCTCGGCATTAAAATAACTGCACAACTTTGGAAAAAGTGCCTTACCTCTTTGTGCCTCTGTAAAATTAGCATAATTATTATTTGGCCTACCACAGAAGGTCGTTGTGGGTCTCAAGTTTGTTAACATATGGGGATGTGCTATGAGGCCTTCCATCACCATATGAATGCTAGGCATTAGTTCTACCTTGTGGGTAAGAGGTAGCCTCGCTGTCACCTTGGGCCTGACAGAGAAGTGGAGAAGACTTACCACAGCTAATGGATGTCACTTAGTCATTTCCCTGAGCCTACCTGAGCTCACTTTTGGCTATGACACCCTCTCTGGAAGTTTTATTTTGCTCTGAAATTTCTCTGCTTCAGTAGGTTTTACGCCAGTGCAACGGTCTTTCTTTGCTGTTTCTATAGATATGATATTCTTGAGGGCAAGAAAACTGTGGAGAAACAGTTTTATCAACTGAAAACAAAGAATCTTGTGAGCCCATGATGATTTGGAGCATTCAATTATCAGCTGACATTCGGGCTGTGTCTATATCACAAACAAATGATTGATAAATGAGTAAAGTAAGATACATGTGGATGTTAGCCCTTTGCGGTGCTTGCATCCATGAACTGTGAGATCATGACCTGAGCCAAAATCAAGAGTCCAATGCTTAACTGACTGAACCTCCCAGGTGCCCCGATATTACTCTTTTTTTTTTTTTTTTACTTTATTCTAATTTTCTTTCTAGATTGTCAAAGAACAAGCATGGGTAGTGATGAACAGTAAATTGGATGTCTATAAACCTGGCTATATATATATATATAGAGAGAGAGAGAGAGAGAGAGAGAGAGACTTAAAATTATTTTAATATTCTGAATGAAAACACTTTCCTAATAGGAATGGTCATATCATTTTTGATTTTGAAAAAGCAAAGCCAAATGAAAGAATTCAATCCATTTTCTGCCCCTCCATAGTATTTAGAATTGAGAAGGAATCACTATTTTTGTTTTCTGTGAAATCGGATCATAGGGAAGCGGAAATGTACAATTTCAGTGCCGGAGGTCTAAGAACTTGACAATCCAATATAAATTAAAATGAATAAAGAGAACAGTCGCCTGGGTATACTTTTCTAGGGCTCTCCCCTTCCTGTCTCACCGCTTAGATAGCTAATCACTAAAACAACTCCGTCTGATTGTTGGGACTGGCAGATGAGGTCAGATACAGCTGAGATTATGAGTTCATCCCGAGGAACATGCAGATTCGGAGATGTTGTTTTTCACTGCAGGGTCAATTAACAACCCAGCAATTCGGACATCAGCAAATTGTTCTTGCCCTGTGAGGATTTGCAAGCAGGCATGGAGCAGAAGGTATATATTCAAGATTCGTAGACCAGCTTCCAACTTATTATGGCAATTGATGTGTGGTGCCTGTACTGAAAGGAAATTTGGTTACTCTGGCTAAACTGAAGGATCTGAGAGGCGAAAGGATCTACAAAATACAGCAAACATAAGACATAGCTCACCTGTTAATTTGCATGTTAATGCGCTAAATTGCCATAGCAACAGACAATCCTTCAGGTTGTGTAAAAAATATTTTCTGTAAGACACTTCCATAAAACAAAGCGACACAAAAGTTACAAACAACGGCCAAGAAGATACTAGGCCAATGCAAACAATGAAAGAATCAGACTGGCAGTATTAATATTGGAGAGACTAGAATTTAAGATCAAAGGCAGCAAATAAGATAAAGAGTGGAATGATAATGGTATATAGTTACGGCGATTATATAGAGATAGTTTTGCATCCAAATGGGAGACTTTTGTGAGGCATTATTCATGACTCTGGGACAAGAGTAATAAAGAAGATGTAACAGTTTTAACCATTTAATATAAAAACATAGTGACAACATACAAAATAGCAGAAAAATATATTATGCAAAGGGAAATGGGTAAAACCACCGTTAGAGCAGGAGATGTTAGTATGCATCCTTCAGTATTTGGTAGAATAAATACATTTGAAAAAAATAAAGGGGGCACCTGGGTGGCTCAGTCCATTGAGTGTCCAACTCTTGATTTTGGCTCAGGTCATGATCCGAGGTTTGTGAGATCAAGCCTTGTGTTGGGTTCTGTGCTGAGCAGGGAGCCTGCTTTAAGATTCTCTCTCTCTCTACCTCTGCCCCTCTCCCCTGCTTGCACTCTCTCTATCTATAAAAAAAGTAGAATTTGTATAATAGCCTCAGTAAACGTGATATAAAACTTTGAACAGTATAAATAGAGAATACAAATCGCCATGATACAAAGAAATTGATCATGCATTTGGTCACAAGGATGTGAAAAATGATTAAAATAATATCTTATTATTATTGTATTTATTATGAGCAACTATTTCATGGAATAGAGCTTGGATTAGATCATTGTCTTGACTGCAATTTAATAAGTTTAGAAGCCAACATGAAGAAGACACACTGCCAACCTTAAACATTTAAAAAAAAAAACTTTGTTAAATAAGCTCTAAATGAAGGTAAACATAAAGCATAAATGATACGTTATTTACAAAATGGTAAAAATAGGGATGCTTTACTCAATGTGTGGCATACAGACTCTGCTGAAAGCAGAGGAAAGTATTTATTGTTTTTCTACTTTAATTATTTAAAACAAAGACTTGGGGCGCCTGGGTGGCTCAGTCAGTTTAGCGTCCGACTTCAGGTCACCATCTTGCGGTCCGTGAGTTCGAGCCCCGCGTCGGGCTCTGTGCTGACCGCTCAGAGCCTGGAGCCTGTTTCCGATTCTGTGTCTCCCTCTCCCTCTGCCCCTCCCCCGTTCATGATCTGTCTCTCTCTGTGTCAAAAATAAATAAACGTAAAAAAAAAATAAAAAATAAAATAAAAAAAAATAAAGACTGAACACAAACTAAAGATTGAGCTTCGAACACAAGTGAAAGAATAATAAAATGGACCAAAAGAAAGAGGGAGAAATTAAGAAAGATAAACTCTGAAATCAAATGGAAAACAATATTAGTGAAAAAGAGCAATGTGGGTAAATAATGACAAAATAGGCCAAAATGCAGAGTGACTA
Organism: Acinonyx jubatus; assembly: GCF_027475565.1. Lineage (NCBI taxonomy): Eukaryota > Metazoa > Chordata > Mammalia > Carnivora > Felidae > Acinonyx > Acinonyx jubatus. The sequence continues at coordinate 90,437,388 of NC_069389.1, forward strand.
TAATGGCATAGTCACCTAATGAAAATACGTTTTCAGTTCAGTATAACCAAAATTTATACGGGGTAAAATATTTTGAAGCCGTGGCATTTGTAAATTCAGCATACATGCATTGTTTCACTGAAAACATATTCTTTCTTTTTCTTCCCTATCACCAGTCAATCTCATATCCTGACCCCAGGCGGCCATTTTCCTCTTTAGGTAGCGTGAAACTAAAACACACTCTTCATTTCGGGAACAAAAATCCAATTTCTAACACAGAGGTACAACGCCGCACATAGACAACAGCCCTCGTATCACCTCAATAGCTAAGTTCCACAGAGTAAGTTTGTTTTCACCGCTGTTAAACTTTGACATATTACATCCTTCCTTCTCACCTCTGCTAAGGAAAAATATTAGATGAAACGCGTAAGCCGAAACCTCCAAGAGCGCTTCAAAAGCCATGTGTCGCTGACAAGATAAGCATTAGAAAAAAGGCTACGTCAAATTAATACTTTCTAAAAAGCTTCATCTGGCCCTTACTTTTTCTTCTTTTTCAAAAAAGTGTGTTTACTTTGAGGGAGAGCGCAAGAGAGTGAGGGTGTGAGTCAGGGGCGGAGGGAGAGAGAGAGATTCCCAGGCTCCTTGCTGTCAGCGCAGAGCCCTACGCGGGGCTCGAACTCATGAACCGTGAGATCGTCACCTGAGGCGCAATCACGATTTGGAGGCTCAACCAGCTGAGCCACACGGGCGCCTCTCTCATTTCTTTAATGAGGAACATGGGTTGGGGTTCTCGCTCAGTATACAATTGGGGATGGTGGGTTTATCTGGCTCCCCACAAATATTCATTCTTCAGTTCCAAGTGGACTGTCAACAACTAAAGCAGGATTTCCCCGGAACTTGACGCTCCATTCTAGCTGTTAGTTCAGTCCTACTTGGTGATTGCTTAGGATTTTCATCTTTCTTTGAGCCCCTAAGACCTCTTCCGTCATCTTCGAGTATTTCTGTGAGGCCACCGGAAGAGGAACCCTGTAGGTTCTGTCACATCTGCGCCCCCACTTGCATTTACGTTCATAGACTCCATCTTCCCTCATTTTAGCCTAGAGAAACTGTCAGCACTTCTAGAGAAGCTTAACCCCTCCATTTGTGCACCGAAGCCCATTCCCTCTTCCCTGTGTAAGGACATGGATCACCACTTCTCTCCTTCTCCATCACTTTCCTTTTAACACTAATGGGTTATACCCATCAGCATACAACGTGCTATATGATTGTCGTATAGTTGGCTACACAATGAGCATTTGCCTTGTGTCCAGTCCAGTAATAGAAGCTGTGAGAATATCGTTACTCAAAGGAAAAGACATGCTTCTTCCCTCAGAAGAGCTTATATATTGCTGGGCAGATCCTTACCGGCCCTCCTTTATCTTTGCCTCACTTTCTAGTGAGGTAAGTAAGACAGGTGTGATCACCATCCTCAAAATCATCTCTTCGTCACCTTTTATCACTATCACCTTCACCATCATGCATCATCACAGAACCAGCGAACATGACATGAACATTTATTTTATGCTGAGTGTGTCACATTGTCCCATTTAATTTTAAACATCCCCCATATATAGTAGGTGCTATGATGAGCTGATGTTCATAGGAGTCCTGGGATTCACTCTGACTTATTTCACCTAGCATATTACCCTCTCGGTCCATCCATATTGTCTAAATGACATGATCTCATCCCCCCCCCTTTTTTTACAGCTGTGTAATATTCCTGTGTGTGTGTGTGTGTGTGTGTGTGTGTGTGTATGTATGTGTGTGTACACATCACATCTTCCTTATCCATTTGCCTATTCATGGATGCTAAGGTTGTTTCCATATCTTGGCTATTGTAAATAATGCTGCAGCAAACATAGAGGTGCATATATCTTTCTTTTTAAAAAAGTTTATTTATTTATTTTGAGACAGAGAGTGCGAGTGGGGGAGGGGCAGAGAGAATGAGGGAGATATAGAATCCCGAGCAGGTTCTGTGCTGACACTGCAGAGTCCGATATGGGACTTGAACCTCGAAGCCACGAGATCATGACCTGAGCCAAAACCAAGATGTGGACGCTTGACCGACTGAGCCACCCAGGCACCCCCTGGTACATATATCTTTCTGAATTGGTGTTTTTGTTTTCTTTGGATAAATACCGAGTAACGGAACCATTGGATCATGTGGCAATTCTGTTTTTAATTTTTTGAGGAACCTCCATACAGTCTTCCACAGTGGCTGTACCGGTTTATTTCTCTGCCAACAGTATACAAGGGTTTCTTTTTCTCCACTGTAAAAAGGCAGAGCCACAATTGAAGTTTAGGTTGATCCAAAGCCTTCTTTCTTAGTCACTTTTTACAAATGAAGAAACTGAGGCTCAGAGTGGTTAAGTAACTTGACCATGCATGACTAGTAAGCGTGAGCCTTTCAACTCTTTTCACTACCAGGATAAAATGATGACCAAAGTGTTGAAGATGTATGCTGTGTGAGTTCAGAGAAGAGAGAGAAACTAGTGTGTGCTAAACAATCAAGGAAGGAATTAAATGCTAGAGCCAGATTTTGACCCTTGTAAGAACTGTGCTCCATTATTATTTTTTTGAGAGAGAGACAAAGAGACAGACAGACAGAATGAGCAAGGGAGGGGCAGAAAGAGAGGGAGACAGGGGATCCACACTGGGCTCTGCACTGACAGCAGTGAGACCAATGTGGGGCTCAAACTCACAAACCATGAGATCATGACCTGAGCTGAAGTTGGCCGCTCAACTGAATGAGCCACCCAGGGGCCCCTCTGCTCCTACTTTCTTACCAAGAAGTAGTAGGTGAGAATAAAGTAAAGTTTCTTAGATGAAGTTTTGTCTTTAGGTACACATTATTCATCATTAAATGCTTAATAACACTGTGAGAAATTGGCATCGAATTTTAATCATTTAAAGGTAATTAATGGTTTTTTCTTTTTAAGCTACTATTTGACATTTGGAAATGTCAGACACTATTGCAAGTTGAAAAGAAAATCCCAGTAGCTACCTAGAGAAAGGCTGGGAGGTTGTGGGTTCGTTTCACACTTGCTCAAACATCATGTGTCTCCTGTGGCATGCCCAAGGGATTTGTCCAAGCAATGAAGCTATGGACTCCATATCTTAATGGACTTCATTATTGAAAGGTTTGAATGCTGTAGAGAAGTCTATTGCCTTTTAACAACAGGCTCTGCCTTCTTGTTGAAATTGCTAATAAATCTATCTCAGAAAAATAATGTAATAGATTTTTTTCTATATCTTTATGTTGCTCCCAACTCAGGCTCCAGTTTGCCAGCTTCCTAAGGGAATGTGCTGGCGACAGCATCCACATCCCATGATGTCAGTTGTTTCACTCTTAGCCGTGGGTGTTGGTGTTATGCGCCCTCTCCCCTGCCCTACCCTGCGTGGGTCATACCTGCATACTAAATCCCTTGGTAGTTTTAAAGCTTTCATGAAAAGTAACTCCTACCACAACCACCAAAAAGTAGGGGAACATTACCCTTTAATGTTAGGTATGACTTCTAAAAAGTAAGAAAAGGGTTTCAAAACTGAGGAATCTTACTACATAAAAAGGGGCCAGGAGCTTTGAACTCTTGTCTTTCCCTTCAGTATTTTCACTTGTACACGTTTATCCCCTTAGTATCCCCGCTCTACTCCCAATATGCAAACATGTCCTCGACTTTCTTTCTCATTCTATTTAACATCATTGTCCGCTTACGCTGCTTGATGATAGGAGTGGAGTCTAGCTATTCCGTAGACTTGGAACAGCTGAAAAAGAGTGAAAAATATCATTTGCTAAAACGAAAAGTTAGAAGGCTTAGGAGAGTGTTAGAAGGAATTAAATGCGCCAAAGAAGTACCTTCTCTTTGAGAAGAAGAGACGAGGATTTGTTCTCCGTTGTCAATTGCACAAGTCTTCCCACTCTAGGAGGTAAATATTGAACCAAAAGAAGCGGATGTTATCTGCACAAATTCTGTATCACCAGTCCTACCTAACCCAAGAGTGAATGTCCATGTGGAAAAACTAGTTACTGAATGTATTTTCAACAGTGCCACCCACATACTAGGTATCCATAGAATTCGAACATTGTGTCTCTTGGCCCATCTGTTCAGTGGACCCTTGCCCACTGCAAACAGATATAAGAATAAATTTGCCCTTTGGATGAATCTAACCAATTACTACTAGTCTCCTCTCTGGCTTGATAGTACGAGAGCCCTGGAGAGACATATAATTATTGTTACGACCCTAATGCTTTCCATTTTCTGAATTGAAGCAAAACCCATGGCATTTGCGGAGAATGTCCCTGAAGCAAAAAAAGGTAACAGCTGGGCCCTCTTTGGTAATGGGTCTGCAGCACTGAAAAACAAAATCCAGCATTTCAACTGCATAAATGAGTGACTAATAGGGCTGGATGTCTCACAGAGTACAGGAGTCATTTTTCAATAGTGAATTTGTTTTCGTGATGAGAGGAGGATGTGAGAGGCATTTTAGAGCTCTGTTTTACAAAATGTTCATTCACATCTCTTCAAGAAGCAAGGAAATAAGTTAAAGACTAAGAAATGAGTCAAACATCCATATTGTCCACCAGAAAGAATATCTATGATGAATCCTTGAGAATGAAAGGCTGTCCAGGGACTCAGGCATTATTTTTCGGTGTGGCTAAATGCAACTGGTGTCTCATACAAATGTTTCCAAAGCTCTTAGTCAAATGCATTGTTTTTCAAACTCACGCATATATTTGAATGGATTACGAAGTTCGCAAATTTGAGCACGTTCCATAATTACCTGAAAGGCTTATTAAAACACAGATCATTGGGCCTTAGTCTCAGAGTTTTTGATTTGATGGGTCTGAAGTGGGAGCCAAGTATTTGCATTTCTAATAAGTTTCTGAGCGACTGGGGCTGCTGGACCAGGAACCTTCGAGGACCTCACTTGGAAAATTACTGAATCAGAAAAAGACATCCTTGATATTAATGGGGATAGTAATAAGGACTTCTAATTATCTAATGAAGCACCATACTTTGAAATGGCTCATAGCAAAATGCGACTTCTCATGTGTCACTTGCACATGTCTGGTAGGAACAGGAAGAAACCATTATCCTCATTTTAGAGATAAAAAACTGAGGTCTGGTTTATATTATTATTCATTGAGAAATTCTAAAATATGGTAGTTTTGTCTAAATTCTGCCCCCTTAAACTTCCCCTACACACACACACACACACACACACACACACACGCACGTGCACACACACACACACACACGAGTCCAGACATAGTAAAGAAAGACTTTATTAAGTGGGGCTGTTGCAATAGGGACGGAGGGCCTATTGCAACAGGGAAACACTCAAAGACCAAGCCAAAGAAAGCCTATAAGTAGAGACTGTTGGATATGTGGCTGGAAAAAAGGAAGGGGAGTTGCTAGAGGAATCTTTGAGCTTAACAATTACACCAAATATTGCAATAACTAGACAAGTGAGGCAGGTCATGCGTGCACATGAGGGTAAGGCTGGGCTTCAGATAGAGCAAACAAGTTAAAGTATGGCAAGTTCATATAAGTTTAGGGCCTAGATGTCCTTGTCAGCCCAAAATAATGTCAAGTACAAAGGTTGATTAGCCTTGTCACTCCCTAGCTGACCGAGAAGTCCTTAGAAGTAAAAGTTACAACTTCTGTTTCATATGAACACTTACTGTGGTCTCTATTTGCACGTAAGGACTTCATTGAATCAGAATTTGGAAAAAGCAGTGTTATAATTGGGATGCTTTTCATTTTCTCTCCTGTTGTATGAAGACAGTTTTCCAGGAGAAAAATAATCTGTTGATGGGCTATCGGCAAGCTAAGTTCTTATCTGGCCTTTTCTTTAACAACCTTTTTCAACATAAAGCAAGAAGGGACATAGTAGGAGAAAAATAATTGTGGTCAACCCATATATTTGAGAAACTTTTCCTATAAGACACAGATTTTATTAACTGACTGTCAATAGTGACTTTTGATAAATGTATTCAGGAAAAGCAAACTCTGCATATAAAAATATATATATTTGTATATATCATGTAAATTATTCTGTGGATATTTACATGTGTTTTGCTGTCGAGAGAGTTCTCAAATTGGAAAAGTTAGAATGGTAGAGCCAAAAGCAGAACTAAATTCTCTAAAACTACCAAAAAAAAAAAGGAAACATCCTCGACCTCTAAATGGCCCAGATCCTGATGATTACTTCAGTTTGGCAGTTTTCTCAATGGATTTAGCTGTGGTCATCAACATCCATCATGTAGGCAGTCTAAACGAACATGCCACAATGTCACAGTCTGGTTCATGTACTATCTATAGACAGCATCTGAACACCTTTCCTCATCTAACAAACTCATCAGACCCACAGCATCTGCCACGTTTGGACCTCAGCCCCTTGGTGACGTCGTCAAAAGGTTACCCAAGGAAATGCAAAAAGAAAGTGGACAAGCCAATAATCCCTCTGTTAGCTAACAATTCGGTACAACTCTGAAAGAATCACAACTATTGTCTTTGGGCCTGTCTTACTTACGTTTCAGCATTGATACTTCAAGCTGTTTTCCTGTGCTTAATTGTAGTTATACATAAAACTTGGATGGCATATCATTTTTGAGAACTACATACAGAAATAAGTACCGGAGTAAAAGGATTATGTTTCTAAATTAGTTAGTACCTGGTGCTAAAAGAAGTCAATGTGCCAGTAAATATTCTTTGATTGCCATAATCGAGAAAACATACTAAATATCTACATCTATAAGTCACTGGACTGCACCAGACATAGGGAATGCAGAGTATTGCAAGACATGTACCTACAGTCAGTACAAATAATCTTATAAATAGATGTACACACAATAAGTGCTAAATTAGCAGCACAGACAATAAATGCAGTAAATGCTACCAGAAGTCTAACGACAAAGAGATGGTTGAGTTGGTCCAACATTTCTGGGAGGAGGTAGGGCATTATTAAAGAACATAGGGTATGTGGATAAGTTGATTATAAGGAGGACATAGATCAGAGCAGTAAAGAAAACAAAGACTATGCAAGGTATGTTTTGAACCAACATGACTCAAGAGAGGCATTAACATAAAGTAGTTGTCTACACCCTTGATCCTGGTCAACTTTTTGTATCATTAGAGCTTGATAGCATGATATATAATGTAAGAGCACAAACCTCAAAGTTAAATTCTGATTCTTCAGTGACTAGATGGGTCACGGAACCTCTCTCTGCCTCCATTTTCTAAAACAAAAGTGTGTGTGTGCACGTGCATACACACACACACACACACACACAACTGACAACAAGCAAATGGCAACATCTATCTCCTAGGGTTATTGTGAAAATTAAATGATATATACATAATATACATACCCTAGCACAGATGAACTTAATTTATATTTCCATATATAATATATATACATTTATATACACGTATATATACATATATACATATACATATATACACACGTATATATACGTATATACATATATATACGTATATATACATATATGTATACATATATACATATATATACACATATACATATATACATATATTTACATATATACACGTATATATATACATATATACATATATATATACATATATATATTTGCTGGTGACAACAAATGGGAGAGATAATAAACGTGTCAAATATACCTTACTGGAGAAAAATAACTCAAAATACCTAATTCACCCAACAGTGATGCACTAGTCATTAGTTTTTGCTTCTAAAAGGTAGCTTTATACCGTTGGTGAAGGAGAAATGCCATTTTCAGTTGAGAGTTAAGGTTTACAACTTAATTCTCTCACATCTCTTGACCATGATTTTTGTTTGTTTGTTTGTGGTTTCAATTCACAAAATTCCAGTTTGTACCATACGGACTCTCAGGGCTGAAAGAGACGGTAAGTATTACTTACACGCTAATCATCTTTGTTTGAACAGTTTTTCCCACTCATTCCCACCTTGACAGAGGGAAGGGCCAGTGCACCTGTGGAAAGTAAACATCGGTAGCCTGAGTTCTCTCGGTTCTGAGAGTCGTTAAAATTTCTCTTCGTCTGGAGTTGGGCTTCATTTGAACTGAACCTGATTTTTTTTTAAGACTAAGCCACGCCAGAGTCACTCTGCATGGCTGACCGTATATGTATATTTAATTTGACTCTGTGATGTCGTGGGAAGAGCAAACTCTGTGAAGTTTCATAAACACACCCGTTTTCGTGGCCTCCTTGCCTCTGTCCTTTCTGTTTCATCTCTGCTAAAATGATCTCTACTCTTTAGGCCCCATCTGATTGTCTCAGGCCAACTTAGATGCTGCTGCCTTTGAACTTGCTTTGCCCTCTCTACGTGTGTAGGTATATTACTGTTGTGTATAGACTCAGTAGACTGCAGAGCAAACGGATTAAGTGTCTGCATCCTCCATAAGAAGGTGAGCTCTCTTGGGGATACTGAGTCATCTTTGTATCCTCACACCCAGCCTAATGCATGGCACATAAGAGTAGTTGATACGGTTGATGAGTGAATGAACGAATAGAACCAAAGTCACTTTATATCTCAGAGGTGGTCAGTTTTCTTGTCTCTGCCGTTGCCCTCTTTCCTAATTCTGGGATCTGGCGCATTCCTTAAAGAGGGAAATCGGCGACAGAGTTGGTATGATGGCTCCACAGCCCAGTGTCACCACTGAAGGTAGAGCTCAAAATGCATACCCTGGTGTTGTTGAGTTAGCGAGAACATCTCCGTATACAGACCTCGTATTAAATGTGGGGTGACTAGATCCCCTGACACTTTGTGTGGCAGTTTGCATTTATTTTTTAAATGTTTATTTATTTACTTTGAGAGAAAGAGAGACAGAGGGAGAGAGCAGGAGGGGCAGAGAGAGAGGGGGAGAGAGAGAATCCCAAGCAGCCTCCATGCTGCAAGCACAGAGCCTGGTGTGGGGCTCGAACCCACAAAGCGTGAGATCGTGACCTGAGCCAAACCCAAGAGTCGGACGCTTAACCGACAGAGCCACCTGGGCGCCCTTCACATGGTAGTTTTTAGCGATAAAGCTGTTTATCACTGATACAATAATTCCTATGTGAATGCCTCATGGGAATAGGGACCAGACATCCACTGTCTCTTGCCCGGAGTCCTGTCACCACAGAATACGCGGAGAAAGAGGACAAAGCAAACACCGGTGTTTTCTTCCCCATTAAATGTGTTTTCACTGTGGCATTATCTTATTCACAATCAGAATTTGCTCTGTGTAACAAAGAACACGCTATTAAGTTTCTGCAAAGCTGGGGAAGGGTTTCTTACTCCAACGACTGCTTCAGCAGTCACGAGCTGCTGAGAGCGAGTAGAACCAGAATGAGCTTTACAGAGGCACAATACAAGGGACATTGATGTGGCAAGCTAGAAAGATAATTTTAATTGCTATGGGGTTTCACACTCATTGTCAGAAAAATAAAGTCTCCCCGTTGATTCAAGAGCAGATCCTTCCATTTAAATAAGAATTCTGCTCTCCTCCTGGGAGTTATTCAAAGCTTCACTTCTATTACCTTTTTTTATCCTCAAAGCTGCCTTTCAAGGTAGGAAGGTAGGTGGCCTTTTTTTTTTTTTTCCCCTTGGGAGAACACATTTCTCTTCCCCAGGGGACTGAGGTGCAGTCTCTGTAGAGAGGTCTGGGGATGTTTCTTTCATGTCAACATTTTCAATGGCTCCCCAAAGATTTTGAAAGGGAATTCGAAATTCACGGGGCTGCTTTTTAAAAAGGCCACTGTGCTTTAAAATGCTGTCTAGTCCAGGCACAGAGTCAGGTAGTCCAGAGGAGGTAAGGTAAAGCCAGGGATGTGTTTAAGGAAAGCCTGAGGTTAGCGGGAAGGCCTTGGAGGAGTCACGTAGGAATAGCTATAATTCCAGGCTCCAAGGTCGTGAAGGGAAGGATGAGGGGAAAGGCGGTAGTACTTGAGGAAGACCTATCCACTACCAAAGCCTAGGTGTTTGACGTACCCGTGAACTGGGTCTTGATATACCCATTTTACAGAGAACCCACTGACAGCCAGAGAGGTGAAAGCTTACCAGAGCTTGCACAGCTGACGTGTCATTGGTGCAAGTCTCACATTCAGATATGTATGCAATTAAGAGGGTCTCGTAACGAGCAAGTAAAAATTCCGGGGACGCCAGGGACGTGACAGCTTATCAGATTGCTGGACAGCACGTGGCCAGGAGAAGCCTTTAGCCCCCTGTGACAGGCAGTTTGTTGATGTTGCTTTAGATTTTAATTAAGCCTTATTATGTGCCCAGTCTGTGTATCGTATGGTAAAATACGGTGCATTTTAGTGGACAAGAAGAGAGAAATGGAGATAAAAGTTGGTGGGTCCCTGTGAGTGGAACCAGGGTTTCTCTTTTTATGGGGAAGACTTCCCTTGTTACACTCAGGAGGTTGTGGCTCTGGGGAATCTACCAGCGCATGAGGTCAGGTATTAGGGAGCCACATTATCTGGTAAATAGACGAACTGATGTACAGAGAAAAGGAGCAGTTTGCCTGCAATGGCACTTTTAGCTTAGAGTCATTGCTGAGATTGAGTCCAGATTGAGCCACAGGTTGGCTCCCAATACTGTGCTTATTTCTGGACATGATTTGTTCCTTCCCCCCACCGAATTGTATACGTATGAAAAAAACAAAAAAACCCCTCTCATTCCTAGGTGGGGGCCAAGCTTTGCCTCTGAGCCTGTTTAACACAGAGTTGCTTGGTGTATTATTTTTCGGTAAAGTTTTTGCAAAGGGCAGCTCGTGACCTCCTGCTCCTGCCAGCACGATGTCTTATGATGTATTATGGGAATGACACTCCACTGATTGGCCCACAGCCTCTCACTAGACCTCTTTGGAGAAGAAGCAAGAATGTTAAGAAGTCCCCCAAGGAAAATATGACAGAAAGAGTGTCTTCCTTCAAAAGAACAGACAGCAGTATTTGCTATTCACTGGCACTTTTATATGACGTGTTTGTTTGGCAGATGAGAGAGGAAAGAGAGGACACAAATATGGAAGGTTATTTTAAAACATGAATGAATATTTTTACAAGGATTACATCCAGAATTTGGATACTTTTTAACACACTGTAAAGGCCAAGCTGTTGCCCTCGAGGAGCTAAGCATCTAGGAGGAGAGAAAATTGGTTCCAAGAGTAATATTTACTTAAATGAGGATGTCAGGGCTAGAAGGAAATTTCTATTGCAAATGTCTCAGACTGATTCCTGTCTGACTTCTCTCGGGGTTTGTTGTTTGGGAATGTTAATTACATCGGAAGCCACCCCAGTTCCGTTTTTTCGAACTTCTAGTTATTAAATACACATTCCATTGATGCGAAATCTATTTAAATGTTTTAAGTTTGTTTATTTTGAGGGAGAGAGAGAGAGAGAGAGTGGAGGAGGGGCAGAGAGAGAGGGAGAGAGGCAATCCCAAGCAGGCTCTGTGCTGTCAGCACAGAGTCCGACACGGGGCTCTATCTCATGACCTTGAGATCATGACCTGAGCTGAAATCAAGAGTCAGACGCTTTACCAACTGAGCCACCCAAGCCCCCCTAAAATTTTACTCTATACTTGACTTCTTTCCTCTGTTTGTACACAAAATACACTTTATCTTCTGTTTATATTTATTTATATATATGAAAATGCCAGCCACACAGTCCTCCAAGCTTCTCTTTGCCAAGCTAATCTCCCTCAGTTCCTCCGTTCTTTCTCAAGTGGAATGATTTCTTTATTGTTCACTATTTTGTGCATCTTTCTCTGAATACACCTGTAATATGTCAAGAGTTTTCTTAAAGTATGTAATTTAGAGCTTCCAACAATGCTCCTGAGCCATCCTGACTAGATAGAGTAAAGGAGTCTCATTACCTCCGTGACACTACCTCTCTATGGATCCAGTCTTACACAACAATAGTTGTTGTTTTTTAAATTTTGTGTGCCATGTCCCGTGGCTGTTTTATTTGAGCTTAGAGTCATTTCAATGTAATCTTTTTCTTCCCCGACATAGCTTGGTAAAGGAACATACCTTGCAATTACATTATTTACTCCTAAATGCTAGCGTTTCAGTATCACGGTGACTCAACTAATTCTGTCTCTGCTTCTACTGATCCCGAAGTTCCTGGCTAGCTTTCTTTCTGTTCGCGCATTTAGACTTGTCCAGATGAGGATATCAGTTTAGCCAATCATCGTACAATATTAGTGAATCTTTACTCGCTCGTGTTATGACTCCAGGTACCCCAGAGATTGCTGTCCGGTTTTTAGATTGCTGCCATTATTTCAGACATCAGCATCAGGTCCAACCAGCTGTGGCCTAGTGTCGCAAGCCCGCGGAACAACACATAAGACGGGAAAATGCTCAGAAAGGAGCTGTAGGCCAGGCAGCTTTTAATACTTTGATACATTTTTGTCCAATAAGCAATTTAGTGCCTATAAAACTTGAAATTCTTTTGGATTTTAATTGTTCTCTTTCTTCTCATTCATTCAGAGCCATCATGTTGTTGTTTTAGTCAAGGGTCATTTGGTGGCAAGGAAAAGAAACACAACCATGCTCATCTAAGCTAGTTTAAGCAAAGGGGGAAACATGGGGGAGGGGTATAGGGTCATCTCCCAGAGAATCAAAGATAGGAAGTGAATCTAGGACACATGAAAGACTTTCCAAAACTGAGAAGCATCCAGAAGCATCTCTCCCTCTCACGCTCTTTCTGGGTCCACATAGTTTCGATGGTGATTTTCTCTGTGCAGCTGTTTTTATTTTCTCTCTGTCTCTCTTCAGACTGGCTCCATTTATATATGGGCCGTAATAGCGGTCTCAAAATAATATATTTAGCAGTCTTCCAAATTCAGCATCTGTAGCTAAATGATCCAGCTTCTACAGATTGCTCTGATTTATCCAGCCCAGCCATTGGATTGGTTTCCCTTGAGTTAGGTCCAATCATCTGTGGTGAGAGAAGAGTGAGAGCACATAATACAAACGTACACGGCTAGGAGCCATCCCTGCGAGGAGAGTCATCTCAGAGAAGAGGAGAATTGGCTGCATAGGACTTCCAGCATGCACCAAACACATTTTTCCCTTTTTAGTTACTATCTTCTTTGCGAAGACACTTCATCATAGCAGAGATGCAGCTAGCAAACAAGCACCCAAAGCGACGATCAACATCCTTAGCGGTCAGAGACATGCAAATTAAAGCCATAAACTCCCATCTACTGGAAAGAGGGAAAAGGTAGCGGGCAGGGATGTGGCACAACCAGAACTCAATGCGAACTAATAAAGTCATTTTGGAATACAGGTTGGTAGCTTCTGATAAAGCCCTATAGAGACAGAGAACAGATCAGTAGCTGCTAGGGGCTTGGGATGGAGGAGGGAACTCTACAAATATGTACAAAAAGAGAGAGTTTTAAAAGTGACAGAAATAGCCTATATGTTGGTTGTGGGTATGGTTATTTGCCTTTACTCGTTTTTCACAATTCATACACCTGAAAGGCTGAATTTTACTTTACGTAAGTCATGCCTCGAGATATCTGATTTAAGGAAAAAGTTATTTTCCTTGACAGGGAAGGCAGAAGTGAAACAAAAGTACCGTGGTGCAGGGGTCAGGATTTGTGTAGCTTAATAGAATGTCAGTTAATCTAGTATTATTTATGCAAAGAGGATTGGGATCGGGTTTCACAGTTTCAGCCGTATCTACTAGAAATCTCATGAGTACTCAATTGTGCACTAAATTGAAGTTGGACAGGGACGCCTGGGTGCCTCAGTGGGTTAAGCATCTGCCTTCAGCTCAGGTCATGATCTCGTGGTTCTTGGTTTCGAGCCCCGCCTCGGGCTCTGTGCTGACAGCTCAGAGCCTGGTACCTGCTTCGGATTCTGTGTCTCCCTCTCTCTCTCTCTGCCCCTCCCCCGCTCTTGCTTGCTCTCTCGCTCTCTCTCAAAAATAAATAAAACATTAAAGAAATATAAACATAAATAAATGGAAGTTGGACAAAATCTGTAGCTTGTCTCTCCTCTGTTGCTTCTAATGCTGACCTTGGACCTACCCACCCTTCCAACTACTCTCAGCAGCGCATTCTCCTTTTACCCATCTTTTCACCTACAAACAGGATATAGAAAGAATGCTACTTTAAGGTGACAGCAAAGGGACAGAACAAATATGAGCACACTTCATTTACTTAATAAGGATAATTATGGGTTTTTTGGTCAAATGTTTTCATGTACAATAATATATTAACCTTTAATGAAAAATAATTACTTTTTTTTTTTAACCATCGATGGAATTCAGTACACACAGCATTGCTCTAAGGTCTGTAACCAAGCACTACTAATACATTTGCTGGTTGTAATGTTTGCTTTATTTTTTAATACCTGTTAATATGGGAAGTAGCATGCATTAAGAAGTATTTACCTTCTACAGGGCGCCTGGGTGGCTCAGTGGGTTAAGCATCTGACTTTGGCTCAGGTCACGATCTCGCGGTTTGTGAGTTCAAGCCCTGCATCGGGCTCTGTGCTGACAGCTCAGGGCCTGGAGTCTGTTTCAGATTCTGTGTCTCCCTCTCTCTCTGCCCCTCCCCCACTCGCACTCCATCTCTGTCTCTCAATAATAAACATTAAAAAAAATTGAAAAAAAGAAGTATTTACCTTCTTTAAATGTTTGCTTCTCCTCTCTCTGATTTAAAGTTTCACAATTTGCAATAAATAGAAACAGTCCCTTGTAGTCTGTCCCTTATTTTGGAAAACAAACCTCTATGTGCAAGAGATATTTTTAAAATCCATTAAGATGTTATTAGGTGAACATTTTTATGTTTATGAACTAAAATGACATTTGCTTATTTTCTGTTCCCTGCATTGACCTTTAGCATTGTTCAGCTTGATGACATTGAATTTATTTACTTTTGAAACTCCATTATAAAGAAGGCTTTGGCGACAGTTTCAGAAACAAGAAAATGCAATAGCAAACCTAATGCAATTTACAGGTATTGTGCTATTAGTCGTAGCCTACTCATTTATTTGCCTTTTATACAGTTTTCCTAGGAGAACAAATATCTGGATATTTGAAAACAAACAGGGCTGTGTTACACCTACGAACAGAATTTTGGCTAAGCAGAATCTAACTAGTAGGATCATGAGATAGACTCTACTTCTAATTCCAATAAACAAGTTGTTTAGCTATCAGGTTACACATTTATCAGCATTATTATGAAGGGCTACTGATAAATACGGATTTTTTTAAAAGCGTATGTTCACAGATGGGGTAGAATTTGACAACTCTTTTATTTCACAAGAAAAGAGTTTCTTTATAGAAAACTCGTGTTTGTAAAAGTGGAGTGCCAAACCTGTTAACCCTTACAGAATAGGAGTTTCCTGAATGTTTCTTTGATGGGGATTAATAAACTCTAACACCTAAATAAATGACCTTGTAAGGTGAAAAACAAATCGAAGTTAATTTACAAATTTACAAGTTATTCTATGCCTGTTTCAGATACTCTCCTTTCTTGCAAACAAGGTTATCATAACGTGAGCGTACCCATAGCAACAGCCACCAATTGAATGTTGAACACAGAATGAGTGCTCCGTTCATTCATTCATTCATTCATTTTTTTCTCAAAAATATGTATTGAGCATTCACTCTGTGCTAGGTGCTAGAGATTAAGCGCTAAAGAGGAGAAATACTTTTGTCAAGTCCTTAGTTTCATGAAACTTACATGTAGCAAATACACACTTATTGATTGAAGCAGTATCTTTCACTTTAATCATTATAAAGTGAATACCCATATAATCATCACCCAAATCAAATACAGTATTACAGAATTCTCAGTCTCTTCTCAGTTACAACCCCTTCTGTCGTCACCCTCTGCAATAGCCACAAAGTCAGCTTGTCTAGAAATTGCTATTTTGCCTTTCTTTTTTATACTTGGATCACCAAGTTTTGTATTGCTAAGCATTACAGTTTAGCTTCACTTACTTTTGAAATTTATATAAGTTAAACCATTAAGGGTTTTTGATTTTATATCTGATCTCTTTCACTCAATATTATGTTTGTTGTGGGTGTAGGTATATAGATCATTCTCAAAGCTACACTCAATATTATGTTTGGTGTGGGTGTAGGTATATAGATCATTTTCAAAGCTCTTTAGTTGATTCGGAATTTTTAAGTGAATATACCTTTCCAGGCTTAAGTTTTTTCAACATAAATTTAACTCATGCACATTTCTAATTTCTAGATGCGTTTTGCTTTCTGAAACTTCATGGTATCATAGAGTATTCACTCTTTTGTCTCTGCCTTTTTGTTTTCCTCTCAAAATAATGCTGTTAGGATTTATCTATGTTATTGTATGCTTTAGCAGTTCATAGTAGTAAAAGATTTCTTATGATACTTAATAGTATCTCCCATGTAGTAAGGCTCTGTTCATTTCTTTTCAATCTATCTCTGTTCTTCAGATTAGTTAACTTTCATTTATATATCTTTGGTTTGAACAACATGCTTGTTTGTTTTATAATTGAGTAATTTGACAATCCGTGGCAAGATTTGTGTTAAATCATTCTTGGGGCCCCTGCGTAGCTCAGTTGGTTGAGCATCTGACTCTTGATTTCAGCTCAGGTCATGATCCCAGGGTTGCGGGATCGAGCCCCGTGTGATCGAGCTCCACTGAGTGTGGAGCCTGCTTAAGAGTCTCTCTCTCGTTCCTTCTGCCCCCCTCCCCCTCTCACACACATTCTCCTTCTCTCTAAAATATATATATATTTTTAATTTAAAAGAAAGCCTTCTCGATGCGGTATACACACTGCATTGGCTGTTGCAAGAGTCCAGGCCAGGACAAGGGTCAGTACTGGGTGACAGTGAGAGATAGCACTGTCCTCAGCTAAGTTAGCTTCAGTGGGAGTGGGGAAAAAAGTAGACGGATTGTGAAATGTTAAGGAGGTAAAATGACACAACTTGACAACCGATTGGAGGTTGGTTGAATCAAGGATAAAACCCAGGTTTCTTCTTTGGTGTTAGTCCTTGTCCTCTAAGAAACAGTTTGCCAGACCAAGAAATGATGGCTAGCTTTCGTCTAGATTTCATTAGAGGGGTCTGGCCTGGAGGTAGAAGATGTCCAAGTCATCAATATATCAATGGTAATTGGAGTCAGAATTGTATGAAATTACCCACGAGGAGGGTGTGATGTGGGAAGAGGGCTGAACACAGGATTCCTAACTTAAAGACTGAGCAAAAAGGAAGAAGCTCACACAAAGAAGGTTAAAAAGACATTGGCACAGAAGTAGGAAGTAAATCAGAAAAACAGTGCATTAGACATTAGCATTAGTGTTAAAAATGGAAGTGAGGTCAAACAAGATGATGACATTGACAGCCATCGTGTTAGAAATCTCAGTGAAGAGATGGGAATCTCAGCAGATTATTGCCTGAGTAAACCGAGTTAGAGTTTAGTAAGTGATGAATGTGAGGCAATGTGGAAACAAGAAGCTTTCCATTTTTAAGATGACTTTGATCATGAAGAGGAAAAGAGAAGAGGACTGGGGTTAAGCCATTTTTATACATAAAACAGGAAAGATATATCACAATAAAATTAGTAAGTGAATTTAGTAATGCCTTCCAAATTAGATGTAAATATGTACCCTGATATCAACATTCATTGTATTCTTTTATACTAGCAGTAAATAAAATGTCTCTTTAAAGTAGTATCAGGGGGCGCCTGGCTGGCTCAGTCGGTTGAGCATCTGACTTCAGCTCAGGTCATGATCTCACCGTTTGTGAGTTCGAGCCCCGCGTCGGGCTCTGTGCAGACAGCTCTGAGCCTGGAGCCTGGTTCGGATTCTGTGTCTCCCTCTCTCTCTCTGCCCCTCCCCTGCTCGCAATCTGTGTGTCTGTCTCTTTTATAAATAAATAAAGAAACATTAATATATATATATATACACATATATATATATAAACATGAAAGAGGAATAAAGCTTGTTTCTTTTTTTTTTCAGTATATGAAATTTATTGTCAAATTGGTTTCCATACAACACCCAGTGCTCATCCCAAAAGGTGCCCTCCTCAATACCCATCACCCACCCTCCCCTCACTCCCACCCCCCATCAACCCTCAGTTTGTTCTCAGTTTTCAAAGTCTCTTATGCTTTGGCTCTCTCCCACTCTAACCTCTTTTTTTTTTTTCCTTCCCCTCCCCCATGGGTTTCTGTCAAGTTTCTCAGGATCCACAGAAGAGTGAAAACATATGGTATCTGTCTTTCTCTGTATGGCTTATTTCACTTAGCATCACACTCTCCAGTTCCATCCACGTTGCTGCAAAGGGCCATATTTCGTTCTTTCTCATTGCCACGTAGTACTCCATTGTGTATATAAACCACAATTTCTTTATCCATTCATCAGTTGATGGACATTTAGGCTCTTTCCATAATTTAGCTATTGTTGAGAGTGCTGCTATCAACATTGGGGTACAAGTGCCCCTATGCATCAGTACTCCTGTATCCCTTGGGTAAATTCCTAGCAGTGCTATTGCTGGGTCATAGGGTAGGTCTATTTTTAATTTTCTGAGGAACCTCCACACCGTTTTCCAGAGTGGCTGCACCAATTTGCATTCCCACCAACAGTGCAAGAGGGTTCCCATTTCTCCACATCCTCTCCAGCATCTATAGTCTCCTGATTTGTTCATTTTGGCCACTCTGACTGGCGTGAGGTGGTATCTGAGTGTGGTTTTGATTTGCATTTCCCTGATAAGGAGTGACGTTGAGCATCTTTTCATGTGCCTGTTGGCCATCTGGATGTCTTCTTTAGAGAAATAAATGTCTATTCATGTTTTCTGCCCATTTCTTCACTGGGTTATTTGTTTTTCGGGTGTGGAGTTTGGTGAGCTCTTTATAGATTTTGGATACGAGCCCTTTGTCCGATATGTCATTTGCAAATATCTTTTCCCATTCCGTTGGTTGCCTTTTAGTTTTGTTGGTTGTTTCCTTTGCTGTGCAGAAGCTTTTTATCTTCACAAGGTCCCAGTAGTTCATTTTTGCTTTTAATTCCCTTGCCTTTGGGGATGTGTCGAGTAAGAGATTGCTACAGCTGAGGTCAGAGAGGTCTTTTCCTGCTTTCTCTTCTAAGGTTTTGATGGTTTCCTGTCTCACATTCAGGTCCTTTATCCATTTTGAGTTTATTTTTGTGAATGGTGTGAGAAAGTGGTCTAGTTTCAACCTTCTGCACGTTGCTGTCCAGTTCTCCCAGCACCATTTGTTAAGAGACTGTCTTTTTTCCATTGGATGTTCTTTCCTGCTTTGTCAAAGATGAGTTGGCCATACGTTTGTGGGTCTAGTTCTGGGGTTTCTATTCTATTCCATTGGTCCATGTGTCTGTTTTTGTGCCATAAAGCTTGTTTCTTTAGATTTCATCATCTAAAGAAACATGTAAAAAAAAATTCTTAAAGTAGTATCAAAATATAAAGCATTTCGGAATTAATCTAACAAAAGGTGTCCAAGATTTCCGCCCTACAAAGTATGAAACCTTACTAAAGAAATTTCCAAAGGCCTAAATGAATAGAGAGATAGGATATGTTTATGAATAGGAAAACAACATTTTAGGATGGCTTTTTTAAAACTTACATTGGCAAGCTGATTCTAATATCTATATAGAAGTGCAGAGGACCTGGAATAGCCACAGAAATCTGAAAATACAGAAGCAAAAATGCTGGAGGACTTATGCTACCTGATTAAAAGATTTATTATAAATTATATTAATCAAGTTTGGCATTGCTGAAATGATGGAAATATAGATCAGTTTTGCAGAATAGAAAGTTCAGAGATAAACCCACACATAGGCATTATCAATCAATTTGACAAAGATACTAAGGCAATGCAAAGATGAAAGGAAAACCTTTTCAACAAGTGGCACTGATTCAGCTGGATATCCATATGGAAATAAGTGAACAGTTAAATCTAAGTGGATTAAAACCTAAAACTACCAACTATCTAGAGGAAGACATAAAAAATCTCTGTGACCTTCATATAGGCGGCTCTTTGCCAGAATACAAAAAGCGCCAACCATGAAGGAGAAAAAAAAGATAAAATTATTTTCAAATATTGCTATCTAAAAGACAACTTAGAAAAGTAAAAAAGCAAACCAGAGACTGGAAGAAAAGTCTTGCAACACATATAATAGAAAAGGAACTTATATTCAGAATAAAGAAGTCTTACAACTCAATAGCAAAAACACAACCCAATAAGAAGTGGCCAAAAGATAGGAATAGTCATCTCACTAAAAGAAGATATGTGAATGGCTAATAAGCACGTTAAAAATGTTCAACATCATTAGTCAGTTAAATCCACAGTGCGATACCAGAACTAAACAACAATACCCATTAGAATGGCTCAAATTTTTAATGAAAACATACAAACTATCGGTAAGGATAAAAAGGAACTGAGACTCTCTTATGCTGTTGGTAAGAATATAAAATAGTATAGCCACTTTTGACAGGTTTGGGGATTACTTGAATAGTTAAATAGTTAAATAGACACTAGCCGTTTTATTTCAAGATATTTATCCAAGGTGTACTCACATGAACTTGTATCCAAATATTCACAATTATTTTTATTTGTAATACCCCCAAATCAGAAACTAAATGTTCAGCACATGGATGGATTATGGTACAAAATGGAACAACTACTGACATGGTCAACAACTTAAATAATCTCAAAATCATTATGTGCTTTTTTTTTTTAATGTTTGTTTATTTCTGAAAGAGAGAAACAGTGCACGAGCAGGGAAGGGGCAGAGAGAGAGGGAGACAGAATCTGAAGCAGGCTCCAGGCTCTGAGCTGTGAGCACAGAGCCTGACGCGGGGCTCCAACTCACGAACCGTGAGATCATGACCTGAGCTCAAGTTGGACGCTCAACCAAGTGAGCCACCCAGGTTCCTCAAGATCATTATGCCTTTTAAAGAAGTCACATACTGCCCCCAAAAGTATACACTGTGTGATCATATTTGTATAAACTTCCAGGAAATGCCAACTAATCTACAATGAAAGAAAGATCAGTGGTTACCTGGTGACTGGGGTAGAGGGAGTTGATAGTGCAAGGAGAGATAGATTTTTAAAAGGCATGAGGAAATTTGGGGGAGATAATTTGGGGGAGATAATT
Source organism: Acinonyx jubatus (assembly GCF_027475565.1). NCBI lineage: Eukaryota > Metazoa > Chordata > Mammalia > Carnivora > Felidae > Acinonyx > Acinonyx jubatus. The sequence continues at coordinate 90,458,524 of NC_069389.1, forward strand.
TGTTATCTTGATTGTGGTGATGATTTCACATATATACATACATATGTCACAACTTATATGCAGTTAATCGGTGCCAAATTTATTTCAAAATTGTAGAAAAGCATAGATTTACCTATATAAACATTAGAAAATACTGGCAGCTTGGGGCGCCTGGGTGGCTCAGTCGGTTGAGCCGCTGACTTCGGCTCAGGTCATGATCTCGCGGTCCGTGAGTTCGAGCCCCGCGTTGGGCTCTGTGCTGACAGCTCAGAGCCTGGAGCCTGTTTCAGATTCTGTGTCTCCCTCTCTCTCTGACCCTCCCCTGTTCATGCTCTGTCTCTCCCTGTCTCAAAAAAAACAAAACAAAACAAAAAAAACGTTAAAAAACTTAAAAAAAAAAAATACTAGCAGCTTAAGGGAGCCTGGGTGGTTCAGTGGGTTAAGCATCTGACTTTGGCTCAGGTCATGATCTCACGATTCCTACATTTGAGCCCCGTGTCGGGCTCTGCGCTGACAGCTCAGAGCCTGGAGCCTGCTTCGGATTCTGTGTCTCCCTCTTGCTCTGCCCCTCTCCCACTCGTGCCCTGTCTCTGTCTCTCAAAAATAAATAAACATTTAAGAAAAGAAAGAAAATACTGGCAGTTTTAAAAAGAGGAAGAAACATCTTTATATGTAACTCTCGATCACAAATAGTGGTTTCTGCAAAGCATTCCTGGTCCAAAGATGACTTTGACTTTAATTTTCTGAATCTCTTCATGGCCAATATTATGTCTCCCTCTAATGAAGTGTATAATACTGGAACATAATGTCTTTAAAAGCTCCTTCTCTGGTATCATGGAGATCTAGGCTTGAATCCTCTATTTCTTTTTTTTTTTTCAACGTTTATTTATTTTTGGGACAGAGAGAGACAGAGCATGAATGGGGGAGGGGCAGAGAGAGAGGGAGACACAGAATCCAAAGCAGGCTCCAGGTTCTGAGCTGTTAGCACAGAGCCTGACGCAGGGCTCAAACTCTTGACCGTGAGATCATGACCTGAGCCAAAGTCAGACGCTTAACCGACGGAGCCACCCAGGTACCCCTATGTCTATTTCTTAAAATTTGTAATAAACATGTTAGTTTAGTGAGGGTCTTAGTTTTGTTGGGCAGCATTAACTATAGATTATAGGCCCAGGCATTGCCTTTGATTTTTACTTCCTTTTCAACCGTAAGTTGGACACTTACTGTGAAAAACAGCATTCACGTCAGTGAGCCAAGTTTTCATGCCTCATTTTAATTTTCACCTTTAACTTGCCATTTCATTCTGAATTCCAATACCTTGAGGTCATGTAATCTATTATCCAATATATTTCACTTAAGTGACCCAAAGTTCAACATATAGTTCTGTTCTAGGCCATGAAGGCAAAATAGAAAGAAATACTGACTGAATGAGATCTATAAAACTTAATGCTACCAAGATTAAGTGAAGTTTAATGGACAAAATTGGCCGTCTTTCTCTTATCTAGTTGAGATCAATCAAGCAAAAGTTGTATTTGACTTCAATATAATTCCAATTAGCCTCATAATCACATTTTAGAGTCAGCGTGAGTACATGAGCAGGGTAGGTCGTTATAATATTGAAGACTTCTGTATAATTCATGTTTAGATATTAAAGATGTGCTTCTTCTGCAGGAAAGAGTCCATTTTCTACTTATATTTTCAAGATCTTATTTGCTGAGATTTAGATTTGTTAGGGGATAGGAAAAGAAGAGCTGAAAGCCCATATTTCATACTTTTTCGACACATTTGTATAGGAGCAACAAATATATATCGTTTCCTTTACGTGGACATTTCCTAGACCCACTCTAGGACTTCTGGAATCTCTCATTTAAGACCTTACCTATGGCAGATGGATCGGTACTATTACTTCTTTGAGCTAGGACAAGCTCTAGGAAGTAGTAGAGAAATAGATTGTACACGCTAGGAATTCTCTTTTCCTGCTTTTACCTTCTACCCAATCACTCTACCAATTCTGATGAGATTTCACAGATTTAAATGAAAGCCAGGATTGCTTCCCTGATACACGGAGGTGGGGAAACCAGCCACTGTACAAGAGGAAAAATCCATCTTTTTCCAAAACAAAGAGAATTTGTCAAGATGGTCACTGGCAGTCAGTACCAAGACATTTGATCTGAATTTGCCATGATCTCTATTGTTCATCCAGGTACCCAGGAGTGACCCAAATTTATAATAATAACTACTTACATTTATCTATATAGGGCTTACAGTTTATAAAGCAGTTTCACATTCCTTATTTCCTCTGGTGTTCAACAATAAGACCCGCGAGTATAGGTGTAGAGAAAAAAGCTAACCTATCCAAACAATTAGGCAAGAAAATAAAACCATAGGCACAAAATTGGAGAAGAGGAAACAAATTAATAAACAAGTTCAGCAAGGTTGTAAGATACAAGATCAATGTATGAAGTGCGATGAGTATTTCTATGTACTTACAGTGAACAATCCAAAACTATAACCAAGAAAATTCCATTTCAGTAGCATCGAAAAATACAAAATACCCAAGGATTAATTTAATAAAAGAAATGCAAGACTAAATCTCTGGAAACTATGAAATATTGCTGCAAGAAATTTCAAAAGAAATAAACTCCATTTTCATTGATTGGAACATTTTATATTGTTAAGACTGCAATAGTCTCCAAATCAATCCACAGATTTAACACAATCCTCATATAGACCCTTCCTGGGATTTTTTTTTTCTTTTGCAGAAATAGGCAAGTCTGTCCTAAAATTTGTATGGAATTTCAAGGGATCTAGAACAGATAAGCCAATATTGGGAAAGTAGAACAAAGTTGGAGGACTCTCACTTCCCAATCTCAAAATTTGCCATAAAACTACAGTTGATGAAGAGAATGTGATATTGGCATAAATGTAGACATATAGATCAATGGAATAGAACTGAGAATCTAGAAATAAACCCTGCACTTATAGGCAATTGATGTTTGGCAAAGGGGCCAAAAAAATTTATTGGGGAAAGAATAGCCTTTTCAACGATCATTGCTGGGACAAATGGATTGTCACATGCAAAAGAATGAAATTGAACCCCCTCCTCATACTACGTACAAAAATTAACTCAAAACCAATCATTGATCTAAATGTAGGAGATAACATATTTTTTTTTAATTCTTAAAGGAAAACAGGGGAGTAAATCTTTATGACTTTTGGTTAGGCACAGCACAGGCAACATCTTAGATATGACACCAAAAACGTAAGTGCCAAATAAAAATTTGTTACATTGGGCTTCATCAAAGTTAAAAACTTTTGTGATTCAAAACCATAACGAAAGTGAAAAGGCCATCTGTGGAATGGAAAAACATTTGCAAACTGCATATCTGATAGGGGTCTTGTATCAAACATATAAAAAGAACACTCATAGCTCAATATTAAAAAGCCAATAACAGTTTTTAAAAGGGACAAGGGGTCTGAATAGAAATTTCTCCAAAAAAGATATATACATGGCCACTAAGCACATGAAAAGATGCTCAACATTACTAGTCATTTGTGAAATGCAAACCAAAACCACAATGAGATTTCACTTAGCATCCACTAAGATAGCTATAGTAATAGAAAGAAGGAGAGAGAGGAAGGAGAGAAAAGGAAAGGAAGAAAAGAGAAAAGGAAAGAAAGGAAGAAAATAGTAAATATTAGCTAGGATATAGAGAAATTGCAACATTCACATTGTTGGCGGAAATGTGAAATGGTGCAGCTATGATGGAAAACAGTTTGGTGGTTCCTCAAAAGCTTAGACACAGAATTACCATAAGACCTATCAATTTCACTCCTGGATATATACCCAAAGGAATTAAAAACACGTATTCAAACAAATATGTTTACAGAGATATTCCATGTAGCCCCATTCACAGCAGCCCAAGGCTGGAAATAACCCAAATATGTATCAACTGATAAATGGATGTTTAAAAATGTGTCCTATTCATACAGAGGAATATTATTTAGCCATGAAAAAGAACGAAGTTCTGACATGCCACAACATGGATCACCTTGGAAAACATTATGCTAATTTAAAGAAGCCAGCCACCAAAGGCCACATATTATATGATCGAATTCATACCACACGTCCAAACCAGGCAAATCTAGAGAGAGAAACTACATTAGTAGTTGCCAGCGGCTAGAGGGGGATGTAGGGGGAGGGGATGACTGCTTAATGAATACAGAGTTTGTTTTGGGGTTGTGGAAGTTTTCTAAAATTGATTTTCATGATGGTTGATGATAGTAAATCTGCAAATGTGGGAGTAGTCTTGGGGACCCCTGAGTGTAGTGGATTTCACTAGAATGACCCTGAGTTTCTGAAATATGACTAGAGTGCTATTTGGGAAAAAGAGAGAGGGGTGGGAGATGGCAAAACCCTGGTGCCTGGGTGGTTATGGAGCTGTCTTTGATGATAGACCCAACCCCAGGAGAGTTGCCTTCCTGGATCCCCCAGACGCTTTTGGCCTTGCTAGCTAAAATGAGGGGGGACGCTCAGCCCAGGTGATGCCTTTGGGTTTTGTTTTCTCCTGGGTATGAGGAGAAAGAACCCAAATGTTCCCCAGACACAGACTTGGGATGGGGGCAAAGTCAAGAAAAAGTAGTTTGTAGTTCTCTTTGCCAGGTGGTGGGGGACATAATCCAAAGAATCCTGAAGCTGGGCTTTGAGCGGACCCAAAATAGTAAAAGCTCTGCATTGCTCTCTCTTCCAAGTAGGATGAAAAAAAGTTGAAGTCCGTTCACAGGGCTGGAGCAAAGCTTTAGATAAACCAGAGGAGGGAAATAAAAATAATGGAGCCACTCCAGCCTCTCTGAGGTCACTGCTGTAGCATCACCCTAACCCCCATCTTTTTAAAGTGCTAAGTTTACTGCTAGCTTTTTTTTTTTTTAACGTTTATTTATCTTTGAGAGAGAGAGAAAGAGAGACAGAGCCTGAGTAGTGGAGGGGCAGAGAGAAAGGGAGACACAGGATCTGAAACAGGCTCCAGAATCTGAACTGTCAGCACAGAGCCGAACACGGGGCTCGAACTCATGATGGCGAGATCACGACCTGAGCTGAAGTCAGGTGCTTAACCAACTGAGCCACCCAGGTGCCCCAACTGCTAGCTTTTTGAGTAGACTTGCAGCAAGATAAAAGGGGAAGGATGGTTTTAACAAATGGCTTTGTATTTTGTGGCTATAGCATCTGGGTACATGATAAAAATTAACATAAAATGCTATATGCTTGTAATCTTTATAAATGTTAAAAGGAAAGCCATATACATGCATACACAATTTAGTGGGATACAAGCTCCTTGCTTTTTACTGCTAATGGGTGTGTTGGAATTTAAACTCTTTCAGTTTTGGAAACAAAACGATTCTGTGTAAGCGATGATTTTTGCTATGATTTTTGGCCTGTTGGAGCCTCCGGAAGAAGGGAGACAAGATAAAAAGAGAGGTGATCCTGACATGGAGACATGCTTTTAGAGTTTTGAAAAGCACTTTTTGGTTTGCTAATGAGCTCTTATCAAATTACATTTCTTACCCCTAGAGGCTGATGATTTTCCTGCCTGAGGTGCATGCTTGAGAGTGGGTCAGTTTGGACTGTAAAACCAACAAGATAAAATGGGCTTAGGGAAGCCTTATTTTGGCTCTTGGATTTGGAACACACGGTCTGGCTCTACCACATCTCGGCTTTGCTGCTCCCTAAGAAAAGCCACTGGCTTTTGGAAGCCTGAATTCTCAGATCTTAATTTCCTAGATCTGACTCTGAACTGAAACCTTTTGCAGTCTGCTATGGGCTATTTTCATCTCAGCAGAGCCCAGACCCCTGGACCTTTACAGACTTAGGGTACCCCTTTCTGAACCCATAAACGATGACAACATTATGGATGCGGGCTGGACTCTCTGGGTCATTTGCAGATGCCCATGGGCAGAGCTTGCTCTCCAATGGGGCCATCTGAAATTACGCTGCCCAGAGGCTCTATGTTTTTGACACAGGCTAATTGCATCTCTAACTTGTGAATCCCAGAAAAGCTGCAAGTTGAGAGAGGGCACATTACCAACACAGTGACCCTTGCACCCACCCCTGACAGATTGGACTTTCATCCTCAGCTCAGGGAGACCTCATGCTGTTGACTTGTGTTCTTTGGTTTTCTGGATTAGTAGCTGTTGGCAACAATGGGCTATTAGCCTTCCTTCACCATTTTCCTAATAAATATACATTAGTAAGGCAGTTTATTAAATGCTGCTGTCCCCCAAAATGGTTTTAGGTTTTGTTTTGTTTTTTTTTTCTTGGCTGCTCACTGGATAAATGGTGGGGAGAAAAAGGATGCGGGTGGGGGTTAGGTAAACTTATTTTGAAAGACAAAACAAAAAATTCAAGATTTTATTCCGACTGTGTCTTGAACATGAAGTGTCTTTCTCGTTAAAGTAGATGACCATGTGTTTCTATAAACATGACTTTGTCTTTCTTGCATACAACCCATCCAAATGAAAGGCCTCTTTGAGAGTATGGGGTAACTTAAAAAAATCCTCAAGTTAGGAAGACGGAATGCAACACACTGATTTTATAACAGAAGAAAAACAAAAACCCAGCGCCTGGGAAGGCACGGGGAAGGAGGAAGGACACTAATGATATTTGTTTTTCAAAACCACTCCTAAAAGTTTTCCCATCCTCCCAAGGAAGAACATTCCATGATGCCTTCCTGAAGTGCTTCCAAGTGCTTTGAATTCAAACGGACTGCAGAGCATGTGGTCACGCCAGACAGTGTGGACAGTGCAGATGATGAGACCGACTGAAAGAGCTCCTGAACTTTCCACACAGAACACCTCCACGTGTAGGCCATGCTCGTGAGGTAGAAAAACTATGGTCAAAGACAAGCAAAACTGTTAGGAACTCATGGCCTTTCAGGCAGTCCCTCGGAAAGCAATGGCTGAACTAATGTTTTTTGGACTGAATGAAGAACCCTCATGTGGAAGACCCCACAGTAGGAGGCTACGGTGGGACCCTGTTTACCTGTGCTGCTTGACTAATGTATGTCTAGGGTCCTGTTTGGGGTTCCCAACCAATGTAATCTTCATGTTTCCGGGAGGAACATATATATTCTCTGGCATTGTATTGATGTGTGCACCCTGGCTATCGTGACACTGTCTTAGTCCTGAAAGACTTTCAGGTCATCTTCAACTCACCTGCTACATTTGTGCTGAATGGATACCTCAGACCAAGTAAGAAAATAATAATATAGAAACGTACAGAGAGAGCCGCCGGCTTTCTAAGATAGACCTTCATGGTTAATGGGATTTGTTTTAACTGCCTTCATTTAGGGCATTGGAAGGCATAACTGAGTCGAGGCCAATGTATCTATGTGACCAACCCCAATTAAAACCTTGGCTGCTGAGTCTGTAATCAACTTCCCAGGTAAAGAACACTTCACATGGATTATCTCAACTCTGTTGCCAGAGGAATTAGGTCCGTTGGGTGCAACGTCATGGGGAAAAGATTCTTGGGAGCTTGTGCCTGGTTTCTTTTGGACTTTATCCCATGTGTCTTTTTCCTTTGCTAGGTTTCCTTTGTGTCTTCTCACTGCACTAAACTGTAATCCTAGATATAATGACTTTTGAGAACTGTGAGTCTAGAGAATCACTGACCCTGGCGGTAGTCCTGGAGACGACCCAAACAAAAAGCAAATAATCCTCTCCGTTTTTATGCTTGACAAAATAGAGGCTCAGCTCTCAACAGATCAAAGGTTTGGAGTTGCCACAAGAACTCATAGCTGACTCTCTAAAGCCTGTGACTTCTCACTATACCCCAAATCCTTTATCGATCCTAGGGATTCCCAACCCTCCATATCAAGTTATACGTATATCTTTTCATTGCCCTTTTGCCACTATTTAAATGCCAAACTTTCCTTTCTCCATCTTTCTCCTTCCAGAGATAAGACCACCAATAGGACCTTCAGGGGTAGGCTTATTATTGGTAGGAAAGAAGGAAATTAACATCCCCTGAATACTGTATGCCAGCAATCGCATTGCTACTCATAAGAAATATCTCTACAGTAGATACTGTGATTTCTATTTTATAATTTGAGAAACTGCTAGTACGAAAAGATGATTAACCTGCCTAAGATCATATTCCTGATGATTAGTAGAGCTGAAACCTACATCTACGTCTCTGTGATCCTCATGCTTGTGCTCTTAATAACTATACTGAGTCACTACTTCTGAATCAGTAGCAATAGTTTTGAAACAACTTAATGTAAACAACAGTGGAACGCTAATTTTGGCCTATCAGATTTGCAATGTTATAATCCCCATAGCCATCAGTCTTGGCCAGAAAGCAGTGAAAGAATTAGACTCATCAACTGCTGAAAGAAAATTCCATTGCTACAAGTATTCTGGAGGATACTTTGTCAATGTTATAATTGTGCTTTTAATCAAGTATAATGCAAATGTTATTCTGCTTGATGTTATAATTCCCTTAAGCTGTCTTCACTTGTTCATCTTTTTCTTTTCTTCACTATTCCAGGTGAGTTCCTCTGCCCTGAGTTCACGAATTCTTTCTTCTGCTTCATCTAGTCTGCTACTGAACTCTTCTGTATTTTTTAGTCTGGTTATTTTATACTTCAGCACTCCTATTGGCTATGTTCTTATATTCTCTGTCTCATTGTTGAAATTCTTACTATGTTCACCCCTTCTTCTCCCAAGCTTGATGAGCATCTTTGTAACCATTGTTTTTGAAATCTCTATGTGGTGAATCACTTATCTTTGTTTTATAAAGTTCTTTTTCTGAGGTTTTATCTTGTTTTTTTTGTTTTTTTTTTTTTTTTTTGGTTTGGAACATATTCCTCTCTTTCTTCATCATGTTTGATTCTCTGTGTTGGTTTTTATGCATTGAATAAAATAGCCACCTCTCCCATACTTAAAGAAGTAGGCTTGTATGGGAGATGAACTAAGGTTCATCCTAGTTCATTCATCCTATTGTTCAATCCTGCCATAACTAGGCCGAAGCCCCAGGACAAGCAAATAGGCCTCTTTCACAGAAGACTTGAAGTTATGTTTCAGTCTGCATCTGCATTGTGTCCTGGAGGTACTAGTCTGCCAAGAACTGTCTCTCCAATTTTTATGGTCCCATAGGACACAGGAGTCCCTCTGGTCTCCAGAGCCAGGCAATCAAAGCACATAACCTGGGTGGCAGCCACAAAAATTGGATCACCAGATGTAAAAATTGGGTTGCCAGATGTGTGTAGAAGCTCCCCTCTGGAAGACACTGGTGTGCTGGGATGTGGCAGAGGGAGAGTACAAAATGTCGCCCACTGGCTGGAGCAAGGTGAAGGGGGTGTGCAAAGGTGGCACTTACCAAAAAAAAAAAATAAAGGAAAAGGAAAGAAAGAAAATGAAAGCAAAGAAGGGAAAGCAAAAAAAAAGAAAAAAAGAGAAAAAGAGAAAAATCGAAGGAGAAAAAGAGATGGCACCTGTCAGCTTTAGCAAGGCAGAGGGAGAATATGGAAGATGGTGTCTGCTGATGTATAAGATGCTGGAGCACAAAGATGGCACCTGCTGGAAGAGAAGAAGAAGGAGAGGAAGAAGGAGAAGAGGAAGAGGAAGGAGGAGTAGGAAGAGGAGGAAGAGGAGGAGGAGGAGAAGGAGACATCTGCCAGTTTTAGCAAGGAAGGGAGAAAGCAAGAAGATGTCACCTACCAGCCTCTGTCCCCAGATAGTATCCCAACAGGCCCTGCCTCTCTTAGAAAAGCTTTAAAATTAGCAAGTAAGTTTCTTTCACATAATACTAGGGACTCTTCAAATTGTTTTTGTTCTGCACCTTGGAGTGAGTGAGTTTATACAAGAGCCCTTTAAGAGCCACAGTTCACCACAGCCTGGTAGGTCTTATTGGTCTTCAAAATCCTATTGGTCTTCAAATTCAGATGTTTGGGGGGCTCATCTCTGAGATTCCGGTCTTAAACGTTGGGTGCCTGATGTAGGGTACAAACCCTTTGCTCCTCAAGGGGAAGCTTGGGGTTTTGAGTTCCTTCCCAATTGTGAGTCACCATATCAGGGGTGGGGTTAAGGGTGACATTGCATCTCAGCCTTGCCTACCCACTTTGATGTGTATCTTTTTTTCTCATTTTACCCAATGTGTATGAGTTGTTTAGCTTGTTTCTTTTTCCAGGGGAGATTCCTCCTCTGTAGAGTCACTGTGTTGGTGGGAGAAGGTAAATTCAGCATCCTCCCACCTCACCCACTCCCCTCTCTTTTTTCTGAAAGATGCTTAAATTTATTAAAACTTTGAAGATATTTAACAACTTATAGAAACAAGACAAATACATTCTTAACATATCAATTCTAGAAACCTGAAAGTCCTAGGAATTAGATATTAAAGGATTTAGAAAAAATTTCTTATAAAAGGTTTTCATACTACATTCTTCATCCAACTGGGACTTTTGATAGTATTTCACTCTGACCATTGCCTTGATAAATTATCAGCTGCACATGAAATCATTGATAGATGAGAGATTAGTATTCACACTTAAACACAAATAATAAATAGCACCATATTTCCTATTTAATGGCACAGTTTCTTCTGTAATTCTTTGGTGCTCTATAATAATCCATTGGACTCCCCTTTTGCCCCAAAGGGGACCCATTCCTGCCTTTGTCCTCACACCTGTGAACACTTATCAAGGCTTAAAACACTGGCCAAATCACCACTGTAGGACTTCTTTTGTGAATGCAGATAAAAATGTCTCAGAGGGTCGTTTATACTGTTCTGTTCTTTCACATCTCAAATCTTCACTTGGCTGGTCAGAGGCAGGTAGAAATGGGTTAAAAATCTTAGAACTTATGATAATTTTGCCTAGAAATCAATTAAGAATCTTGCCAAAAAGCGTGACAAAGGAGCTCAGCCCAGCAGTCTTTTCCAAAAGGATGACAGTAACGTACGAAGAAGAAACAAAAGCCATCCTGTCCCGTGACATTTCAAGCCAGGGGCAGTGCACCCCGTGATCCCAGCACACAAGGCTACTAGGTGCTGACAGTCCTGGATGACACTGACCTCCCACTCCAGGTAAATGTTGGTCCCCATCTGTGGTCTCTCAAAGATCTGTGTGAAGGTCAGGAGTGCCCCCCATGCAACCCCAGCTGAAGCCTTGGTGGTTGCTGAGAATCTTCTGTACCATTTGTTCCACCAGCTCCGTGTGGTTCCTGGAGCAGCCACCATCAGAGGACAAAAGGGCTGGTTGAGTTCACCCCCCCTCCCCCACTGAGCATGGAGTGGTAGCCTTAGGTGTGGGCCATGGCTTCAGGCAAGGAACATTGCCTCGGGCAGTAGCCACAGGCATGGGATGGTTCCAGGTGATGGTGCTGGGCTCCTGGGCATAAAATCCCAGGTAGTCGGCCAGTAGCCATGCTATGTACTCCCTCAATGCATCCACCCTGGCCCCACTATTCTTGTTTATTAACTTTTTCCTATGAACTTTGGATTCAACCCTCGAGTCCCGAGGTGGGAAAAAAATAACTTGGTATTTTTACTGGAATTGTAATATATTTATGAACTGGTTTCGTGAAAATTAGGTTGAATTGTACTATTTCTATGACATGTCTCAATTTATTCATGTCTATTTTTGCATCTGTTAGGACGATTTTAAAGTGGATTTCCTCAAAGAAAATGACAGTCCATGTCATTTTCATAGGGGATTTATCATTTTTGTAATTGTGAGTTAGCTTATTCTTTCATTGTTTTTCTTTTTTACATTCTGACTAGTTTCTTTTTGTATATATGAAGGGTTTTTTTTTTTATCTATTCACTTTGTTGAATTGTATATGGATGTTATCTATTACATTATCTTTGGTTTTTCGGGTATACAAACAAAACATTAACAATGGTGATAATTTCAACTTTTTGTTTCTGAATTTACTATGTCTGATTTTCTCTACTGGTTGGATTTAGTTGTGTTGGGTGGTGACTTCAGTACACCCGGGGTTCAGTAGGGAATTCCCCTTAGAATGTCTTCATTAAGGACGAAGCTTGGGTTTTCAACTGCAGCCATTTTTTTAAATTGGGGAATGGCATTGAATTTTGTTAAATTGCCTGCCATGGAAATGACTATATAATCTTTTCTCTCTTTCGATTTGTGGACATGATGAATTACACTGAGAAATTTTTTCACCTTTATTTTACTACTTTTATTTTTAACTTTTGGGGCCATCTCTTCATTATTTTTTTTTTTTTAATTATTGCTAGCATTTAAAGCGCTGGCTTTCCTCCAATGTCTGTTTTAGCTGTATTGCCTCGATTCTTTATATATAGTGTTTTTGTTTTCACTATTTTCTTGAAATTCTACACCTGCTGTTTGCAATTATCCTTTGACCTAAGAGTTATATGAGAGAGAGGTATGTGAACCAATTTAGAGGTGGAACGGGGGTCTTTTGTTTCCTGACTTTGTTTTTAATTTCTAACTTTATAGTATCTTAATCAAATATGTGTATCATTTGTATTGTTTAAGAATTTATGTTGTCTTTGTGAAAAAATATATAGGGTCCATTTTCCTGAAGCATCTCTGGGCAGTTGAAAAGAAGACACACTCTGTATTATTGAACTTCTGAATTCAGTATGTAGCTATCAAATTTACTTCATTAACCATGCCATTGGGTATCTTCTATTCTTACTACGTCTATTAAGTTAAGTCTTGGTCCTAATTTGATGAATTGAAGTATCCTAATATTAAGAGTATTTCTGTTACACTTGTAATCCCCTTTCTTTTACAATGTATATTTATTGGTGATTTTTGATATCTTGTGTCTTGAAGACCACTTATGTTTCCAGTCTTTCCTGCGATGCCTGTGTTGGCTTCTTACCAGGTTTCCTATATGGCTTTGCTGGTTTCAGCTGCTTTTCCCAGAATTACATGTTATTTAGATTTCGCAGGTTTCTTCTGTCTCCTAGATTCGCTGGAAATATAGTTCATAGATTTTTTTCCTCATTCTCATTTTTGCTTTGTTTTGTTTCAAGGAGATATGGGGACAGAGACTGAGAGCTATGATACCATATTTTACTGTAAGAATCCTGTATCTGATAGTTATCATTTAGCTGATTGGAAAACTAAGGCTCAGAGAAATTAATAATTTCCCAAACACTACCTGGCTAGTATGTGCCTCTGTGGATTAGGACCTTGGTGGATGTCCAGTCTATTTGTTTGTTTTTCACCTTATAGCTTCCCCCACAGATTACACCTACGACTACCCAAGTGTTAAGGTAGACCTGACATAGACCTCCTTGTTTACTTTCGAATTTTTATTTGTGTATGTTTTGATTCCCATATAGTTAACATACAGTGTTATATTAGTTTCAGGTATACAATATAGTGATCCAACAATTCTATACATTATTTGGTGCTCACCACAAGGTGTACTCTTTAATCCCCATCACCTCTTTCACCCATCCCCCCCTCCCCTCCCCTCTGGTGACTATCAGTTTGTTCTCTATAATTAAGAGTCTGCTTTTTGGGTTGTCCTTTTTTCCTTTGCTTTCTTTATTCAATTCCATGGAGTGAAATCATATGGTATTTGTCTTTCTCTGACTTATTTCAGTTAACATTACACCCTCTAGATCCATCTATGTTGTTGCAAATGTCAGGAATTAATTTTTTATGGCTGAGGAATATTCCATTGTGTGTGTGTGTGTATTCATTCTTTTTACGAATATAAAAGCATTTTTATTTGAATTTTTATGAATTTTTTATTTGAAATTTTGATTTTTATTCAAAAATTATGAATTTCTATGAATATAATATATACATTCATTCTTTTTATGCCTGAGTAATATTCCAGTGTGTGTGTGTGTGTGTGTGTACGTGTGTGTGTATCACATCCTCTTTGTCCACTCCAATTTGGATTAACACTCATGTTGTTTCTGTATCTTGGATATTATAAATAATGCGATAAACATAGGGATGCATATATCTTTTCAAATTATTGTTTTCATTTTCTTTGGGTAAATACCCAGTAGTGACATTACTAGAATTACTAGATCATATGGTAATTCTATTTTTAACTTTTTGAAGAACCTCATACTGTTTTCCAGAGTGGCTGTACCAGTTTGCATTCCCACCAATAGTGTAAGAGGGTTCCTTTTGCTTCACATCCTTGCCAATCCTTGTGGTTTCTTGTGTTTTTGATTTTAGCCATTCTGACTGGTGTGAGGTGATATCTCATTGTAGTTTTGATTTGCATTTCTCTGATGATGGGTGATGTTGAACATCTTTTCACTTGTTTATTGGAAATCTGTATGTTTTCTTTGAGAAAATGTCTATTCATGTCTTCTGCCCATTTTTAAATTTGGTTATTTGTGGGGCACCTGGGTGGCTCAGTCAGTTAAGCATCTGACTTCGGCTCAGGTCATGATCTCACGGTTCATGGGTTCCAGCCCCATGATGGGCTCTGTGCTGACAGCTCAGAGCCTGGAGCCTGCTTCGGATTCTGTGTCTCCCCCTCTCTCTGCCCCTCCCCCTCTCATGCTCTGTCTCTATCGCTCAAAAATAAAGAAAAATGTTAAAAAAAACTCTTAAAAATAATAAATTGGGTTGTTTGTTTGGTATTGAGTTGTATAAGTTCTTTATATATATTGGATATTAAGTCCTTACTGGATATAGCATTTGCAAATACCTTCTCCCATTTTGAATGTTGTATTTTTTCTTGTGTTGATGGTTTCTGTTGCTCTAAAAAGCTTTTTGTTTGGATGAAGTCTCAATAGTTTAATTTTGCTTTTGTTTTCCTTGCCTCGGGGGATGTATTTAGAAAAATGTTTCTACAGCTGATGTCAAAGAGATCGCTGCCTGTGTTTTCTTTGAGGAATTTTAAGGTTTCAGGTCTCATATTTAGGTTCTTAATCCATTTTGAGTTTATTTTTGTGTATTGTATAAGTATGTGGTCCAGTTCATTCTTCCACATGTAGCTGTCCAGTTTTCCCAGTGCCATTTTTTGAAGAGACTGTTTCTTTCCCCACTGTATATTCCTGCTTCCTTTGTCATAGATTAATTGACCATAGAATTGTGGCTGTATTTCTGGGATCTCTATTCTTTTCAATTGATCTATGTGTCTATTTATCTCCCAGTACCATATTGTTTTGATTACAATAGGCTTGTAGTATATTTTGAAGTCTGGGGTTATAATACCTCCAGTTTTGTTCTTTTTCAAGATTGCTTTGAGTATTTGAGGTCTTTTGTGGTTCCACGCAAATTTTAGGATTCTTCGTTCTAGCTCTAGCTTCATTCATGAAAAATGCTGTTGATAATTTGATAGGGATTGCATTAACTCTGTAGATTGATTTGGGTAGTGTGGACATTTTCATGATATTGGGTCTCCCAATCCATGAGATATTATTTGTGCTCACAGATTGGGAGTGCAAATATACCTAGTTATTTTTTTTTAATATGATTTATTGTCAACCTGGTTTCCATACAACACCCCGTGTTCATCCCAACAAGTGCCTTCCTCTGAGCCCATAACCCACTTTCCCCTCTCCCCAACCCCACATAAACCTTCAGTTTGTTCTCAGTATCCAAGATTCTCTTTTAGTTTGCCTCCCTTCCTCTTTGTAACTATTTTCCTCCTTCCCTTCCCCCTTAACTTCTGTTAAGTTTCTCAAGATCCACATATGAGTGAAAACATATGGTATCTGTCTTTCTCTGACTGGCTTATTTCACTTAGCATAATACCCTCCAGTTCCATCCAAGTTGCTGCAAATGGCCCGATTTCATTCTTTCTCATTGCCACGTAGTATTCCATTGTATATATAAACCACATCTTCCTTATCCATTTGTCAGTTGATGAACATTTAGGCTCTTTCCATGATTTGGCTATTGTTGAAAGCACTGCTATAAACATTGGGGTACGTGTGTCCCTATGCATCAGCCCTCCTGTGTCCGTTGGGTAAATTCCTAGCAGTGCTATTGCTGGGTCACAGGGTAGATCTATTTTTAATTTTTTGAGGAACCTCCACACTGTTTTATTTTTAATGCACCATTTTGAGCTCTTTAACCTACATGTCCTTTTTTGCACATGGAGAATCCCTCTTCAGGCACTTCATACTTCACATTGGCCCCTGGGGCTTCAACCTGACCTGACTTGGGCTAAATACATCTTACACTTAACTTTGTGAAATGTACCATGCACATTTAAGAAATTTCTTCTTTCCATGTGCTTCTCCTGGTAAAGTACACTATTCAGCTTCCCTAAAGTAGCTGATTATTGAGGTAGTTTTCTCTAGGTCGTGCTAAGATGGTGCCCAGACAACAAAGAATGATAGGACCTAATATGTCACTACAGCTGTCAATTATGGAAACAAACAAATTAAACAATTTAAACAATTAAACAAACAAGCAAACAAACAAAAAACTGCAGGAAGCCAATGGTGGGGTCCTCTCTGGAAATTTGGCCTGCAGTCAGGAAATGAACTGAAATATATTTTTAAATCTTAGAATGTGGCAATGTCAGTAGTGAAGTTAATATCTTTTAATTAGAAGTACAATGGGAACTCTCCCTTTTAATTGTATGTCATTGTTCCAC
Source organism: Acinonyx jubatus (assembly GCF_027475565.1). NCBI lineage: Eukaryota > Metazoa > Chordata > Mammalia > Carnivora > Felidae > Acinonyx > Acinonyx jubatus. The sequence goes on from NC_069389.1 coordinate 90,475,078, forward strand.
AATAGAATTTTTAAATGATACATTTTTAAATGTACTCTTTTTTTGATACAACTGCTCATCTGACTTAGTTCTTGTGTTGACTTGTGACTTTCTTAAGGAGGCTGTATGTGTCTAATCGGATGTAAAATTTCAGAGTGAAAATATCAGCATGAGGAAATAAAGTTAATATCACATAATTTTACCTAGAATTGGTGACAGTAAACTATGAGTATCAAAGAAGCTAAAAACCCACTTATGTTATTCATGAAAAATATAACCTTTTTCCATAACTCTGTAAGTAAGATTTTTTTTTTTAAATAACTATTTGAGGCAGGCCATGTGTTGGGCCGAAAGTGCTTTTCTTGCCTTTTCATGTTTATTGTAGAAAGGTCCTTTGATCTAAATTCAATTCCATAGCTAATAAAGTAGGTTACAGTCTTTCTATGCCTTGCATTTTCAGTCTTTTTCTTAGTCGCAATAACTTTTTAGGATTAATTACCCATTCGAAGCCAGCTCCCTAGTTTCATACTTCCCAATTGAAGATAATTTTTGCAGTAAATTGGATTTGCCACTTCCAACTTTAAACCTATGCATCACTTAGGTAACAAAAAATAAGGAATTGCATGAGCAGGAATACAAAAATGGAGTCTTCGGGAGCAACTGTTGATCCCCTTTATTGATAACATGGGAACTTTAGAATGTACGTACTTTCAACACATTTTGAACTACACTTTGAACTATTCTTCAACTACAACGCAGTTGTAGTTTTAAACCCCAACTCTGCTGCTCATTGGCTATGATGTTAGACAAGTTACCTCACCTCCCTGTGCCTCAGTTTCCACATCTGTAAACTTGTGACTAGTGATAAATATATTTGCCCTGGTGACTAACGATACTTACCTTTGCTGTGTGGTTATTTTGATGATTAAATTTGGAAAGCAGTTTTAATTAGGCATACAGTAAATGACCTTTTTATTTCTCATTCCATTATCCTTTCATTTCTTCCCAATTCCATCGTTTCATGTCCTATACTGACTCTGTTGGTTCACATAATCTCTATTATGATCCCCCATATTACTAGCCCCTCTCTCCTGGCCTCTGATGTGTATTCCTTTCCAGTTTATTATATCTCTCATGTCTCATTCTTACATGTCACTGTGGGGGACTCAAAACCAGATGGAAAAATACATTCATAAATTGTTAATGAAGAATAACAACTTCATATATGACATCATCCAGTCGTGACTTACATTTCAAGCAGAGGCCTTTTAGGACTTCAGCAAGAGAAGGACTAATGATGAGTCCTTTCAAGTATTATGGCTGGCTGCTGAGGGAAACCTTTTCAGGCCAAAAAAAAAAAAATTCTTTTTAAGTAGGCTTCACGCTCGGCGCAGAGACCAACACGGGGCTTGAACTCACAACCCTGAGATCAAGACACGAGCTAAGATTCAGAGTCAAATGCTTAACTGAGCCTCCCAGACGCCCCCCAGGCAAAGTGTTTTTTAGACTAGTAGCTTTAATGAGGTATAATTTACATATAATAAAATAAATAAATATAATAAAACCAATTTTAAGTATATTGTTCCAAGAGTATTGATACATAAGTACATACATACATACATACATACATACAGTCATGTAGCCATCACCACAATCAAGATACAGAACATTCTGTCACCATACAGTGTTTCTTCAGTGCTTATTTCGGTCAATCCCTTCCCCCCCCCCACCTGGGCCCTAGAAACCAGTGATCTACTTTCTGTCATTATAGTTTTGCCTTTTCTAGAATTTCATTTAATTGGTAGTATATGATATATGGTCTTTTATGCCCAATTTATGTCCCTTAAGATCTGTGTTGCTAAATGTATCAGTACTCTGTTTATTTTTATCACAGAGTAGTATCACATAGTAGTAATATCACAATAGATGTATCACTGTTCATTCAATCATGACTTGATGGGCATTTGCTTCCCATCGAGAAACTAATTATTGCTTCTGCGAACATACATGCATCAGTCTTTTGGGAAGGTATGTTTCATTTACCTTTGAGTATGCTTCCTAGAGTGGATTACTATTTTGTATGGTACGTTTATATTTAACTTCCTAAGAAACTGCCAAATTGTTTTCTAAAGGTGCTGCCTCCTTTTGTATTCCCACCAGCAATTTATGAGAGTTCCAATTACTCTGTATCTTTCTTAGCACGTGGTATGGTCACCTTTTTAATTTTAGTCATTCTAGGAGATGCAGAGTTGTATCTCACTGTGATTTTTATTTGCATGGCCCTTCTGACTAGTGATATTGAACAGATATTCATGAGTTTATTTTCTGTCTGGATATCTCCTTTAGTGAAGTGTCTTTTTAAGTCTTTGGGGTAAAGACATTTTTAATGTTTGGTAAATCTACATGGAGGCTGTATTTAACCAGTCTTGTACTAGGCTCTTTGAGTTCTTCCCTCAATATTCAGGATACTATGAATTCTCTGGAGAAATAGTGATCAAGGATGTCGCTGATGAATTTGGGCCAAACCAAACTTGTTAAAATATTATATAAAGTGTTAGAAAAATGGTATCACAAAATGACAGAAGATTGAAGAAAAAGAAGAAAAACTTCCAGCTCCCTATTTTAATATTAAAGTTTCCTGGGGTGCCTGGGTGGCTCTGTCGGTTAAGCGTCCGACTTCAGCTCAAGTCATGATCTCGTGGTTCATGGGTTCGAACTCCATGTCAGGCTCTGTGCTGACAGCTCCGAGCCTGGAGCCTGCTTTGGATTCTGTGTCTCCCTCTCTCTCTGTCCCTCCCCCACTTGCGCTCTCTCTCTCTCTCTCTTAAAAATAAACATTTAAAAAATTCAAAAAAAATTAAAGTTTCCATAGATATTAATTTCTTATTAATAGCACTATTAAATTAATAGCTTATTAAAAGGCTATTAATAGCCTTTTCGAGTAAGTGTTCTTGGGAATAATGGCAGTGGGAACAGATGCATTAGACAACAGGTTTTCACATGTGAGGGACAGTGGGGAAGTCCTCAACACCAGATATCTTGAACACTATCATCAGATTCCACAAATGAGTCATTTGTTCGTGTTGTCCCAAGTACACTAATCGATGGAAATATTCTGTAGAAGAGGAGGAGTTAGACACCACTATCTAACAAGCTTCCATTTAACCTTCATTAGCTGTTTATTGAACATTCCCCGCGTACAGAGCACTGTGCTATGTGCTAGGGATGGAGTGATGAATAAAAGAGGCCAGATCCGTGAAGCATCTGTGGGCAATTGAAAAGAAGACCCACTCGGTATTATTGAACTTCTGAATTCAGTATGTAGCCATCAAATTTACCTCATTAACCATATTTACTGTTCCCTCTGAATGTGGCTTCTTCAACTTGTCTCTCCCTGCTCTTCTCTGCGGGTTTCTATTACTAAATTGTTCTTCAACCACTTTGTAGCTTCAGGCTGACATCAGAATTACCTTTCTAATCCTGAGAACCCACACCATGTACTCATCCATTCTCTTTGTGATTCCGTTTAAATAATTGCTCAGGAGGAAACAATAGGACAAACATCTGAAAAGAAACTTTTGTTGGGATGTCTTAACTCCCAGAGACATAAAAGATAATAGTTGACTCGTTCATTTTTCCTTCCATGTTTTTAATTATTTCACAAATATTTATTGAACACCAACTATGTATCAGGAAATGAAATAAACATGGGAGATACAAACATCAGTAAGGACACAAAGTCCCTGCTGTATAAACTCATAATCTTTTCAAGAGAAAGTCACATACATAAGTCATTTTAATGTATGGAATAGTTACCATGAAGAATATATATTAGTGATGATGGGAGTAGAGGAAGGTTTGGTATTCAACTTTTAAAAACCATCCTATCAACTTTCTTTTCGCTCTCTTTTTGCTTAACATCCAGCTTTAGTTATAAGAACAGAGCCTTTAAGTTTTATTTGTTTCAAGTGTTTATTTAAATTCCAGTTAGTTGACATAGAGTGTAATATTAGTTTCAGGAGTAGAATTTAATGATTCATCACTTACGTATAGCACCCAGTGCTGATCACAAGTGCCCTCCTTCATGCCCATCAGCCATTTAGCCCATCTCCCACCTACCTCTCCTCCATCAACCTTGTTTGTTTCCTGTAGTTAAGAGTTTTCTTTTTAATTTTTATTAATGTTTATTTATTTTTGAGAAAGAGAGAGAGGGAGCAGGGAGGGGCAGAGAGAGAGGGAGACACAGAATCCGAAGCAGGCTCCAGGCTCTGAGCTGTCAGCACAGAGCCTGAAGCAGGGCTAGAACTCACGAACCCGCAAGATCATGACCTGAGCAGAAGTCGGTTACTCAACCGACTAAGCCACCCTGATGCCCCTGTAGTTAACTTTCCTATGCTTTGCCTCCCACTCTGTTTTACCCCCTCCCCTATGTTCATCTGTTTCATTTGTTAAATTCCACATAGGAGTTTAATCATAAGGCATTTGTCTTTTTCTGACTGACTGACTTCACTTAGCATAATGCACTCTAGCTCCGGGCATGTCGCAAGTGGCAAGATTTCCTTCTTCTTCTTCTTTTTTTTTTTTTTTTTTTTTTTTTATGGCTGAGTAACATTCCAGTGTGTGTGTGTGTGTGTGTGTGTGTGTTTGTGTGTGCACACATGTGTATGTGTATACACGAATCTGCTTCATCCATTCTTCGGTCAGTGGACATTTGGGCTCTTTCCCTAATTCGACTTTGTGGACATTTTTAAGAGAACATAAAAGAATTTCATATCCATAGGAGAAAACCACAAATTATAAAGTAAGTTTTAAATGTCAGACTTACCATCTATTGACATCGTATATTGCTTTCTAAATTTACTTTGCTCTTCGTCTTGAACTGTCTAAATAGCTTAGGGGATTTAAAATATCACTGTATTTTATTTATTTTTTATTTTTTACAGCTTATTTATTTTGAGACAGCGAGAGAGTGAGCAAGCGAGGGAGGAGCAGGGAGAGGGAGAGAGAATATCCCAAGCAGGCTCTGTGCTGAACCCCAATGTGGATCATGACCTGAGCCAAAATCAAGAGTCAGACACTTACCAACTGAGCCATCCAGGCAGCCCCACTATATTTTAAAAGTGCCCTGCTTCTCCGACAATCTAACACTTCTCATGAGAGAGCATCAGTTCCATCTTGTCAACAAATTAAAGCAGTTCTTCCTAACTGGTAGTGATGTTTTTAGAAAAGTTTTTTAAAAAATTCTGTACAGGGGCGCCTGGGTGGCTCAGTCGGTTGAGCGACCGACTTCGGCTCAGGTCATGTGAGTTCGAGCCCCACGTCGGGCTCTGTGCTGACAGCTCAGAGCCTGGAGCCTGCTTGGGATTCTGTGTCTCCCTCTCTCTCTGCCCCTCCCCCACTCATGCTCTGTCTCTCTCTGTCTCAGAAATAAATAAACATTAAAAAACTTAAAAAAATAAATAAAAAATAAAAATTCCGTACAGGTTTTGAAATACCAATCAGTGAAAATTACCTGGCCAGAGTAGATAACAAAGGGTTGTCTTTTTGCTTTAATATAGGTTTTTCTATTACTTTGGTACATTTAATTCATCAAGCATGTCTGAGCATGCACAATGTGGCAAATGCTGTGCTTAATAAATACTCTGGGAGAATAATTTTGCACAGGCACGGTTCATGTTTGCTTTAATATGAAATTTATTGCCAAATTGGTTTCCATACAACACCCAGGGCTCATCCCAACAGGTGCCCATCACCCACCCTCCCCTCCTTCCCACCCCCCATCAACCCTCAGTTTATTCTCAGTTTTTAAGAGTCTCTTATGGTTTGGCCCCCTCCTCTCTAACTTTTTTCTCCCCTTCCCCTCCCCCATGGTCTTCTGTTAAGTTTCTCAGGATCCACAGAAGAGTGAAAACTCTTTGGCAATGAGAAAGAATGAAATATGGCCTTTTGTAGCAATGTGGATGGAACTGGAGAGTATTATGCTAAGTGAAATAAGTCACACAGGCACTATTCTTAAGGAGTTTACAATATATGATTATGGAAACAATTGTAGAACTGGAAGACTTTATAAATTTTATCTAGTCCGCTAGCCTTATTTTTTTTACATCAGCATTTCTAATATAAGGTGAAAATTTTGTAAGTGCCAAACAGTGTTCAAATTTCTTTGCCTTAAACTCACTTAATCTTCCCAGCAACCCTATAATAAAGTAAGATTATTGTCTCCACTGTGGGACACATAAATTGAATATATTATCCATGGTCACACATGTGGTAAAAGCAGAGCCAGGATTTCAGTCCACAGAGAATGGAATGAGAGCCCATGCCTCTTAAACTACACCATAGTCTGACACGAAGAAAACAAGGTTTAGCGGATGGAAAAGACATATCCAAGGTCACTAGCTCTTTAGTATCAGAGGCAAGACTAAAGCTCGAATGTCTCGGTAATCTACCAAGCTCTGGGCACTATTCCATGCTCAGTTACTGTCTCATTTTCATGCAAATTGGCAAAAGAATGAAATTAATTGCCATGATTGTAATTTTTGACAGCCAGGCCAAAAAAAAAAAACTCGTGTCACAGAAGATCCAACAATCAACTCAGGCAGTAAAAAGCTCTCATTGAGATGCAAATGGTTGCACTAATTGTCTGTTTACAGAACCCAGTGTAGTAAAATGCAGTATGGAAAGTCTTCATAAGAGAAACGTCTTTTGAAATTCATTTGAAGGAAATCAAGGAACTTTCAGAGCGCTTCAGATTACCTGGTATCTGGATTATTTTTTAGATAGTAAGGTATATGAGCTCTGTCCTATTCTAAGACTAGAAGGCAAGGTATTTCCAGATAGTGCCCTAATAAATAGCCAACACTATAATATTAAAGTCAACTCGGTATATCAAAGGTTGATAAAGGCGTATCTTATAAAATCATTTTAAAATAAGAGCATATAAAGGGAAACTGAAGTGATTTTATCTTAAAATTTAGGAACATACTTTTTTTTTTTCTCTCATTTTGGAGGGATGGGGCAAGGCTCCTAGAGTGGATTCAGCCCTATGTTGTACTACAAGATGAAAGCGAAGTCCGACACCGTGGAAAACATGAGTGCTTTGTGAATAATCCAATTACAAAGCAGTGTTGCCAATCAGATGAATTCTTGGCGATGTCACTGGGAAGGAAGTCCTTCATCACAATTGACAGCGTGCTTGCAGAAGTTCAAGTGATGATCGTTACTTATTGAAGGTATTCCAAATCAGGGTTTTCTGTTTGGCATTTCTGTTGCTTCCAAGAGATGCTTTTTTTCTCCCCCTTTTTGTCTTGATGGCCTATTATGATACTATCCTAATCATGGACTTAGCAGAAAATGTCTTTGCCAGCAGACTGACTGCAAGATGTCATTCGTGATTTCAGTGTATTCGGTAGCAGAGAGCACAAATAGAAGTGAGACAGGAGAACTTAATTATCTTTCCTTCTTCTATAATTGTTCAGTTCTTGGAGGAATTAACCCCACCCTATACAAGACACTGAAGTCTGATACTTTTAGTATCAATCCAGAGTCAACTCTCCTTGCTATCTGTCCAAACAAAGCGAACTTGCACACCACTACTAAGTTGTCTGTCTCAGAACGTCAGGGGCGATTGGTCTCCTATGATGTGCTGTTCTTTTCACAGAGGTGAATACGGAACACTGTATCTTTCGACTGATACTTCTTCGGTTAAAGGGGCCATTAAACTTGACAATTGGGATGATTTTTAAGAGATTGGTATCAGTAGCTTGGAGGGACCGACCTAGAATCTAGGGAAAAAAGTGAAAGAATCCAGGACAGGCTAATTATTTAAAGAAGCTTTTTAGTAAAGTAAGGAAGGAAGTGATCACAGTATTTTGAGTAAGGATCAAAGAAAGATGTTTCTAGGAGAGGGAAGAGTTAATCATGGAATCCTAATTAAGAATCCATAATTGTTACAAAGGACGCTTTCAAGAATTGAATTTCTTGTTTACAAAACATTTAGAATGGTTCAAAGTATTTCTCAACCCCATTTCAAAATCTCGTAGCAACAATCTCAACTCCTGATTGGACGTTTGTACAACAAAGAATGCTAAACACAATCATTTTTTAATAATGTTATCTTTAGCGCGTTTAAAATTTTTGAAAACAAGAAACTTATCTGAATTCATGGGCCTCGAGAAGGGGATGAGAGAGGTTTTTATTTTTGAGTACCTACTATATGATAGGGCTTTAGGTAGATATTTTACATACGTTATCGAATTCAATATCCAAAATTGACCTATAATATATCATTTTTATACTCATTTTATACATGAAAAAATGGATGCTTGGAGAGTGAGGCAAGTAAGTACCTGCAAATCATGACGCTGACTAAATGGAAAACCTGACACCATCCAACTCCAACACTTGCAATTTCTCACGACACCAAGAAAGGGTGATGGAGATTCTTCAAGATTCTCTGGAGCCTATTTTGGGAAGTGGTTGGTTATTTCTTTGGATGTCTCTCTGTTTATCAGTAAGTGTTACTCTTGTTGAAAAAAAAAAACTGTAATGAATGCTGATGATTCTAGCATTAGCTTAATTCCATATACATATTCAAAGGATGTAAAGCATCTCTCAAAATGTTTAAATATATGCTGAGGGAGCAGTACCCTCAGATTAATCAGATCATGCAAGGACCAACTCCAGTAAAATGCATGTACATCATTCTTCCCTGATTTACTGTTTTTCCTCAACTAATTTAGTCAATGACACCACCATCCCCAATGGCCTTGCTGCGCTCAATATTTCAGAGTATCTGTGATTCTCTTTCATTCTTTGTTTCCTGAAGTGATCAGTTAGGAACGGTTGTTTCTTTCTGGGCAGTACTATCAATGGTTTCCTTAAGTGTCCATTCCCCCTAAAAATACCCCTGTATAGGCTCAAAATAATACCTGAATCATTCCAACGGCTTCCTAGCTATTGTTCTCTTAGAATATTGTAACAGCTTCTGCTGTAGTCCTTTTTGCTTTTTATTTGCTTGTTTTTTAAAACTTTATTTATTTTGAGAGAGACGGAGCATGAGCAGGGCAAGGGCAGAGGGAGAGAGGGAGAGAGAGAATCCCAAGTAGGCTCTGTGCTGTGAGCATGGAGCCCGATGCGGGGCTCCAACCCATGAAGTGGGAGATCGTGACCTGAGCCCAAACCGAGAATCAGATGCTTAACTGACTGAGCCCCAGCTGCCCCCGTTGTAGTCATTTTTGTAATTCGGCATACCTTTATACATGTTTCTCTTTTACTAGTCGGTGAATTATTGAAGGGTAATAATCACGTTACTTTATCCCCCTACCTTTATTGTACAGCCATGAAGATTTGATATACTTAGGTATTTCAATGGTAACCACAATAGGGTTAGTTAACAGCTTTATCACCTCACATAATTAGCACTTTTTTCCTATGATAAGCACATTTAAGATTTACTCTCTTGGCAACTTTCAAGTATGTAATGCAGTATTGTTAACTATAAGTCACCATGCAGTACATTATATCCCCAGGATCCATGTGTTTTCTAACTGGAAATTTGTGACTTTTGACCTACATCCCCCCATTGACCCCCTCCCAAGACCCTGGCAACCACCACTCTATTTTCCATTCCCGGGAGTCCAATTTTTTAAGATTCCACAAGTAAGTGAGATCATACAGTATTTGTCTTTCTCTCTGTGACTTATTTCACTTAGTGTAATGCCCTCTAGGTCCACCCATGTTATCTCAAATGGCAAGATCTCATCCTTTTTCATGGTGGTGTAATACTCCTGTGTGTGTGTGTGTGTGTGTGTGTGTGTGTGTGTGCATGCGTGTGTGTTTGTACACTGCATTTTCCTTATCTAATTGTCTATTGATGGACACTTAGGTTGCTTCCATATGTTGGCTGTTGTAAATAATGTTGCAATAAACATAGGAGTGCATATATATTTTCAAATTAGTATTTTCATTCTCTTTGGGGAAATGCCCAGTAGTGGAATTATTGGATCATATGGTATTTCTATTTTTAATTTTTTGAGGAAAAAACTATCTTCCAGTGGCTATACCAATTTACATTTTTGCGAACTGTGTATGAAAGTTCATTTCCCCCCACATCCTTGTCAATGCTTGCTATTTCTTATTTAGAATTTGGCCATTCTAATTGGGGTAAGGCGATTCCTCAGTGTGGTTTTGATTTGCATTTCCCCAATGATTAATGATGTTGAGCATCTTCTCATGTGCCTACTGGCCATCTGTATGTCTTCTTTGGAAAAATGTCTAGTCAGGTCCTCTGCCCATTTTTAAATCAGATTGTATTTTTGGTGTTAAGTTGTATAAGTTCTTTATATATTTTGGATATTGATGTCTTGCATGTATCATTTGCAAAAAGATTCTTCCATTCAGTAGTTGTCTTTTTGTTTTGTTGACAGTTTCTTTTGCTTTTTATTTTGATATAGTCCCAATAGTTTAATTTTGCTTTTGTTTCCCTTGCCTCAGGAGACATATTTAGAAAAACATTGTTATGGCTGATGTCAGAGAAATGACTGCAAGTGTTCTCTTCTAGGATTTTTATAGTTTCAGGTCTTACATTTAGGTCTTTAGTCACTTTGAGTTTATTTTTGTGTGTGGTGTAAGAAAGTGGCCCAGTTTAATTCTTTTACATGTAGCTGTCCAGTTTTCCCAGCACCATCTATTGAAGAGACTGTCTTTTCCCCATTGTATATTCTTGCTTCCTTTGATATAGATTAACTGACCATATAATTGTGGGTTTCTTTTTGGGGTCTCTCTTCTGTTCCATTGATCTATGTGTCTGTTTTTGTGCCAGTACCATACTGTTTTCATTAATACAGCTTTGTGGCATATCTTGAAATCTGGGATTGTAATACCTACAGGTTTGTTCTTCTTTCTCAAGATGGCTTTGGGTATTTGGGGTCTTTTGTGGTTCCATACAAATATTAGTATTATTTGTTCTATTTTTGTGAAAAATGTTATCAGTGTTTTACAGTTTTCAGAGTACAGGTCTTTCACCTCTTTGGTTAAGTTTATTTCTAGGTATTTTATTCTTTTTGGTTCAGTTGTCCTAGTTTTTATAGAAATCCTAGAGTAATGAATTTCTATAAGAATAGAAGACAGGAGGACACTGTGCTCAGGAACATAAAGTTCTACCTGAATTCTCTGAAGTACTATATTATTGAAACATAGAATATTCTATTAGTAGATATAAGATGGAAATTTTTCATTCTAAAATCTTAGTATGGAACTTTTTCACTTCTTCCTTGTTTTAAATTTTCTTTTGTTTTTTTTATTCCAGTTCTATCCATTAAGATTTTTCAGCTTATAGAAGGCAAAACCAACTTTTCTATTCTCATTAAAAAAAAATGAATCAAACTTGAACTCTAAGCTAATTCATATAGGAGAGACATAGCCAGGTCATTTGCAGGTGGGTAAAGGCTAAGTATGTTCAAGGTCATTGACATTTTTAAAGATCCATTATGAAATATGGAAAATGTCCTTTTTAGAGTTCATTTCAGGGGTTTTTAAATTACTAAACATATCACTGCTAATTTTCTATTTAAGTTAGACCCCAAAAGAATTGTAGGGAATTAAGAGCCACCAGAGGCAAATGCTATAGGTAACTCTTCTATATGCACACCCTTCTAGGTGACATATTCCATACTGGCACTGGATAGCTAATAAGTTACTTTTATTAAATCTAAGAAATATAGCGATGTTAAGTTTCTGGTTTTCAGGCAGAAATTGTTTTATTTGATGTGACTCATTTCTAGCCTCCTGAAGTCAGAGGAAAGGGGATCTGTTCGAAGCGACTCTATGACCTCTATGACTTTAGGACGTTGTTGTCTTCAAATCTAGAAAATGTTTCCAGAAATAAAGAAATACACTGGAAGTAAGGAGACCTGATGCCAATTCATGGAATCATTATTTTCTTACACTTATGCAACCATTAGTTGCATTAGTCTCATTAATTGAGAATAAAAAAAATTTAACTCCACCGGCAAAACAATGATTGTTTTTCAGATCTCCTGGCTCTCAGAAAGGAAAACAAGAACGTCACAACTTGGCGGTAAAACATTGGCATGAAAGTACTCAGTAATGCTAAATATTGCCACGCATATGGTATTACTATGCATCGGCAAGATACATCTCTTGTCTCACAAAATATGTAAATACTAAAGTGATTCACAAAACCCTGAATTCTTAATTTTAGATCATGAGCATCTCGATCAAAGATTTTTTATGTTGTTTGGCACGATGCCAATGGTGTTAGCCAAGTATTTTACATCAGTTTTCAGAACTAATTTTCCCTTCACTCATCTCCCTTTTTAATTTTTTCTCCAAGATGTCTGATAAAAATGAAGAATGGCACTAAAGAATCTAAACCAAGACTTGCCAGGGTCTGAATTTGTCATTGATAAAGGTTGTTTCTGAGATGGGGAAATAAAGATCAAGGAGCTTTTTTTTAAAAAAAAAAATGTTTATTCATTTTTGAGAGAGAGAGCATGAACGGGAGAGGAGCTGTGAGAGAGAGGGGCACAGAGAATCCAAAGCGGGCTCTGGGCCTACAGCACAGAGCCCAATGTGGGGCTCGAACTCACGAAACGTGAGATCATGACCTGAGCTGAAATTAGATGTTCAACTGACTGAGCCACCCAGGCACCCCCACGGAGCTTTTTAAAGAATATTTAAGACATATGTGCAGCAATGTAGTTGGTGACAAAGAATATTATACTCAGTTGCTGATGTGTTCTAAAATGTATTCAGAAAGGGATCATTTGTCTTATATTGACTACAAATTAATCTTTCCACAAGGGTACAATTGGAATTTTAAATTTGTATCTTTTTACATTAAAAAAAAAATAGTCACCAGAGGACAAAGTCACAGATTGTGAGTAATTGGCTGGAAGCATTTTGGTTTAGTTTTCTATGAAAGATGCGTAATCACCAACTGTGTTATGAATGATATCATCTTTCATCAATCAATATTTTTTTTTCCATTATAGGCATATCCTCATCTGTCTTAGTTCAGGCTGCTATAACAAATTATCGTAGACTGGGTCACTTAAATAACAAACATTTATTTCTCACAGTTCTGGAGGCTGGGAAGTCCAAGATCAAGGTACTGGCAGATTGAGGGTCTGGTGAGAACAGTCTTCTTAGTTTTGTAGATGGCTATCTTTTTGTTATGTCCTCATGTGGGAGTGAGGAAGGGGGAGAAAGAAGGAGTGGGGGAAGAAACTCTCTCAGGTTGTTTTCTATAAGGAGGCTAATCCCAATCATGATCTAATTACTTGCCAAGGGCCTATCTCCAAATGTCATCACATTGGCGATTATAATATGAACATAAGCATTGGGGGGATACAAACATTCAGTCCATAGCACCATTCTGGCCTCAGAATAGAGTTCAAGGTGGGGGTAGAAGCATTATGAACTATGGAAAAAGAGTTGAAAATGATTGTAACTGATGCGTCTGTTTACTACCACTCTGTCCATACTTGATTTATATTCCTCTTTGCATTTTTAACCTTGTGTTTTCTCTCAATGCAAGTCTGAAAGCTGAGTCTTCAAAGACACAGTGAAAGGAGGAATTTACCTCATGAATATGGTTAACCAAAGTGCTAATGGTGGCAAATAAAATACACGTTTAATTCTTTCATATTGAGCCTCATGTAGAGTTCCCTCAAATAAAACCATTTCTTTTGCTGCTGTAGACATTTCTTTACAATTTTTTTTTAATTTTTTTAAAATTGAGACAGAGACAGAATGCGAGTGGGTTAGGGGCAGAGAGACAGGGAGACACAGAATCCGAAGCAGGCTCCAGGCTCCAAGCTGTCAGCACAGACCCGACCCGGGGCTCGAACTCACAAGCTGTGAGACCATGAACCTGACCTGAAGTCGGACGCTCAACCGACTGTGCCACCCAGGTGCCCCTGCTGCTGTAGACATTTCTTAATTGGATTTGCTGCCATAGATATTTCTCTATATGATTTTAGGTATAAGTGGTCTCGTTGAATACAAGATGATTCAATGTAACTCAACATATATTAAAGACTTTAAAGGTACTAGTGAACATGGCTAAATCAAGTTTAATCATGTCCAAGGTTGTGTCGTGATTGTTCTACATGGATCATTTTATTAATATGATGTTCATGTGTTTTAGGCATTCATTTAGTCTCCATTGAGATTATAAGGATTTTACCTTCTTCTTATGGTATGTGTCAAATTTAGGTGTAGGGGATATGGCATGTTTCCACTTCCTCCTTCTATACATTTTACCCGGCTATTCATCTGTGGTGCACTGACTGTAATCTATTAGTATGGCCTTGCTTCAAAATATTGAAAAAAAAATCACCAGGAACCAATTAACTTTTCTTTGCTTGAAAATTTGTCCTTAGGAAAACATCCCTTTAACATTCTTTTTTTTTTTTTTTATCCAAACCAGGTATTATCTTTGAGAGGTTTATTTTAGCTCTTAAGGAATAATCTTTTATACTGCAAATATTCCTATGATAAATACTGTGAGGGTTAGTTTTCTGTGTCAGCTTGGCTAGGCCAGAGTATCCTATTATTCCATCAAATAAATGCTACCCTAGGGGCGCCTGGGTGGCGCAGTCAGTTAAGCGTCCGACTTCAGCTCAGGTCACGATCTCGCGGTCGGTAAGTTCGAGCCCCGCATCGGGCTCTGTGCTGATGGCTCAGAGCCTGGAGCCTGGAGCCTGCTTCTGATTCTGCCTCCTTCTCTCTCTGCCCCTCCCCCCTTCATGCTCTGTCTCTCTCTGTCTCAAAAATAAATAAACATTAAAAAAAAAGTTAAAAAAAATGCTACCCTAGGTGTGACTGTGTAGGTATTCTGTAGAGTGGTTAACCTCTAGGATCAGTTTCCTTGAACTAAGGGAGATGCTCCTCAGTAGTGTGGGCGGGCCTCATCTCATCAATTAAAGGCCCCCCTCTTCCGGGACACATGCCTGGACTGCATTTCCCAGCCTCCTTTGCAGTTAGGTATGTCGGTATGGATGATTCCTAGCCAGAAGCATGTAGAGGTAAATAATATATGCTCTTTCAAGCCTGACCCATTAAAATATTGTATTTGTCATCCTCTGAGCTCTTTCTTAATCTTCTGGCTGTATATTGTCTCCAAGGGTGACCTTGGAAATCATCCACTGAAAATTACAGGGCTGCCGGCAGCTTGCGCTCCCGAATAACCGTGGACAGGCGTTGCCTCACCCTCTTTACCGCCATTAAAACATACAGAGTAAAGAAATACACTTCTACTTCCACTGAAATTTGGGGGTTGTCTTATTATAGACGCTAGTGTCCCTCAACTAGAAATTGTATTGCTGTCTTTCTCATAGTCATCTTACTAGATTGCTAATTTGGAACCAAAAAAAAGTGATGAGGCCCCCCGTTTCTTTCCCATTAGCAATCTGATCAAAGTTTTCCAGGGGGATTTAAAATGGTGTAGGAAGCTTTGGACTTGGTTTTGCACCCTATATATCTTTACCTTCTTCCAGAATAAAAGAAAAAGTAAAATTAGGATAATAGATATCGAGTTGCCTTCAAAGGCAGTTCACCCACTGAACAGTTTCTGGTCAGAGAATAACTTTTTAAAAATAGTATAAACCTCGTTGTTCAGAAAGGACCCTCTTTGTTGAAAATCTAGCAGTGAGGTCAATTATTGTCACTTGACTGTATAGAAGACTGATGCGTTTTGTCAATGAGAAAGAATTTATTTGGGGGGGCACCTGGGTGGCTCAGTCAGTTAAGGGTTAAGTGTCCAACCTCGGCTCAGGTCATGATCTCATGGTTCATGGGTTCCAGTCCCGAGTGGGGTTCTGTGCTGACAGCTCAGAGCCTGGAGCCTGCTTTGGATTCTGTGTCTCCGTCTCTCTCTGCCCCTCCCCACTCACACTCTCTGTCTCAAATAAATAAACATTAAGAAACAGTTAAAAGACTTTATTTGCAACATTTGAGCGTGGGGTGCTGGTTGTGCCAGTGAGGAATCCTGAGAAGGCGGGAGCCTCTCTCGCCGCGCATGCTCATCCTCTCCCTCCCCGCCCCCACCAGCTGAGGAATGGCCTTCTAGAACGGCCACTCCCACAAGTGCGTCCCCTCTGGTGCCGCAAGAGCTGGGAGCGCTGGCCAGAGGCCTTGCCGCAGGCACCGCACACAAAGGGCTTTTCAACCCCTCTGGGTCCGTAGGTCCCAGAAGAAGTGAGAGCGGCTGTGGAAGGTCTTGTCCCAGTGAGGACCATTTACCAGGCTTCTCGCCATTAGAGGAGCGTATTCATGGGTGATCGCGTGCGGGGACTAAGTATGGAGCTCCACATACAGGCCTTGGGACGCTGGCGACAGGCGTAGGGCTTCTTGCTGGCGCTGTCCGGACTGGAGCTCTGGCTGAGGACCCGGTCGCACCTGCCACCCTCCCAGGGCTCCCAGCCGAGGTGGACGCGGCTGTGCTGGGGGCAGCCCAACCCGCCGCAGACGCGCTTGCCGCATTACGTGGCAAGTATGTGCCTTTCTAGCCCCGGTGGGTGCGCTGAGAAGTAGCGGCAACTTCTATTGAGGCTCTCGCCGTAGACCTCCCATCGACGAAGCTTTTTGCCCCATTAGCCGGGACCCAAAGCGGCCCCCCCAGCTCAGCAGCCCGCGCGGGGTCCCCCTCGATCCCAGAGGCTCCCGGTGACAGCGCATCAGGCGCCAGGGCCCCGCTTCCGAGTGCAGGTCACGGCCCCCAGGAGCAGGCCTGTGCGCTGTTCCAAGCTGGCTTCCTGCCCAGAGCTGTCCCGCCCTTGGGTGTGCAGGGAGGCGTCCTCAGAAGGGTCTTCAGCGCCCCCCTGCCCTGGCCCGCCTCATCTTCAGGATCGTGCCGCTGGGGAGACGACACGGACGGCGCTCGGGCGCGGCCTCGGGATCCGGCCAGGAGGTGTCTCTGCTAATCTACACCTCTTCCGCGCGTGCGTCTTGGAGATCAAGGGCGGACAGTTCCGCCTCTGGCTGTGGCTGGAGAGCGCCTCAGGGTCACGGGTAGAGCCACCTTGAGAACCACGGAGGAGAAGCAGGGCTCTGTGGGAGCAGGCTCCGGGCGTCCCTGGTGACCGGACACAGACAAGAGAGAGAACAGGAGGGGGCTCGTCACTACCCCCGGGGTCGTCACCTTCCCCAAGGCTGCTGAAGGTACGCACACCTGGGGCCTGCAAAGGGGGCAGACCCACAGCTCTGTCCCTAGGGTCCCGGGCGCGTGCAGAGGTCCCCGCAAACGGACACCCATGACCGCCTGGAGCCAGAGCGCCCTCCGTCGCTCGCCACCTGGCGGAGGACTCTTCTGGGCTCCCGGACATCCGGGCGCCTGCTCGCACCAAAGTACAGCGGGGTGGGGGCAGGGGTGATGACGGCGAGGTTTATGGGGACCCACTCAGGACTAATTGATTTTTATTTTTATTTTATTATTTTATTAATTTTTACTTTTATTTATTGATTTATTATTTTTATTTTATTTTTATTTTATTTTATTTATTTTTATTAATTTTGAGAGAGAGACGGAGAGAGAGAGAGAGAGAAAGGGAGACACAGAATCCGAAGCAGGCTCCAGGCTCTGAGCTGTCAGCACAGAGGCCGACCCCTGGCTCGAAGTCACAAACTGTGAGAACCGCGAAAAGAGTGAGATCATGACCTGAGCCCAAGTCCCGTGCTTCAACTGACTGAGCCACCCAGGCACCCCAGGACGAATTGAGTTTTTAATGAAAAAATATTCAAAGGTTTGCATCCTAGGACCACTCATTCAAAATGCCTTTAGAGGTTTAGAGAATCTCTTGGCACAACAGCTCTTTGTAAATAGACAGGATTCTAATGAGGTTTCATCTGTGTTATGCCCTTACTGAAAGAGAAACTGAGGCCTGGAGCTGAAGGGATTAGACTGAGGTTGTAGAGATAAGTGGTAGTTGTAGGCCTAGAATTCAGATCTCTTGATTACTGAAGCGCTAGGCTTAGAATGGGGGCTTTACTTCTAGAGTTCCGAGTGTGTGTTTGTGTGTGTTTGTATTTAGCCTTCCAAGAAATGAGATACAACCGAAGTATGGCTTTTCATAGGATTCATACAGTAAGAGAGACCAACAAGTTCAAACTGCTGAAAATATTTTAAGAGACAGTTGTGATGGTGCTTCTTACCTCCTGGCTGATCTTAGATAATTTTTCTAATCAATATTCTGTCATGCCGTGAAAATATGATACCTTCGTATAAGGAAACAGAGTTTCATTTACCTGTTAACTTTAAACAACCAAAATTATGAACTTTTGACTGAAAAAAAAATGGCAGACTTCTTCCCTGGGAAGAACACATTACTTAGAAGGTCCTGGCATCTAGGAGTTTTTTGAATACAGCTGTCTAATTTTTCCATTTTTAGCAATCTCTCTTATTTTCGAGATTTCATATTTGCTGCCCGATATAACCATAGTGACTTACAGCTCTTCGTTAATGAACCCGGGAAGAAAATGACTGATAGGGTAGCAGAGTTTAGTGGAAAGAGCCACCCACTAGGCGGGATGGATTTTAACAAACTACTGTGTCATTCTTTAGCTCTTTGGTCTTGGGTAGGTTACCATGGGAGACCAAATACCACCCCTCCCCCAAAGATGTCCATGCTCTAATCCCAGGATTTGTGATTACCATATGTGGCAAAAGGGAACTTGCATATGTACTTAAGGGAACAAGCCTTAGCATAGGGAGGTTATTCGGGATTATCTGGGTGGGCTCCGTCTAATCATGTGAGCCCTTAAAAGCAGAGAAATTTCTCAAGCTGAAGATAGGAAAGATAAAGCAGAAGGAGCAGAGAGGTTTGAAGCTTAAGGATTTGGGCCATCACTGCTGGTGCAGGTGGTCTCTTGAAGATAAAAGCAACCCCTGACTGATGGCCAGCAAGGAAACAGTGACCTCAGTCCTCCAGCTACATTGAATTGAATCCTGCCAACAACTGAAGTGAGCACAAGAGAGGATTTGCTTCTAAAGCCTTTGGATAAGAACACAGGCCGTTGGACACCTTGATTCCAGCGCGTGAAACTTGGAAGAGAGAAATCAGTCACACTTACCAAGATTTTGACGTGCAGAACTGTGAGATAATAGATTTTTGTTGTTGTAAGCCGCTGTTTTTGATAATTTGTTATAAAGCGATAGGAAACTAATACGGTTCTTTAACTTTCCCTGCTTTGCTTATTGATCTTTGATAAAATGCCTTATCTTCCAGTAATTTTATTTAAGAGTCATGACACAGGTGGAATTTCCCTTAAAACAGAGTCCTATGTTATAATAGAAGGTAAGATCTGTGAAGTGTAATCACATATTGCATTTAACAAGAAATATCTCAAAAGGTCTCTTTACACCATTCTTTTCTCCCCTAACCTTCAATTTAGTGTTTCTCTTATCTAGGCATAGGGAAAAAATGATGAGGGCTAGTTTGTAAGAGAGATTTTTTTTACTGCTATCCTAGAATTTGGAAAATAAATTATGTCATCCGGCCTATTGTCCAACTATATCCAAGGCTGAATACTTATTAAATTTAAGGGAAATTCTATTTTCTATCCTGTGAGTAGGACATAGCCCTTGTATGTTTTGAACTTAGTCTATTAATTGTTTTCATTCGTGGTATAAGTTAATTGGCTGGTCATTGGGTTGGCATAGAAGGTCCCCAAAGACAATGTGTAGTAGACGGAGATTGAGAAGTGAAAAGACAAATAATCGTACTTTTCACATCCTGGGATTTGGAATAGCAAGAGAAACTTCACAGAACAATACCAGTGAAAAAACATGAAGGGTGCTTTCAGCCAGCTTAGGCAAATCAGAAAATACAGATTATCATCTTCCCTTGGGGCTACCCATATCTCCTGTTAGTTTAGGGGAAAAAGACCTTCCCCTATTCTTAAATATCTATAGAATATAAACTATCTTTGCTAACCATCAGTTGAAATTCTAATGAATCTTGATTATATCTGTTGCTTCTTACATTATCATGCAGCGTGGTGTCTCTTTATTGGAATCTCTCTTTTATTACCTGTCACGGCTGTCACACAGATCACATAGCCTAATTCCCAACTCGAAGTAATCAGGAGTTTCATTTTGGAGTTGTGATTATCTGGATCACCTTTGGTGACCATTATAGATGTTTGGATTTACATACACAGTCTGTCTCTTTGGTTTTTATCCAATTAAATGCGTTCCTTTTTGGGGGTATAGTTACGATTCTGTCAGTTGCGTGAAATATTCTTGTGTTGATACCGTACAAGAAAAATATTGCTTTTCTGGTATGTGGATAAATTTCATGACAAATGGGATTTTGTCATTTTTGTAATTGCCCTGGTTGCTTTTAGAGAGCGTCTTTTCCTGAGGAAAATTTAGTCGGGGTATTCTGCATCAGACAGTTTGATTCTTTTCTAGTGTTTTACCAAAATGCATTTGTGTTATCTGGGCTGATGGTGAACTTTATAGTTTTTGTAAAGTACTGCTTTAACAGACCTGGACTGGTCTTGGAACCACTATTCATTGGCTCTGTGATTTTTAAGTGTCCTCTTAGCCTCCCTCTGTTCGTTTTCTCATGCAGGATATAAAGGTGAAAATGCTTCGCACGTTGGTTTGCCTTAAAACCAACTAGTTGATTTTCTCTAGTAGTGCAAAAGTGTTTCATGCAATCGATTTCCCTTGAAAGAGAGAATGAGGAAAAAACTTGACTGCCATGCACCACGTTTGGTAAACTCTCCCTTTGCCTCTCAAGATCACAATGATAATGTTCTGGTCATCGGTAAACAGCAGAGATTGCAAGGGAAGCAAGAATAGAGCCTACAGCCCAGTTTCATCCACAGCTGACTACACCCGTAAGGCAAGCTGGGAAAACCCCCATGATTCCAGGTATTGAGCAAATTCCCAGGGACAACCGGCTTTTCCTTATGGATTCAAAGTACACGTACACACGAGGTCAATTCAAGGCCACTAGGTGAATGACCAACTATTTTGTGACACTGAAATCTAAGGAAAAGGCAGTTGTGTAGCTAGTGAACTTCTTGGAAATGCAAATACCAGAGTAAGAGTGTTCTCAGAAAACAAGACATTTGTTTTCTGTTATGAGAATGCCAGGCATAAATACATAAGGACACCTGAAGGAAAAATGTTCAGGAATGTCTACTTAATGGGCCCAGTACTGTGCCAAGTAATATTGGGATCCAGGAGGGAACACTTGGCTGGCAATTCAGCTAGAAAAGCAGGCTTTGTTCAGGAATATTTTATACAAATATCACTCCAAAACGCCAGTGTGGGATGATATATAATGCTGGGCCTGATGACTTAGCATTTTGGCAAAGAGGTTACTTGCAGCTTCAAAAAAGAAAATCCCCTTAACTAGGAATCCAAGACTCTTTGAATGAAATCTGTTTCTCTGCTTGGTAAACTTCTACTTCCATTCAAGACCCATCTCTTGTGTTCCCTTCCCGGTGAGGTATTTATCCGCGCCATGTTATTTTCTACACTACTGTTCTCCATCCTACTTTGGCACTTGTAATACTTAGAATTATTTATGTTTCTGTTTACAAGTCCGGGGCAGGTAGGACATTTTAATACTCTCTCCAACACCCAATAGCTTGCAGAACGTTTGACTCATAGTTGGTGCTTGAGGAACATTTTTTGTTCCATTCCAATAAACACTTGTTTATCCATTCAATTTAGACAGGCATACATTTGGAAAGATAAGGCATCAATTACTGAAGGGAATTTGCATATCTACCTGCAGAATTTGGGACTTCTCCTACAGGCATGAGGAGCCACAATAGGTTTTTGAGCCGAGAAGCAGAATAATGAGAGCATTTTTGTAAGGAAATGATTCTGGATGTCGTGCAAATGGACAGAAAGACGGAGATGACTTACAAATTTTTTTTAAGTTTATTTATTTTTAAGAGAGAGCACATGAATGAGAGAGAGGCTGAGAGAGAAACCCACCCAGGCTCCGTGCTGTCAGCAGAGATCTTAGCAAGAGACACAAGCAGTTTAATAGATAATTTAAATGGATATATATATATATATATATATATATATATATATATATATGTGTGTGTGTGTGTGTGTGTGTGTGTATGTGTGTATATACGTGTGTATATATATATATATGTATGTATATATGTGTATGTGTATACACACACACACACACCATTGAGGTTCTCTTTCTGTTCCAGAATTCAATCCAGGATATCCCCTTGCATTTACTTCCCATTTCCTTTAGTCTGTGATATTTTCTTAGTCTTTCTTTATTTTTCATAGTCTTGAACACTATGGAGGTATGACTACATATCTTGCAGAATGTCCCCTGATCTGAATTCATCTGGTGGTTTTTTTTTACTTATGTATTTGTTTAAATGTTTATTTATTTATTTTGAGAGACAGACAGAGACAGTGCAAGCAAGGGAGGGGCAGAGACAGAAGGAGAGACAGAAAGAATCCAAGCAGGCTCTGCATTGTCAGCGTAGAGCCTGATGTGGGGCTCAAAACTCACAAACCGCGAGATCATGACCTGAGTCAAAATCGAGATTCTGGCGCTTAACCAACGGAGCCACCCAGGCGCCCCCTGCCTGGTATTTGTCTCATGAAAACTGGAGTTATGAGCTTCTGGAAAGAATACTGTAGAGATCAAGTGCCCTTCTCATCACAGTGATCAGAATTGACATGATATCCATGTGGCATCACTAATGATAGTAACCTGCATCATTTGCTTAATGTAGTGTTTGCCAGGTGCACTTATAGTTACAATTATTCCCTTTCCCTACTTTATTCTTTGGAAGTGAGTCACTAAGTCCTACTGATCCTAAGGGAGGATCGGGTTGGGGAGGATTAAGCTCTGCCTCCTTGAGGTGGGTAGTATCTGCACATATTTGGAGGGTTTTTTTTTTTTTTCTGAGAAAGATTTTTCTCCACTTCCCCATTTAATTATTCTAGAATTTATCGATATCACTCTGGATTCATGCCTGTGTATTTATTTTATACTTTGGGTTAAATCCAATCCTGTTTTCCCGATGTTGTTGCTGAAATTGTTCCACATTTGGCCATTGCGAGCTGTTTCAGTTGTTTCCAGCGTCCCTCGGACATATCCCCATCGCTGTGAATTTTTCATGGGGAGGGGGAATCGCTTCTGTAACTCCTGGCAGTATAAAGTGTTCCGGGCTCATTTTGTATGTTCCTCACTTCAGTCAGTCATTTCAGTGCCCTGGTGCTTTTTCTGGGAGAATGGTGTTTACAGACCAAGATCTGGACACTGACTATGTTCGTTGATACTGAAGCATCATTGTTTCTAGGCCTTTTCAGTGGACAGAGCAAGAAAACGCATACACGTATACTAAACCACGTATATAAACATATTAAATATTTCGGTACGTACCCATGTTTTAACTCTGTGCAGCAAATTATGGGTTCACGTGTATGTCTCCTACTCGAATCCAGCCTTATGGTTCATCCTAGACTTCCTCTTTTGCTTGTCTGTAACTTCCCACTTCAACTTTAGGAAACGTGGCTGTCACTATTCACCATACATTCATTTACTTATTTGCTCAACAGGAATATATATGGAAAACAGTGTCAGAATTATTAACTTGTATCCCCACGAGAAAGAGATTTGCCAACTAGAGTATAGTATTTATATACAATTCCCTTTGTCTTTCATTTACAGTCTTTGGTCAAAACATTTTGTTCCAAAGTTACTTAGCTCAGCCCGTTTTCCCTGCCCCGTTCAGCATGGTCACATCGTGCATTTGTAACAGAGATAGATTCATTCATTCACAGTCTGCATTCCCTCTTGAAACGCTTTGACATCACGATTGGTTTTAATTTTCAGTTTGCATACATTAAAATTCGCTCTGGGTAATTTCTAGTTCCACAGGTTTTCACAAACGTATGGAAACATATATCTGCCACCCAAATACAGTACGGATTCTTCGTCCCAAATTTAATAGCTGACAAATTACGTCATTAAAATGTAATAAGGAACAGGAAAAGAGGAAGCACAGGGGAACTTTCAGGGTAAAATAACTCTTCTTTGAAGCTAGAATATAGCATCTTCCTTCAAAAAACACATGCTTAAGTCAAAGGACAAAACATGCCTGCGGACTGCTGTAGAACATTTTAGACTGTGTTACAGATGCCGCAAGAGTAGTAGGAATAGAGTTCAGGGAAGGAAGAAGTCACTTCTAGCTGGGCTGTGCTATGGCCTGCATGTTTGTGGGTCCTCCCAAATTCTTATGTTGGAACTCTAACCCCCAAGGTGATGGGGCCCTTGAGAACTGATTAGGTCATCAGGGCATAACTGTCATGTGTGGGACTGCTTTCCTTACCAAAGAGGCCCTAGGAAGATCCCGTGCCCCTTCTTCCAGGTGAGTAGTATAGCTACAATGTGTCATCTGAATCAGAAAGTGAGTTCCTATCAGATATCAAATTGGCAGGTGCCTGGATCGTGTGTTTCCCACACTCCCAAACTGTGAGAAATACATTTCTGTCATTTGCAAAGCCACCTAGTCTATGGTTTCGTCACAGCAGCCCCAACAGTCTGAGGCAGGCTGTTTGGCACAGGCTTCTTAGTGAATGTAGTAATGAGTTCATTTTAAAGGATCCTATTATACTTTATTTGGATTTCGTGTGGTTGTTACTAAGGCGTATTTGCTGCAAATAGAACCTGGTTCTCTCATCTTCGTGGGGAATGTTGAGAGGGCTTGGATTCTGACATGGGTAGAGGAGATGGTAGTGTTTTTACATATTTTTAAGCTGCTAAAATTGTTAATGGCTCTAAGATATTTTTGTTGTAATTTGCAAGGCTGCATTCCGGTCTACATTAGCCTTGATAAAAACTCATTGTTTTTCATTCTCTATCTGTAATCAGGTCATCAATCTTCTTTATCTTTTTGGTTAATTTTATGTTGCATTGATTTCCTTTGAAAATCTGAAAAGTTTTCATCTTTGTGGAATAGACTCCATTGAAATATGGTAATTGCATTTGAGAAATACCATAACTGAACTGTACAGAGAAAATTATATCCGATATACATTCAGTGTCAAACACATTTTTCGATCAAGAGTAAGTATGTGCCGAAGTGTTTAACTTCAGTGTTTAACTGTGTATAAATACACATTCTCAGAGGATGATTCTTCAGCATAATACAGAAAAATTTGACGGCTGCAATACTGACTGCATGATATGCTGGGGAGGGTGTTTCAAAGATAATCCCAACTCCCAACATAGCCCCCTTACCAGTCACACTTCTTTGGGTGAACACCTGAAAAACCAAGGAAAAATAAAATTTTATTTCTTGGTAAAAATTGTGCCTTAACTTAGAATCCATCACTGATGCCAAACTAGATTTTAAAGTTTATTTTTATTTATTTTGAGGGCTAGCAAGCAGAGGAGGGGCAGAGAGAGGTGGGGACAGAATCCCAAGCAGGCTCTGCACCAACAGCACAGAACCTGATTCAGGGCTCGAACTCACAAACCGTGAGATCGTGACCTGAGCCACAGTCCAGAGTGGGATGCCGAGCCGACTGAGCACCCCCAAACCAGACTTAATTTAGTGGGTTAACCTCACTAGAGATCTAGATCCTGAAACAATGGGTCAGGGGATAGGTAAGTCTTGGAGACAGATGGTAGTAGGAAATGTCTGGATGTTGAGCTTGGATAGAGGATGCCGGGAGGTTGTAAAGTAGATGGAGGCGATTACGACAACCTGTGTGTGAAGAATGCTAAGAAGAAGAAGCGTTGTGAACAAAAAAAATGTCAGGCAAAGGCATTGGTGGACATCTAACAACACAATTCATAGAAAGCACTGGGCTAGGACTTGAGTAGCAGGGAGAAAAACAAAGGTCTAGGATAATATTAACAAACCAGTGACTGAAAGGAGGGGGACGCCAGAGTAGGAATCAGGCAAAGAGATAACATGGCAAGTCGAGGTAAGTGAATGAAGGCAGGGAGGAACAGGCAAAGTACTCTATGATTCACATTTCTGGTACCCATAATGGCATACTCATGAAATATAGGCAGTGGACCTTATAGCAAATGGACTGAAAGTCAAGTACCACTAAGGCACAATAGCAACAAAGACTCTGTTTCTAGCATGCATTCTGCCTGGTGCCCACACTGATGCGTGATTTCAGGTGGGGAAGCATTCACAAATAGGTAGGGAAAAATCACACCCGGGTAAAGGGAAGGATGGACCTGGTTAGCAGAGAAGAGACAGCTTCGAATAAGGAGTTTGAGTCCTTTTTAGTTGGCCCAGCTTTATTTTGGTACATGCTATAATTCGGATACAGAAAACAAAGGAATTTTTTAGAAAAAAATTATGAAAGTTCAAATATACAGGGGCACCTGGGTGGCTCTGTTGGTTAAGCGTCCAACTTCAGCTCAGGTCATGATCTCACAGTTTGTGAGTTAGAGACCCACGCCAGGCTCTGTGCTGACAGCTCAGCTCGGAGCCTGGAGCCTGCTTCCGATTCTGTGTCTCCCTCTCTCTTTGCCCCTCCCCCACTCCCGCTCTGTCTTTGTCTCTCAAAAATAAACATTAAAAAAATTTTTTAAGTAATTAAAACAAGGTTCAAATATACAGCCTGGCATTGCTTTAGGTTTCAATACCACTACAATTTGCTAATTTTTGTAGCCTCATTTAGATTCACATTCCAGACCTATCCATTTATAAAGTACTTTTGGAATTCTGTCCAATTCCATATGATGGATTTATACTTGTTCAGTACTTGGAAAGAGACATGGACTTGTAGTCCTGAGAATAGAAACTGAAAGAAAAATGCTGACTTTTTCAAATGATGAATAATTGTATTTTAGAGCAAGAATATAGAAATGGCAGAATTTTTCCAAAGGGTGGTTACTATATATATATATATATATATATATATATATATATATATATAGTTATTCTCTTTTCAAATCATAGATATATATATATATATATATATATATATCTATGATTTGAAAAGAGAATAACAGTTGATGTTACAAATGGCAAATGCATTAAAATGTGTATTTACTCATGGGGAGCCTGGGTAGCTCAGTCCCTTGAGTGTTTGACTCTTGATTTCAGCTCAGGTCATGATCCCAGGGTCATGGGATCAAGCCCCATGTCAGGCTTTGCACTGAGCATGGAACCTGCTTGAGATTCTCTCTCTCTTGCCTTCTGCCCCACTTGTACACTCTCTGTCTCTAAAATTAAAAAAAAAAAATAAGTAAATAAAAAATGTTTTCAAAACTGTGTATTTACTCATATGAAAGGGTATGCCCTGGGAGAGAAACTTTTAAGTAGGATGAGCTCCCAAAATTAAATACAAAATGTAATGATAAAGGAGGAAATGAAGAAAGGAGGAAACTAGTGTGTAATTAAGAATATGCTAAACAGGGGCGCCTGGGTGGCGCAGTCAGTTAAGCGTCCGACTTCAGCCAGGTCACTATCTCGCGGTCCGTGAGTTCGAGCCCCGCGTCGGGCTCTGGGCTGATGGCTCAGAGCCTGGAGCCTGTTTCCGATTCTGTGTCTCCTCTCTCTGCCCCTCCCCCATTCATGCTCTGTCTCTCTCTGTCCCAAAAATAAATAAAAACGTTGAAAAAAAATTAAAAAAAAAAAGAATATGCTAAACAATGGACTAGATATTTATTGTCTAACTGTGTTGACATGTGAGGCAACTGGGATTTAAAAAGGTTATTGCCTTTGAATACTACTTGGCAATGAGAAAGAATGAAATATGGCCCTTTGTAGCAATGTGGATGGAACTGGAGAGTGTTATGCTAAGTGAAATAAGTCACACAGAGAAAGACAGATACCATATGTTTTCACTCTTATGTGGATCCTGGGAAACTTAACGGAAGACTATGGGGAAGGGGAAGGAAAAAAAAAGTTACAGAGAGGGAAGGAGGCAAACCATAAGAGACTCTTAAAAACTGAGAACAAACTGAGGGTTGATGGGGGGTGGGAGGGAGGGGAAAGTGGGTGATGGGCACTGAGGAGGGCACCTGTTGGGATGAGCACTGGGTGTTGTATGGAAACCAATTTGACAATAAATTTCATATAAAAAATAAATAAAAATAGATAAAAATAAATAAATAAAAAGGTTATTGCCGAGTAAGGTTGTAATCTAGTCCGTGACAGAGCCAGGTTTCAAATCCAGGTTGGTCTGAGCAGTTGATTTTATTTCTCTATCCTCTAAGGATCAAAGCATGTAAGTAAGGATTTTTTGATAATAAAAAAAAATTTGGCCAATTTGTAAATAAATGTTTTTAGTGAATTCAAGCCTAATGAACATAGAGTCTGCTAGATCTGGATTGGATTTCTGGGTCCATTGACTATATGTCCTTTCATAAATCACTTAACATCTCTGAGACCTGTCTTTTGGACATACAAATAGAATTATTAAAATCTATTTGAAGGTCATTAGAAAAATTACATGAGACAGTACAAATAAACTGGCTAACAGAATATCTGACAAATCATAGATGCTCAAGGAAAATAGATTGACTTTGAATAGAGCCCCTTATTATGGTCTATTTCCTAGCTTATAGAAAATCGGCAATTGTTAGGAAAAGGTTTTCAACTGGCCAGGAGCAAAAATTCTCTGACCTCTGTATTTAATCTTTGGTACCTTTATTTAATATCAAGGCTTCAACTAGTGCTTCCCCAGAAGACTCGCATCTGATTCAGCAATTCCAACCACAAGCAAAAATCTTGTACTTGGATAGGATGGTATATCACAAACCCAATTCATCTTTCTTTCTCAAAGTACCCCTTCTGCTGATTACTTATCTTTTCATTTGGACTGCTATTATTATAACTAGCTTAGTCCGTTGACCAGTAAATGTTTGCACATATGGAGTTTCCAAATCAGGCTTTGATGCTTCCCTTTAATTTTAGATCATTTGTCTAAATAGTAAGTAAAGAAAAGAAGGAATTATCCTTTTAGCACATATGTGTCAGGCACGTTGCTGTGCACTGTGAGCGATTTTGTCTCATGTATTTCTCCCAACAGTGACAAAATACATTTCCATTTCATAAGTAAGTAAATTGAGGCTCAAAAGGGTATATAACTTTCCCAAGTCCAATAGAATTTTCATAGCAGAACTTTCTCATTCCTACCACCATATGGCCAATTCAAAAGTCTGTCTCATTTGTAATCCAGTCATTTATTGGGGATTTTGTTGTTTTCCTTCCTTCTTTCCTCTCTCCCTTTCTCTTTTTCTCCCACCCTCTCTTCCTTCCTTCCATGTATTTAACTTAGGACCAAGCATGTCTACCACAGGAATACTATGGTAATTTGCTAATTGGCCTCCCTGCCTCCAGACTCTCCTCAGCACTCCTGCTCACCAATGCCAGATTAGTATTTCTAAACCACCAACTTCTTTAATTTCCACTTCAAAAGGATTGGTAGTTTCCCCTTGCCCATAGGAGAAAATCAAAACTACCCATCGGCATGTGCAAAGACTTCCACAATGTGAAAGTCTTGTCAGCATTAACTTCTGCCCTGCCCTTAAAATAAACCTGTCAAGTTGTTCTATTTATTGCCCCCTAGACACTCTTTGAAAATTGTCTCCCCATGCACTGGATCATTCTTCTCCCCTATCTCCTCCCTCGTCTCTATCCATCAAAGACTATTCCATTTTGGGACCCAGACCAAGTACTTCACGTGAATTCATACATGACCATTCCATCTATAATGGAATACATTTAATGCGTTTGTTGCTTGGAATACCAAACTGATGCTTTTTCAAATCATCATTAGAATAAATTGTTACCTACATATGTAATAACCAGTATCTTCCTCTACCACAGTACTATCCAAGCTACAACCTAGATCACTGCAATACCTTCCTAACTGGTTGTGTTGCCTCCAGTCTCCCACCCCTTCTATCTACAATGCAGATAATGATCCCTTAAACACACACACACACACACACACACACACACACACACACACACACATACACACACACACACATACACACAGACACATGAAATGAGTTGGATCATGCAGCAGCTCTGTTTTAAGATGCTTGAGCATTACTAGTCATGTGACCAATATGGTAGTACCCAAGGTTTTCCATGACCATGTATTTTCTGGACGTCAAGATGACTATAGCTGCAACAAGAGGCTAGATCAACATCCCGAGGTTGGTAGCTGAGTGCAGCCACTCCAGAACCCAGATGAGTTTTAGCTGCCACTTGGGCCCTATGGTCATTTTTCCTCATGACACTGAACTTGCAGGCAATCACGAATGGTATCGGAGCAAAACAGCTGAACACCCTGGGTTGCCTCATTCGCTTAGACTACTCCATCTGGTCTTGAGACTGGACCCAGAGCTGATCCAGAAAACCAGCAGTCTCTGTGGCTTTGTGAGTTAGACCCACAACCTGCTGAAAAGAGAGCGGTAGCTTCTAGCAACTGTGTTGGTTTCAGGGCCCCCTTGAGTTCAGGGGAGTCAATAGAAATTGATAATGCACTGGGCTAATCTGTCTTTATCTCTCTGAGTGACATGCTCACCCAGCTGCATGCTGTTGGGACTTTGCATTTTTGGAAGCCACGTACAGGTAGACCCCACTGCCCTGGCTAACTGGTATAATGGAGCCATCTGTCAGCTAGCCAAAGTTAATCTTTACGCTTAGCTAGGAAGGAACAGACAGGTCTCTCTAAACTACTTTGCTGGAAGGGAGGCATGAGCAGAGGCAAGATCAAGGACCCCCTTCTAGAAGATAATGGAAGATAAGTATATTCAAGGTGTCCCAGGACAAGCCCTGATACCTCATTGGGGCGAATATATAGCTTTCCCCCAAAAGGGCTGTGTATTTCGGCTTGTCCCTGGTCCTCATAAGTAATCTCTAGCTGAATTAAAAACCATAGCAGAAGGATTTGGACCTCATCAACCTAGAGTGTATCTGTCCCACCTGCAGGACCACAGGCAGCCCTTTACTGTATGTCACTTTGGGCACTGACACCATGGCAGTCCTGTACTGTTTTTTTCATTGTACTATCAGCTGATGAGCACCATGTGGGTAAGGATCACAATAAAACCTTCTTCTGACTTGGTGCCAGACACAATATCCAGAAACCCTGCATTCTTTCTTGTCCAGTCCAAGCACCTTGGCATTCATGCATCACCCTGGAAATGTATAGCTGGACTGACCTTGCAGTGGTTACGGCTTCAGAGTAGGGCACCTCGGCCAGGGACGTTAGGGGATATTGAAATTTTAAAAATCAATTTATCGTATCTCTGTACTTTCTTGGGGAAATAATTGGTAATTGGCAAATAGCTGATCTGAAAGTTATTGGTGCTTATGTTGCTCTCTCCTTCCTCACGCATTGATCAATAATAATAATAATAATGTCAGCCATTATCGATACGCACTTAATACAATTTGGCAGATAGGAAGTACCCACTAAGTGGGAACGGTTATTATTGTGGTCCAGGTCTCACAACCACCCTGGCTATAAGCACTGTAATTGTCCATATTTACAGTAAGGAAACGGAAGCTTAGAGAAGGGACCTGACCTGATAAATGTCACACAATGGATATTTTGCCGAAAAAGATTTTGACCTCCGTTCTGACTACATGCCTCAAGTTCTTAACCATTGTGCTCTCCTGACCTGTGTGGTTTAAACTCACTTTCAATAAACGCAAAACTAATGAAAATAGGTAAGAATGCTTATTATGTGTCAGACTCTACTTTAAGCACTTCTCATGGATTTACTCCTCACAATCCTATGCATAAGTGTTATCATCCTCATTTAGATATGAAGAAACTGAGGTTCACAGAGATGGCATCACTTGTCCAATGTCATACAGTGAGTAAGCATACCAGGACTCTAACCTGTCTTTGATCACAAAATTCATAGCCATTGAAAGTTTTAGCTTATTTGAAGAAGTAATCATGTATTTGAACAAAAACGCAAAATAACATAAAAGGGTATACGTACCATCCCAGGCCATAAATCCCCATTGCCAGAGGCAATAAACACTGTCAGTTTATGGTATAATTTTCAGGAATTTTCTGTTTCTATGTACCTTAATTTAAAAAAAAACATTTTTAACATTGTTTATTCCTGAGAGAACAGAGCATGAGCAGGGGAGGGGCACAGTGAGGGGGAGACACAGAATCCGAGGCAGGCTCCAGGCACCGAGCTGTCAGCACAGAGCCCTGCACAGGACTCAAACTCACAAACTGTGAGATCATGACCTGAGCCGAAGTCGGACGCCACTGACTGAGCCACCCAGGAGCCCCACAGGTACCTTAATTTTTAATAAACCTACTGAGTAGGGGCAGTTGATTGGGTGGTTCAGTTGATTAAGCGTCAGACTCTTGATTTCAGCCCAGGTCATGATCTCACGGTTGGTGAGTTCAAGTCCCACATCCAGCTCTGTGCGCGCTGATAGCACAGAGCCTGCTTGGGATTCTCTCTCTCTCCCTCCCTCCCTCCCTCTCTCTCTCTACCTCTCCCAATGCTGGCACTCTCTCTCTCTCTCTCTCTCTCTCTCTCAGAATAAATAAATAAATATTTTAAAAATTACTGCGTCTACACAAATCTGAGGATCTAAGCCTTTGTATTCTCAGCTACTAGGCTTATGAGTCCTACAATCATCCTACAACCATCAGTGGGAGAATAAGAACAAAGGACTTTTAGAATCTGTCCTCTAATTAACATGTTACTCTAATATGGTGCTGTGATAGAACCAAGTTAACACTACCGGAGTTGTACTAAAGAGGATACCCAACCTGGCTTTGAAGAATTAGGGAAGACGTTAAGGAGGAAGTAACATCTAACTTGGAAAAATGATCTGGTGATCAGGAGGGAAGGAAGAAGAGAATAAAGCCTCTCTAGAAAGCACACATTTCGAGTGCGAAGGTCTGAAGCAAATTGGTGACAAGGGGAGGCTTTCATTCACCCCCTCATAATCTCTATCAGCACTATCCTCCAGCTATAAAATACACGCACAAATGGGTTTGCTTGTTAAGGAAGTACAACTTCAGATCAACGATTTTAGCACCATCTTCCAACAACACTGCTTCCCTTAAAGACTTCCAAGAACATTGCTTCCCCTAAAGCTTTTCAGACCTTTTGGAGTTTGGACCAGCCAGAAGCATATCTGAGTAACTGCAAATTATTTAGTATATATAGGTGGAGCACATTTCACAAGCATTTGATGGGAAGAGGAGATAAACAGTGAAGGCAAGAGATAAGGCTGGAGAGATAAGCAGGAGGCTGATCATTAAGCATTTGATGAGTTACATCATTCAACAGACTTTATCTTAAAAGTAATAGGAAGAAATGAAGGTTTTTTAACAGAGGAATTACATGACCAGTTTTGTGATCTGTGCTTTAGCAAATCAATTTGGGCCACACCCTAGAGACAGGGATTGGGAAGGGCAGAAAATGAAAGCAAGGGGATGAGTTGGGAGAAAGTCTTTCGGTAATCCAGATAAGAGATAATGATTTTTTTTTAATTTTTTTAAAATCTTTTTTTTTTAAGGTTTATTCATTTTTTGAGACACAAAGAGAGCGTGGGTGGGGGAGGGGCAGAGAGAGAGGGAGACGCAGAATCCAAAGCAACTCCAGGCTCTGACCTGACAGCACAGAGCTCAAAGCGGGGATCATGACCTCAGCCAAAGTCAGATCCTCAACCAACTGAGCCACCCAGGCGCCCCGATAATGATGAATTAGGATAAAGTAGTGGAAGTACAGTATATGGGTTCTAGCGATATGTAGTTTGTAAAAAAATCAAAATGGCTGCTTGGGAAGATCGGTTGTTCAATGGCTGCTTACCTTGAGTTGGCAGGCAGGCATTGGAGGAGAAGCAAGTTTAAGGAAAAGAAGGCAATCTCAGCTTTGATAAATTTGATTTTTTTTAAGTATTATTTGAATATAATAGAAAAAGAACCATGTAAGTATAGAATTTGATGAATCATCACAAAGTAAGGACATAACAATCACCAGTAATGGAGAGATAGAGCGCTGCCGGCCCTCTAAAGGCCCCCTCATGAAAGGAGAAGATAGGATTCAGTAGGCAGAGAAGGAAAGGTTAGGACCTGAGGTCCCTTGGTGGGGAAAAACAATTTTGGAACAATGCTGGGAGTGTCTGACCACAGCAAACCCCCTCAGGCATAAGGTTCCTCTTAAGAATGTAACAGACCCCACCTACCCCACCCCCCCACCTCAGGTTTCCCTCAGGTATTTGACAAAAGACCTAAGTATGGCCTAGACCACCCCTCCTACAATGAAAATGAGCCAATCAGGAATGGACAACCCAACACCTAGAGCTATCAAGCCAATAAGAGTAGAACCTGAGAAGGAACAAGGGGGAAGGAAAGGGGGGTGGTGACCAGAACCTTATAAAACAAGGACCCTTGCCTATAGTCCTTGGGCATTCACTTTTGAATGTCCCCTCTCTGTAAAGAGAGCTTTCCTACTATTCTTCCTTTCTGATCTTATATTCCAGTAAACTTTTGCCTGCTGCTGATTTCGTGTCCACCTCTTCATTCTTCGAAGCGGCGAGACAATGAATCCCGGGTATTGTAAAAAATCCTGCAACTCCCTCATGTTTTCTAATCGGTCACTACCCCGACTCACTGACCCAAAGTTGAATAATACCTGACTGGTAACATCATAGCTTAGTTTTGCCCTATTTTAATTCTATAAAAGATCTCATGTATTCTGTACTTGTGTTTCTGGCTTTTTTGGTTCAGTGAAATTCATCCATATTTCCTATGTGTGGCATTTAGTGGCTTCATTCTCATAAAGCAATTCATTAAACGTGTCTACCGTTATGGACTAATTGCATTCTTTTCAATGTCAGGTTTTTGCAAATAGGCTGCTGTGAACATTCTTATCCATGTCTTTTGGTGCACGTACATATGATCTTTTGTTAGGTGCATCGCTGAGAGAGGAATTGTTGGGTCTATGTATATATGAGTTCACCTTCGGTAGATACAGCTTTGCAGAGTGAGTTGTGCATAAGAGTTTCAAGTAATCCACTTTCTTGTCAGCACTGTTCTTTTTCTAGTCTTTTTAATTATACATAGCCATTCTGGTGGGGTTATAGGTGTATCTCCTGGTTTTCATTTGCATTCCCCGATGAGTAATGGTGTAAAGCATTTTTCATGAACTTATTGGACATTTAGATATCCATTTTTTGTGAAGTGCACTGAATTTATAGATCCTCCAATCTACTGATAAGGTGCATCTTTCCATTAAAAAATTTTTTTTAATTCTTCTCAAAAATATATAACATTTGTTTGTAGCTGTTAAGACAGTTTTCATTAGATTTATTCTTACACATGTGATTATAATTTGATGTTATAAGTAGTATCTATTTTTAAAATTTTTAATTTTTATTTTTTAAGATGGAAACATGACAACATGCTTGAATTTTAAGTATTTGTTTTATATTCAACAACCTTGCTAAGGTTCACTTATTAATTCTAATAGTTTACTTCTAAATATTTTGGATTTTCTATATATACAACCAAACCTTTTGACATGAATGACTCTTCTTTCTTCCCATTTGGTATACCTTTAAAAATACTTTTCTCTTTTATTATTGCATTGGCTAGGACTTTCAACTCAATATTGTAACGTCTTATCCCTCAAAGGAAAGGCTTTTGACACTTTGCCATTCAGTGTGGGAATTGTCCTAGGGTTTTTATGGGAACTCTCTGAAATTAAGGAAGTCTCATTCTATTCCTAATTCTCTAAGAATTCCTTTGACCTTATTTATCACTAAGCAATCTTGAATTGTATCAAATACTTTTATTCCATCTCTTGAGATCATCATGATATTTCTCTTCTGTGTAGTGAATTTCAGTGATCGCATTGCAAATGTTAAACCCATCTTGCATTCCTGAAAAAACCCCGCTTCATCATGTATTATATGTTGCTGGTTTCAGTTTATACTTTTTGCACGTATGTTTATGGTAGGGATAGACTTGTAATATTGCGTGCACTCATTGGCCTTGTCAGGTTTTAGTATTAAAGTTACGCTGGCCTCATAAGATGAAGTGGGAAGTATTGAATATTTCTCTATTCATTGGAAGAGTTTGGGCAAGAAATGGGGACATTTATAAATGTGTGGGGACGTTCACTGGTAAAGCTACTTTTGTATAGCATAAATATCATTTTCTTAATGAGCTGGATTACTCAGATCTATATTTTTTCTTGTGTACACTTACAGGTTGTAGTTTTCTAGGAACCTCTAAATTTTATTTAAATTTTCAAATTCATTGGCATGAAGTTATTCCTAATATCCTCTTAATTGTTTAATGCTTATAGGTTCAGTAAAATGTTTTCTTCTATTCTTCATATTCACCATGTGTTCCTTTTCTATTTGTCTTTTTTCTGTGTTTCTCAGTCTTGCCAGGGGTCTATCAGTTTTATGGGTCTTTTTCAGAGAAACAAGCTATGCTTATTGATATTTTTTTACAGTATAGTGAGTTCTTTTATATTCATTTCTGCTCTTTGCCATTTCATTCTGTTTGCTCTCTTTTACTTGTAAATAGTTTCTTTTCTTTTCCTTCTTTTTTTTTTTTTTGACTTGAAATGGATGCCATATTGGACACACCTTGGGCCTCATTTCACATGCTCTAGGCCTGTCTTTTCTCGCCAGACTTATTGTGGCAAACAACTTCACACAGCTGTAACTTGAAAGCACTTTACCTCACTTCAGCAGAGCTTATCCTATTCTGTGATGGTGGATATCTGTGAGAATCTGCCCTACACCCATGAACACACAGCCTAGAAGTGTCGCGGTTGGGGGCAGAAGTGTGGGAGTCCATGAAAAACTCTTGATTAGTGAAAGATAGAAGCAAGAGGGTCGGCTCCCTTCTCTCTTCCCATGAGCTGATAATTCTCAGACACATTCTTCTTGGCTCCTCAGAATACTCTCCTTCATTTTGTTTTCTAATGTATGTATTTCAGGCTACATTATTACACCATAAGAGAGGTTTTATCTACCTGTAACAAGTTTTAATATTATAATTTAATTATCATTCAATTTCACATATTTTCTCATTTCCATTGTTTTTTTTTTTTTTTTCCCCCGTTACTCGTGGTTTTCTGAAAAGTATTACTGAATTCCAACTATTTGGGAGATTGATTTCCTTGTTATCTTTTTTGTCAGTGGTTTCAAGATTATTCCCATTCTGGTCACATTATGTAAGTTGTGTGATGTGGGTTCTTATTTTTTTTTATGTTTATTTGTTTATTTTTGAGAGAGAGAGAGAGAGAGCGCGAGAGACAGCGAGCAAGCGGGGGAGGGCAAAGAGGGAGAGAAGGAGACAGAATCTGAAACAGGCTCCAGGCTCCAAGCTGTCAGCACAGAGCCTGTTAGTGTCGAACTCATGAGCTTAACTGACAGAGCCACCCAAACACCCCAGTGTGATTTTGGTTCTTAAAATTAGCTGAGACTTGTATCATTGCTCAGCATATGGCCAATTTCGGTAAACGTTCCAAGAACTTGCATTCCGTAGTTGACATTCATGTCTATAAATATCAGTTGTCTTGATTTTATCAACCATGTTGTTACAATTTTATATATAACCTTAAATGTTTTTGTCTGCTTAATGTATGACTCAGAGTGTATGTGTAGATCTTTGCAAATATTCCTCCCCCTTTCCTCTGTCCATTTTTACTGTGTGTTTAAGCTATGATATTAAGGGCGTATAAATTGTTATATTGTTCTACATTATTGACGTTTTATCCTAAAATATCCCTTTTCCTTCTAGTAAGCCTTCTTGCCTTAAAATCTTTGTCCAATATTAATATTATTTCATGAAATATCTTTAATTAATATTTTCATGATATATATTCATTTTGTTACTTTCAAGCTTTCTGAAGTTTTGTTGAAATTGTGTCTCTTGTGAAAAGTGGTTTTAAAAGTTCATTCTAGACATTTATTTTCGTTTGGAGGTTGTTTAATTTAATGAAGTTTAGGTTTAACTTACCAACTTTTTATTCTTTGTATGTGGATCTGTTCTATGATTTATTTTTTTATTCCCTATTTTGGAGTAATCAGGTGTTTTTATTATTCTGTTTTCCCCTCTAGTAACTCATCAGTTAAATATTCTTTTGTTCTTCCTTCGGTAGTTTTTCAGCATGACATTATTATTGTTTTATGCGGTAAATATTCATTTATATTTACCTACATATATAGTCTGCACTGTTCTTTTTTCTTTCTTGCATTTCTCTGCTTCCACCTGGATTAATACTTGGTTTTTACTTGCATAACTCTCTTGTGGTATTTCTTTTAGTTCAAGGTTGCTGCTGATAAAGTGTCCTAGTTTTTTGTTTGTTTGGTTGCTGCCGATAAAGTGTCCTTGTTTTTTGTTTGTTTTTCTGAAAGTGCCTCGATTACAGTTTATTTTTAAGGAATCTGGCTCCTGGCCAAAAAAAGACGGTGTGAGATTTTTTAGGCCCTATTTGTGGTCACTGAGCAGCCCATTACCAAGGCTTTACCTGGCAGTCCCTATAGGGGAAAATTGCCCTCCCCACACTAGGTTTGGTGCACAGCCAGTCTTGAATGGAGTTGCAGTCAAGGACTCAGACTCCACTGGCTGGCCACGTTCTTATGTATATTTTGCATTCCTACCCCAGTGCCTTTACTTAGAGGTCTCATTATCTGGGGTGTTCATTAGACATCTCTACCTAGGCTTTCTTGTGGGAGGAGAGGGGAGAACTCGGAAGATACTTTTCTCCACTCTGACCCAGTGCTTGGTACTTACTAGACCTTGCCCAACTTTCCCCTCCCCAGCCCCCAAGTCTGGAGTCTATAAAATTCCAAGAGCCATTTTTTGAGGCTCCTTTGGCAGTGAAACAACCCCCACATCTGCTGATCCATTTTGTCCTCAACCAGCCTGCCATTCCATGAAAGAAAATGGAACAGGGTTTTCTCTGGTTTAGCCTCTTGCTACATGATTAAAGGCTTGGATGTTACTTTCATTTTTGGCTTGTTGCTTTAACTGACTACTCCAACACCTGACAATTTGCTCTCTCCAATTCATCTGGCCTTGTGACAATTTTTTGAGATGTTTTTTCTTTGGTGCAGAATTCTAAATTGGAGATTATTACCAATAATCAGCATTTTAAAATGTGATTACATGGTTATCTGGCTTCCACTGTTTCTGTTGAGCAATTGGCTATGTGTTTAGTGTTGCTCCTTTTATAATAATATCCTTATTTTTTACATGGTTGTATTAAAATGTTCTCTTTTGGTATTATTATCGGGATATACCTAGATGTGACCTCCATTGAGTTTAGCCTAATTCGGGGATATCAAGTTTTTTGAAAACATGGCTTTTGAGAGCTTTGGACAATTCTTGATTGTGACAGTTCAGATGTTTCTTCTATGCCACTTTTGCTCTCCTTTATTTCTGGCCCACCAAATTAAACACATATTAAACCTACCATAGGACTTTCATGCTCTTTTATATTATCTCAACTTTTTTTTTCTCTATCATTCAGTTTGGATACTTTATTTGAATCTACTTTCTAGTTCACATATTCCCTCTTCTACCATATTTGATATGCCCTTAAGTACATCTAGAGCTCTTTGTAACAGCAGGGGGTGGGGGGAGGACACAATTTGGTCCATAACAAACACAAAGTATAAAATAAAAAATACAGCAATCCATACTGATATAAATAAGCAATTCAATAAAAATAAAAAAAAGGAGGGGCACCTGGGTGGCTTGGTTGGTTAAGCGTCCGACTTCAGCTCAGGTCATGATCTCATGGTCCGTGAGTTCGAGCCCTGCGTCGGGCTCTGTGCTGACAGCTCAGAGCCTGGAGCCTGTTTCAGATTCTGTGTCTCCCTCTCTCTGCCCCTCCCCTGTTCATTCTCTGTCTCTCTCTGTCTCAAAAATAAATAAATGTTAAAAAAATTTTTTTAAAAAAATAAATTTAAAAAAATAAATAAAGGAATAAAGACAGTCTCTTCAGCAAGTGGTGCTGGGAAAACTGGACAGAGACATGCAGAAGAATGAACCTGGACCACTTTCGTATACCATACTCACTTACACAAAACTTGAAATGGGTGAAAGACCTAAATTTGAGACAGGAAAACATCAAAATCCTAGAGGAGAAAGCAGGCAAAAACCTCTCTGATCTTGGCCACAGCAACTTCTTACTCAACACGTCTCCAGAGGCAAGGGAAACAAAAGCAAAAATGAACTACTGGGACCTCATCAAAATAAAAAGCTTCTACACAGTGAAGGAAACAATCAGCAAAACTGAAAGGCAACTGACAGAATGGGAGAAGATATCTGCAAATGACATATCAGATAAAGGGTTAGTATCCAAAATCTATAAAGAACTTCTCAAACTCAACATCTAAAAAAACAAATAATCCAGTGAATAAATGGGAAAAAGACATGAATAGACACTTCTCTAAAGAAGACATCCAGATGGCCAACCGACACATGAAAAAATGCCCAACATCACTCATTATCAGGGAAATACAAATCAAAACCACAATGAGATATAACCTCACACCTGTCAAAATGGCTAACATTAACAACTCAGGCAACAACAGATGTTTGCGAGGATGTGGAGAAAGAGGATCTATTTTGCATTGCTGGTGGGAATGCAGGCTGGTGCAGCCACTCTGGAAAACAGTGTGGAGGTTCCTCAAAAAACTAAAAATAGAACTACCCTATGACCCAGCAATTGCACTACTAGGCATTTATCCATGGAATACAGGTGTGCTGTTTCAAAGGGACACATGGACCCTATGTTTATAGCAGCACTATTAACAATAGCCAAAGTATGGAAAGAGCCCACATGTCCATCGAAGGATGAATGGATAAAGATGTGGTATATATATAAAATGGAATATTACTCGGCAATCAAAAAGAATGAAATCTTGCCATTTGCAACTACATGGATGGAACTGGAGGACATTATGGTAGGTGAAATTAGTCAGTCAGAGAAAGACAAATATCATATGATTTCATTCATATGAGGACTTTAAGTCACAGAACTGATGAACATAAGGGAAGGGAAACAAAAATAATATAAAAATAGGGAGGGGGACAAAACATAAGAGACTCTTAAATATGGAGAACAAATAGAGGGTTACCGAAGGGGCTGTGGAAGGGGGAATGGGCTAAATGGGTAAAGGGCATTAAGGAATCTACTCCTGAAATCATTGTTGCACTATATGCCAACTAATTTGGATGTAAATTAAAAAAAATAAAATTAATAATAATAAAAAATAAATAAGCAATTCAATAAATTAAAAAAAAATAGAGAAGAGATCAATCTCTTGTGCTGAAGAATTACAAACCAATTTTGTAAGTCTTCCACTATCAAGGAGGGGAAACATATCTCTCCATTCCTCAAGCATGGGCAACACATGTGAGTTCCTTCCAAAGAGTGCAGTATAGAGGCACCTGGGTGATTCAGTCAGTTAAGCATCTGATTTCAGCTCAGGTCATGATCTCATGGTTCCTGAGTTCACACTTCATGAAGTATCATTGACACAAAATGAACTGCCTGTATTTGAACTACACCATTTATAAGTTCGGAGGTAAGCATATACTGAAGAAACTCACCACAAGATATCAGACATACCTAACTCTTTCAAAAGGTTTCTTGTGCTTCTTTGTAATTCCTCCTTCAAACCCTGTCTCCATCCATTTCTAGACAATCACTGATATAATTTACATCATGTTTGCATTTTCTACAATTAATATAAATGGAATAATGAGATATATGTTTTTGATTGTCTTTAAGTGTAATCATTTTGAGATTCAGCCATATTGGCATGGGTATCAGTTGTGTTTCTTTTTATTGCTGAATAGTGTTCCACTCATTGGATATACTATAATTCGTTTATTTGCATGTATATGCACATTTGGATTGCCTCTAGTTTGGGGATATTGTGAATAATGTTTCTTTGAACATTTGTGTTCAAGTCTTTCAGTGGATTGATGCTTTCATTTCTCTTAGGTAACCACCTGGAAGTAGCATGTTTGTATCATATGGTAAATGTATGTTTAAATCTATGATGATACCAAACAAATTTCCAAAGTGCTTGTACCATTTTATAGTCCCATCAGCAATTTATGAGTGGTCCAGTTCCTAGACATCTTTGCTAAATCTTGGCGGAGTCAGGGTTTTTGATCCATTTTTTTTTTTTTTAATGTATTGTAAGGCAAGGGTCCAACTTCATCCTTTTCCATATGGCCATCCATTTGTTCCAGCACCATTTCTTGAAAAGCCTATTCTTTCCCCATGGGATAGTTTTGTCACCCTTGTCAAAAATCATTGACCATCGATACAGTGTTATATGAGGACTTTCAATTCTATTAACTTATATGTCTATCTTTATGTCATTACTACAGTCTCTTGATTACTGTCGCTTTGTAGTACGTTCTTGGGGAAAGTGTGAGTTTACCAACTTTGTTTTCAAATTGTCTTGACTATTTTCGTTCCACTGAGTTTTCATATAAACTTTAGGAAGCAGTGTTTGTCAAGTGTCTCCATTGAAAAGTTGCTCTTTTCCCCCTTTATATACTGTACTCTTTTAAAATTCTTTAAATGTTTTATTTATTTCTTGAGAGAGACAGAGAGAGAGCATGAGCAGAGGAAGGGCAGAGAGAGCAGGGAGACACAGAATCCAAAGCAGTCTCCAGGTTCTGAGCTATCTTCATAGAGCCTGTCATGGGGCTTGAACTCACAAATGGTGAGATCATGACTTGAGCCAAAATCGGACGCTTA
Source organism: Acinonyx jubatus (assembly GCF_027475565.1). Lineage (NCBI taxonomy): Eukaryota > Metazoa > Chordata > Mammalia > Carnivora > Felidae > Acinonyx > Acinonyx jubatus. The sequence continues at coordinate 90,517,827 of NC_069389.1, forward strand.
ACCGACTGAGCCACTCAGGTGCCTCTATACTGTACTCTTTGGAAGGAACTCACTATGTGTTGCCCACGCTTAAGGAACGGAGATATATGCTCCCCCTCCTTGATAGTGGAAGACTTACAAAATTTGTTTATAATTCTTTAACATAAGAGATTTATCTCTTCTTTATTTTTTTTAAATTTATCAAATCACTAGTTTATATTAGTATGGACTGCTGTATTTTTTATTTTATACTTTGCATTTGTTATGGACCAAATTGTGTCCTCCCAAAATTTACATGTTGAAGCCTTAAGGCCAATACCTGCATTTGGAAATAGGGCCTTTAAAAAGGTAATTAAGTTACAATGAAGCCATTGGGGCAGACTGTAAACCTATCTGACTGACCTCTTTATCAAAAGAAATTAGCATCTGGCTGCTTCGGTTGGTTGAGCGGCTGACTCTTGGTTTTGGCTCAGGTCATGATATTTTGGTTGTGGGATCGAGCCCTGTGGCAGGCTCCACACGGCCAGGGTGGATTTTCTCCCTCCCTCTACCTCCGCCGCTACCCCGCTTGCGCTCTCTAAAAGCAAAAACAAAAACAAACCTCATAAAATAAAATAAAATTTTAAAATTATTTAAAAAAAGAAATTCGGACATAGAGACACCAGCGTATGCGCATGCGCAGAGGAAAGGCAGTCCGTATGGGCACACAGCAAGAACGCAGCCATAAAGTAATACCGCATTAGAATCCAATGCTAGTTTATTTATTTTGTTGTTCAAATTGTTCCAGCTTTGATCATTGGTATCTCTTTCAGGAGGCTTCTGTTTCACATACCTCCCCGTCTTCGCTGTTTTTTTTCAGTAGTCTCCTACGTTCTGGCAGTAGAAGCAGCTATAAGCCCAACTTGTATATATCTTGCCCCAATCCTATAATCACCCATTTCTCCAAGGAGTCTTGGCTCCTTTTATCAGAAAATGGTATTAGAAACCATGATCGGAGTGCTAAGCATATTCTTCGTCTCTCATATTTTTTTTTTGCTTTCCTATTCTTTTTTTACTGCATTCTCTTGCATTAGATTAATATTTGTCTCATGTAGCATTTTAATTCTTTAATGAATTTTTCGCTATATGTTTTTAGGTTATACATCTTGACTTGTCAGCATATAATTCAGATTTGTACTAACTTAATTCCAGTGAGATAAAAAAATGTTACTTGTATATAACCCTATTCCCCTTTCCCTGTTTCAGTGGTATTATTGTTACGCATGTTACATAACATGTACATAATATATACAAATACAACAATGCATTGTTAAATTATTAATATAATTATATATATTTTTTAAATATGAGAGAATATAATTGTTTATATATTTTTTTAAAATATGAGAGAAGAAAGGAGGGACAAGATATATTTATAGCATTTGTTGTATTCACTTCACCCCTCCACCACCACAAGGGGAAGCTTGCGATGTTTCTCCTAAGAGGATACAGCCTTAGGTGTGCCCATTGTCAACCTCCCTGTGATGACAGGTTTCATTAGGTTTCTCTTTTCTTGTTTCTTGTACTGACCACTCTCGGCTGTCAAGCTCCACTAATTGCCGGCTGACTGCTCTTTGTTTGTAAACAAGGATCTGGACGTAAATTGCTTCACTAACTGATCCAATTTTTGTAAGCTTATTTATTTATGTTGAGAGAGACAGAGACGGCACAAGTAGGGGAAGGGCAGAGAGAAAGGGAGAGAGAGAATCCCAAGCAGACTTTGTGCCGCTAGCACAGAGCCCAATGTGGGGCTCGAATTCACAAAACCACGAGTTCATGACCTGAGCCGGAACCGAGAGTCAGATGCTTAACCAACTGAGCCACCCAGGCACCCCCTAACTGATCCAATTTAATTTAGGCTCTTTCGTAGGGATAGTTCGTGTGGTCAGTGCTTGAGATTTGTTCTGACTCTAAAGGGGCTCTCTTTCCCTGGTTCTTTCTGGTAAATTAGCTGGCCTATGGTTTAGCTTATATGTTTAACAAGTCTACCTCTTCATTGCTTTACTCCATAATCTCCATCCTTTTTCTTTTTTAATTTTTTAAAAAATTGTATTCATTTAGAGAGAGAGAGACAGAGAGTGCAAGCAGGGAAGGGGCAGAGAGGGAGAGAGAGAATCCCAAGGAGGCTCCATGCTGTCAGCACAGAGCCCAACACAGGGCTTGATCCCACAAACTGTGAGATCATGCCCTGAGCCAAGATCAAGAGTCTGACATTTAACCGACTGAGCCACCCAGGTACTCCATTTCCACTGTTTTTGAGAGTGTCTTCAGGCTTGAACTTCCCGATCATCTAGTGCAAATGAAGTCAGTTACTTTGGGAGGAGCTCTGGAGCTCTTTGTTTTGAGACCTGCTTTTCCCCCACGTCTCTGAGCCATGGCCCATAACATGAGGACACACAAAGTAGTGCAATTATCTTTATGTGACACTCCTTTTTTAAGAGCTGGGCCCTGGGAGCAAATGGGGTAGTAATCCCAGGTCTCTTGGCTTGCCTCTCTTGGTATGAAACTACTGCCTCTGAGCTGGAGAGAAGGCATTCTGGGCCCCAGTATTCTCATCATGCTGTACCCAAGGTAGAGTCTCCATCTCACGGCAGGAGAGTCAGCAGAAGAAAGGAGCCCCATTTCTCGCCCATATTTATCCAGAACATACCCTCTGCAACAGGTCGGGTGGGGGATAAGAACTGCTAATGTCCTACTTCTCCTGGAGAAGACACCTCTCTGATTGGTTGACACCTCTTTGAGGAAACACTAGGTTCTTTTTTTTTTAAAAAAAAATATTTATTGATTTATTTTGAGAGAGACAGAGAAAGCACAAGCGGGGGAGGGGCAGACAGAGAGAATCCCAAGCAGGCTCCATGCTGTCAGCCCAGAGCCTGACACGGAGCTCAATCCCATGAACCCATGAGATCATGACCTGAGCGGAAATCAAGAATCAGACGCTTAACTGACTGAGCCACCCAGGTGCCCCAAAATGTGTTTTTGTAGTTGTGAAATATTTAGGGATTTTATAGATATCTTTTCCTTATTGATATTTAACTGACTTACATTGTCATCAAATGACATACTTTGTATTATTTTGAATCTTTCAAAATGTGTTGATACTTGTTGTAGACTCAGAATATGGTATCTCAGTAAATTCTACATGTGTGCTTGTAAGGAATGTTTATTTTGGTGTTATTGTGTGGAGTGTTTATCAATGTAAATCAGGTCAACTTGGTCAGTGAATACTGTTCAGTGTTTTCAGTGTCTTAATGACTTTAATTGTCCCTAGCAATTATTAAGGAAGAATTGTTGGAATATCCTGTTTTAATTATGAATGCCCATTTCTTATTGCTATCTTATTAAGTTTTTGCTGCATGTGTTTGAGGCTTCATTATTAGTTGCATAAATGTTTAGGGCATTGTTATATCCTCTCTATAAATTGACTGATGATTATGAAGTGAGCCTCGTCATACCAGCTAACATGTTTGCATTGCTATATATTTAGGCTGAAATTAATATATCCACCCAGCGTTTTCTTCATTAGTTTACCACGGTATATAGTTCTCTATCCTTTTCACTTGTGACATTTTATTTATTGTGGGTTCCTCGTATGCAGTGCGTTTTTGAGCCTTGCCTTTTTGTACAGTATGACAACCTAGGGTTTTAACTGGAGTGTTTAGATAATTTACCTTAACTGTTTACGGAGAAGTTGAACTTAAATCTCGCTTTTTACCCTTTTTCTGCCTTCTTTTTGACAAATTAAGTATTTGTACGGTTCCATTTCATCTCCTTTGTTGGCTTATTAGCTGTATCCCTTTTAAGAAACATACTAGTTTTATGATTTATAGTATATATCTTTATAATATCACAGTCTACTGAAAGTAATGATATACTTTACTTATTGTATAAGACCCTTACAATAATTTACTTTTCTTTCCTACCTTCTTGGCCTTCGGGTTATGGTTGCCATATAGTTTATTGCTGATTGCCTTAAACTTATTAGAAACTTAAATTTCTAAAAATTATAGCTTATAATTATACATATTTACCATCTCTGACCCTCCTTATCCCTTTGTGTTAATCCAGATGTTTTTAATGAAGTATAGTTAACATGAAACTCTATCAGTTTCAGGTGTATAACATAGTGATGCAACAATTCTATACATCACTTAGTGCCCCCCATGATAAATGTAGTCACCATCTGCCACCAAAACTATTACTACAATATTATTGACTCTATTCCCTATGCTATACTTTTCATCCCTATGACTTCCTTGTTTTAGAACTGCAAGTTTTTACCCCTTAATTTCCCTCACCTGTTTTGCTAATCCCCCACGCCCACCTCCCCTCTGTCAACCACCAGTTTGTTCTCTGTATCTGTGAGTCTCAAAACAGATCTTCGTCTCTATGGTTTTCCTTTGGCTTAAGAACCTCCCTTTAACATTCCAAGCAACGAAGTTCTGGTGGTAATGAATTCTTTCAACCTTTCTATGTTCAAGGAAGTCTTTAGTTCATCTTTAGTTGTAGAAGATACATTTTCTAGTATCATTATTTTAAGATGATAATTTTTTTTTCTTTCTGTGCATAGAAGATTTTGCTGCACAGTCTTTTCTTTTGCATTGTTCCAAACATGGAATCCGTTGTTATTATATTACTATATTTTTTCTCTACCTTTTTTTCATCCAAGATTTTATTTAAATTCAAGCAAGTTAACATATAATATAGTATTGGTTGCAGGAATAGAATTTAGTGATTCATCACTTACATATAACATACCAACAAGTGCCCTTATTAATGCCCATCACCCATTTAGCCCATGCCCCTGCCCACCTCCCCTCCAGCAACCCTCACTTTGTTCTCTATCATTAAGAGTCTGTTATGGCTTGCTTTCCTCTCTCTCTTTTTATCGTTTTTCCCTTCACATATGTTTACCTGTTTTGTTTACTAAATGCCACATATGAGTGAAATCATATGGCATTGATCTTAATCTTTCTGACTTACTTCGCTTAGCATAATACACTCTAGTTCCATCCACGTTGTTGCACATGGCAAGATGTCATTCTTTTGACGGCTCAGTAGTATTCTAGTGTGTGTGTGTGTGTGTGTGTGTGTGCGCGCGCATGTGTGTGTATACATACAATTTCATCTTTATCCATTCATTAGTGGATGGACATTTGAGCTCTTTCCATAATTTGGCTATTGTCGATAGCACTGCCATAAACATTGGAGTGCACGTGCCCCTTTGAATCAGTATTTTTATATCCTTTGAATAAATGCCTAGTAGTGCACTTGCTGGGTTGTAGGGTGGTTCTATCTTTAACTTTCTGAAGAACATCCACAGTTTTTTCCAGAGTGGCTGCACCTGTTTGCACTTCCACCAACAGTGTAAGAGTGTTCCCGTTTCTCCACATCCTCACCAATATCTGTTGTTTCCTGTGTTGTTAATTTTAGCCATTTTAACAGGTGTGAGGTGGTATCTCATTGTGGTTTTGATTTGTATTCCCCTGATGATGAGTGATGTAGAGCATCTTTTCATGTGTCTGTTGGCCATCTGGATGTCTTCTTTGGAAAAGTGTCTGTTCATGTCTTCTGCCCATTTCTTCACCAGATTATTTGTTTTGGGGGTGTTGAATTTGATAAATTCTGTATGGATTTTGGATACTAAATGTTTATCCAAGATGTCATTTACAAGTATCTTCTCCCATTCTGTAGGTTGCCTTTTAGTTTTGTTGATTATTTCCTTTGCTGTCCAGAAGATTTTTTATCGTGATGAATTCACAATAGTTCATTTTTGCTTTTGCTTCCCTTGCCTCAGGATACATGACTAGTAAGAATTTTCTACAACTGAGGACAAAGAAGTTGCTGACTGTGTTCTTCTCTAGGATTTTGATGGTTTTCTGTCTCACATTTAGGTCTTTCATCCATTTTGAATTTATTTTGTGTATGGTATAAGAAAGTAGTCCAATTTCATTCTTCTACATGTTGCTGCCCAGTTTTCCCAATACCATTTGTTGAAAAGACTGTTTTCCATTGGATATTCTTTCCTGCTTTGTTGAAGATGCATTGACCATAGAGTTGTGCATCCATTCCTGGGTCCTCTATTCTGTTCCGTTGATCTACATGTCTGTTTTTGTGCCAGTACCATACTTTCTTGATGGTTCCAACTTTATAATACAGCTTGAAGTCCGGAATTGTGATGCATCCCACTTTGCTTTTCATTTTCAACATTACTTTTGCTATTCAGGGTCTTTTCTAGTTCTATACAAATTTTAGGATTGTTTTGTTCTAGCTCTGTGATAGATGTTGGTGTTATTTTGATAGTGATTACATTGAAGGTATAGATTGCTTTGGGTAGTCTAGAAATTTTAACAATTTTTTTTCTTCCAATCCATGAGCATGGAATACTTTTCCATTTCTTTGCATTTTCAATTTGTTTCATCAGTATTCTATAATTTTCAGAGTACAGATCTTTTACCTCAGTGGTTAGGTTTATTCCTATGTATCTTCTGGGTTTTGTTGCACTTGTAAACAAGTGCAGTCAATTACTTGATTTCTCTTTCTACTGCTTCATTTTTGTTATATACAAATGCAACAGATTTATGTACATTGATTTTATATCCCGTGACCTTGCTGAATTTATGTATCAATTCTAGTAATATTTTGGTGGAGTCTTTTGGGTTTTCCACATAGCATATCATCTCATCTGCAAAGAGCGAAAAAGTTTGACTTCCTCCTTGACGATTTGGATGCCTTTTATTGCTTTTTGTTGTCTGATTGCTGAGGCTAGGACTTCCAACACTATGTTGAGCAACAGTGGTGAGAATGGACATCCCTATTGTGTTTCTGACCTTAAGGGAAAAGCTCTCCTTTTTTCTCATTGAGGATAATATTAGCTGTGGATCATTCAAGTATGACCTTTATGATGCTGAGGTATGTTACTTTTATCCCTACTTTCTTGAGGGTTTTTATTAAGAAAGGTTGCTGTATTTTGTCAAATGCTTTCTCTGTATCTGTTGAGAGAATTATATGGTTCTTAACCTTTCTTTTATTACTGTGGTGTATCACATCGATTGGTTTGTGGATATTGAACCACCCCTGCAGCCCAGGAATTAATCCCACTTGTTCGTCGTGAGTAATTCTTTTAATGTACCGTTGGATTCAATTTGCTAGTATCTTGTTGAGAATTTTTGCATTGATATTCATCAGGCATATTGGTCTGTAGTTCTTTTTAGTGGGGTCTTTGTCTGGTTTTGGAATCAAGTTAATTCTGGCCTTGTCGAATGAGTTTGGAAGTTTTCCTCCCATTTCTATTTTGGAATGCTTTCAAAGGAATAAGTATTAATTATTCTTTTTTAAAAAATTTTTTAAACATTTATTTATTTTTGAGAGACATAGCAAGACAGAGCACAAGTGGGGGAGGGGCAGAGAGAGAGGGAGACACAGACTCTGAAGAAGGCTCCAGGCTCTGAGCTGTCGGCACAGAGCCCGACGTGAGGCTCGAACTCACAGCCCGCAAGATCATGACTTGAGCCGAAGTCAGACGTTTAACCAACTGAGCCACCCAGGTGCCCCTAATTATTCTTTAAATATTTGGTAGAATTCTTCTGGGAAGCCATCCAGCCCTGGACTCTGCTGTGTTGGGAGACTTTTGATTACCGATTCAATTTCTTTATGGTTACGAGTCTGTTCAAATTTTGTGTTTCTTTTTGTTTCAGTTTTGCTAGTTTATATGTCTCTAGGAATTTATACATTTCTTCCAGGTTGTCCCATTTGTTGGCATATAATTGCTTATAATATTCTCTTATAATTGTTTGTATTTCTTTAGTGTTGGTTGTGATCTCTCCTCTTTCATTTGTGATTTCATTTACATGGGCCCTTTCTCTTTTCTTTTTGGTAAGTCTGGCTAGGGCTTTACCAATTTTCTTAATTCTTTCAAAGAATCAGCTTCTTGTTTCATTGATCTGTTTTTTTTTTTTATTTCTATATCATTTATCTGCTTTAATCTTCATTATTTTCTTTCTTCTGGTTTTGGGCTTTATTTGCTGTTTTTTTTTTCCCTAGCTTCTTTAGGTATAAGGTTAAGTTGTGTATTTGACTTTTCTTCCTCCTTGAAGAAGGCCTTTATTGCTATATATTCTCCTCTTGTGGCAACCGTTGCCATATGCCAGAGGTTTTGAAGTGTGGTGTTTTCATTTTCATTGGCTTCCATGCATTTTTTAATTTCTTCATTAATTCATTCATTCTTTAGCAGGATGTTCTTTAACCTCCAAGTATTTGTTGTCTTTCCAAATTTTTTTCTTGTTTTTGACTTCAAGTTTTATAGCATTATGGTCTGAAAATATGCATGGTATGATCTCAATCTTTTTGTACCAGTTGAGATCTGATGTGTGACGCAGTGTGTGATGTATTCTGGAGAATATTCCATGTGCACCTGAAAAGAATGTGTATTTTGCTGCTTTCGGGTGAAATTTCTGAATATATCTGTTAAGTTCCATCTTGTCCAGTAAGTCATTCAAAGCTATTGTTTCCTTGTTGATTGTCTGGTTAGGTGATCTGTCCATTGTTGTAAGTGGAGAGTTAAAGTCCCCTACTGTGTTATTATGTTATTATCAATGAATGTCTTTAAGTTTGTTATTAATTGATTTATATATCTGGCAGTTCTGAGTTGGATGCATAAGTATTTACAATTGTTAGATCTTCTTGTTGGATAGACCACTTTATTATGATATAATGCCCTTCTTTATTACTTATTACAGTCTTTGTTTTAAATTCTAGATTGTCTAAATATGGCTACTCCAGTTTTCTTTTGATAACCATTAGCATGATAAATTGTTCTCCACTCCCATACTTTCAATCAGGAGGTGTTTTGGGGTCTAAAATGAATCTCTTGTGGGGCACCTGGGTGGCTCAGTCAGTTAAGTGGACAGTTTTGGCTCAGGTCACGATCTCAGAGTTCTTGAGTTCAAGCCCCACATCAGGCTCTGTGCTGACAGCTTGGAGCCTGGAGCCTGCTTTGGATTCTGCGTCTCCGTCTCTCTCTCTCCCTTGCTCGTGCTCTGTCTCTCTCACTCTCTCAAAAATAAACAAACATTAAAACAAATTTTTTTTTAAATAAAAACAAATAAAATGAGTCTCTTGTAAGCACCATATAGATGGGTCTTGCTTTTTTATCCGTTCCGATACCCTGTGTCTTTTGATAGAAGCACTTAGTCCATTTACATTCAGAGTAATTATTGATAGATACGAATTTAGTGCCATTGTATTACCTCTAAAGTCACTCACTGTTCCTGTAAATTGCTTCTGTTCCTTTCTAGTCTTTGTTGCATTTGGTCTCTCTTTCCCCTCAAAAGGTCCTCTTTAATAATTCTTACAGAGCTGTTTTAGTTTTCACGAACTTCTTGGTTGTTACTTGTCTTTAGCATTCTATCTCTCCTTCTATTCTGAATGACAGCCTTGCTGGCCTTTGCTGGATAATGTATTCTTGGCTGTAGATTTTTCCCATTTTCCACGTTGAATATATGATTCTGGCTACTTTTTAGATTTTCTCTTCACCACCAGTTTAAGTAGCTTGACTATCATGTTTCTTGGTGTCGTTCTCTTCATGTGTTTTTCTGTGTGGATTTTGTTGAATATCTTGCATCTCTGGATTTATAGTTTTAATGGGTTTTGGAAAATGTTTGGTGTTCACTTCTTTAGGTATTTTTCTTTCTCAATCTTTTCTTTGGTGATGATAATTACACATATATTGTCTCAGTGTTCTTTGATACTCTGTCCATTTTTATGACCTTTTTTTCCTTTATGTGTTTTATTTTAGATAGTTTCTATTGCTGTGTCTTTAAGTGTGCTATAATTTTTTCCCCTAGTTTTGAATCTGCTGTTGATCTATCCAGTGTATTTTTTATTTCAAATATTGTAGTTTTATTCTCTGGGGGTTTTATTTTGGTCTCTTAAATTTCCCATGACTCTACTTAATATCTTTTTGAGTATATGGAAGCTCATGATAACTGTTTTAATGTCATTGCCTACTAATTTTATCATCTATTCTGTTTCTGGGTCTACTGATGGTTTTTTTTTCCTCCTCACTCTGAGTTCTACTTTCCTGCTTGTTTGCATGCTACACATTGTAGATTTTACCTTGCTGATAATTTTTATATACCTGTAAATGCTCTTGAGGTGTTTATTCAGGAATAATTAGGTCTTTTTGAGGTTTACTTTTATATTTCATTAGGTAATATCAGTGCAGCCTTTATTCTAGATCTAACTTTGTCCCTCTTAAGATAATAGTCTTCTGAATAGCCTATCCAAACTTCTGTGAAGCATGTGGCTTTTTCCTCATTGTGGCTGGTAGAAACACAAACTATTTCTAGCCCCAGGAATTGCTGCCTCTAATTCGTTTAGGCGTGTGTGTGTGTGTGTGTGTGTGTGTGTGTGTGTGTTTGTGTATGTATGTGTGTTGTTTGTTTTTTTCTGGCCTTGTGGGTTTTTTTTCCCCACCCATGTTCTGGTTAGAACTTGTCTGAGGAATTGAGAGGACTCCTGTGGAGTCCTTGAGCCCTTTTACCATCTGAATTTTTCCTTCATATGCTTTAGCCTGAAATGTCTCTTCATCAAGTAAACTGAAACAGTCTAAGATTCACTTGTTTGTTTCCCCTTTCCCTGGAAATACGTCCTGTGCTACCACATAGTCAATGCCTAAAACTGTTATTTCATATATGCTTTTTCTGATTTTTTAATTCTTTCAGACAGTAGATAAATCTTGTTTCTGAAATTCAGTCTTGGACTGAAACAGAAATCGAATCTTCTGAATTCTAAATTCAGTTATTGTATTTCTTAAGTCTAAAATTATTATTTGATTTTTATAGTTACAAGTTCTCTGCCATTTTACATTTTTAATTTATTTTTTTTAGCCATCTCATGACAGTCATTTTCAAGCCTCTATCACCTTTTTACCATCTTTTGTAATTTTGATATTATGAAGAACTTAATTAAATTTAAATTAAATTTTATTTTATTTTATTTTATTTTATTTTAGAGAGGCAGAGAACATGAGTGGGAGAGTGGGGCAGAGAAAGAAAGAGAGAGAGAGAGAGAGAATGGCCCAATCCCATGACCCTGGGATCATGACTTGAGTGGAAATCAAGAATTGGATGCTCAACCAACTGAGCCACCCAGATGCCCCTATATTATGAAGAATTTTAAACATATACAAAACAGATAGAATAATATAATTAATTCTAATATACTCATCAACAATCTTCAGCAGATCTTATGACATGTTCCATCCAACTCATCCTCTTCCTTTATACTATTTTGAAGCAAATCCCAAATGCTATCTCATTTTTTAATAAACACTTCAAAATGCTTCTCTAAAATATAAGGACACTTTAAAAAACAGTAGTCACAGTATGTTTATGATACCTAAATATTAACTAAGATTACTGTATATCGTAAAATATCCACTGGGTATTTAAAATCCCATTTGTCATAAAGAGCATACATTTTTTTTACCATTTAAAAATTAAAGTTAACATAATGTCCACACGTTGCCATGGACAGATATGTATTTCAAATTATTTTTATTTGTAGGTTCACTATTTTTTTATGCAACTTATTGCGAGGAAAAAGAAACTTAATAATTTTTTTCTGGATAGTTTTCCCAACTAGCTTTCGCAGATTGTTTCTGTGTAGTAGATAGATCAATATGTTTCCCTGTCTTTTATATTTTATCTGAATCAGAGTTGGTAAACTATAGTCCTTGGACCAAATCTGACCAACCACATGCTTATGTGTGGTGTGCAAGCGTGCAAGCTAAGAATGTTCCTTTTCATTTTTAATGGTTGGAAAAAAAAAAAAAAAAAAAAGAACATTCAGGAAAGACCAAATCTAGCCCACAAAACTTATAGTATTTACTCTCTGGCCCTTTACAAATTTTTTTTGCAGATCCCTGCTCTTAATTAAACCTGGATCCAGAGATTTGGGGCTCATCTATGTTTATCCTTTTTATCTTTTTGTAAGACTATTGCATGGTTGTCTTGGCTTTTTCTGCCCCATGACATACAATATCTGGTTGACACTTAACTGATTAGGTTTGATTGAATACCAGACATTGTGAACAAAAAAAAAATAGAGATTTAGAATCTGAACAATATTATCATTCCCTAGTGATTTAGTGCTAATTTCACAAATTACTTAGATTAGAGGCATATAATATTAATGTAATCAAGGAATATACTGATTCAAAGCTACGCGTTAGTCCTTTTAAGAGCTCATCTGTTTTTAGTTCAACAATCCTTTTTTTTTTAATTTCAAGTTTTTATTTAAATTCTTTAGTTAACATAGAGTGTAATATTAGTTTCAGGAGTAGACTTTAGTGATTCATCACTTACCTATAACACCCAGCGCTCATCACAAGTGCCCTCCTTAATAGTACTTCTAAGGTATGTTCTTCTCAGGTCTGAAATAAAAGCTTGAAGTGTTTATCAGGTCTCATCCTCATTTTGGGGCCTTGCACTTCAATAAACTTCCTCAGCCATGTGAAATTTCTCAAAGTTCTACACACAGATCTCCTGGGGAAAACTTGTTAGGAAGGCTTGTCTGGCAATTTTCCTTGTGTTCTTATTGGTAGGGTTGTCACAAAACAAATTATTGTGCCATTGCCATAAATGGTAACTACGTATTTTATTTGAGATGCTTGTATAACATCTAAAAAGGAAATGTCTAGAGGGCAAGTAGATATAAGGATCTGGAATTATTCCTCTACCTGTCTCCCAAATATTGGTATCTTCCTAAATCTCATCTTCCTGTCTTTCGCTGACCTATAAACCCCTATATCTTCTTTTACCTTCTATGTGCTTATGCCTCTTCCTTCTAAGGTATTTCATCCAGGACTTTCTCCTAAGATCTAGCCTTTAATTCCTAACTCTCTATAAGTTATCCATTTTGATGTTCCATACACACTTCAGAAACATATTTCTTGATTGTTTCCCAACCTACCAACTGACATATTATTTGTTCTGAGTTCACATTCTTTCTTAAAACTGTCACCTAATTCTTCACCAAGTTCTGACTGTTTGCTTCCTATATATCTGTCAATTCCGTTCATTTCCCTCCATGTTCGTTGTTACCCTATTGATCTTTTAAATGTCAGGGACCCTAAATTATTATTCACCATTTTACCTCTAGCACCTAGTAGAACGTCAAATCCTCAAAAACATTTAGTTAAGCAGCGTGGATTTTATTGAAATTTGAGGACAAACTACATGCAAATATGTGAATTTGAATGTAGCATCTTAACATTGGACACCATGAGCCTTGGGAATCTGAGTTCTATTTTCTCACACCTGGTTAGGAGCACAGATTCTAGGGTCAGACCATGTGGCTACAAATCCTGTATTTTCTTATTTACTATATGAAATTGAGTAAGGTTTTTAATTGCTTGGTGTCTCTGTTTCTTCATCTGAAAAATGAACTGATCTTGGTACATTCTAAGATTGTAAAGATTAAATAATGGATGTAAAGAGCTTAAAGCATTGTCTGGGACATAGAAAGTGTTCAGTAAAGGTTAGGTAGTTAAAATTTCATTTTATACAGTATAAAAATTTGATGAGCACATCTTCTGTGCATCTATCCGTGTACTGACCGTGGTATTTAAATTGTCAAGATTTTATAACTCCTACCAAGAATGAGAAAATGTATTAGTTCATACATTTCAGTGTTAACAGATGATATTTACAACTAATAGCATTTGGGGGCGCCTGGGTGGCTCAGTCGGTTGAGCGTCCGACTTCGACTCAGGTCATGATCTCACAGTTTGTGGGTTCGAGCCCTGCATCGGGCTCTGTGCTGACAGCTTGCTCACAGAGCCCGCAGCCTGCCCCGGATTCTGGGTCTCCTTCTCTCTCTCTGCCCTTCCCCCGCTCATGCTGTGTCTCTCTCTGTCTCTCAAAGATAAATAAATGTTAAAAAAAAATTTTTAAAAACTAATAGTATTTTGATATAATTTATTTAGAAGCTTTAAAAAATCAAATTCCTAGAGGAGTTTTGTAATCATTAAAAATCTAACACTACCGAAGCTAATGTGTTATTACAGATTCATTGATTTAGAGAAACATACATTTTCTTAATGGGATTCTAAAGTTCTTCATTCTGGATATTTTTTATGTTTATTTATTTTTGAGAGAGAGAGAGAGACAGAGGGACAGAGAGCATGGGTGGGGAGGGGCAGAGAGAGAGGGAGACACAGAATCCGAAGCAGGCTCCAGGCTCCGACACGGGGCCCGAACTCAGGAACGGTGAGATCATGACCTGAGCCGAAGTCGGTTGCTTAACTGACTAAGCCACCCAGGCACCTCAACACTTACTTTTTAAAAAACTGTATTTTCTCTTTAATGCCCCATCCATTTCTATGCTGCTTATGTGTTCTGAATTTTCTGACACTCTAGAACAATTTTCTCTTCTTTGCACGAGCATCATACGCAACCGGAAATGTATATGACCCAAAGAGGAAACTAGAAAATTAACGCTTTGCGCTCAGGTTTTAAAGCCTCATTGTAGTTTTTACTAGTGATTGTAATATTAAGTTTTAAAAATTATGTTAAATCATAATCTTCACACAGTTAGCCCTGCCATCTGAACTGTATAGCTGTCTGTATTTTCCAGACTGGTTAAAAATGACCAGATCTTCAGCAAATCGTTCTCACGATTCCCATGTTAATACTAACCTTGCCATGAAATATTCAAATACCGTGTATTTTGTGTTAACCACTTTTCTCAGGTAAAAATGGCCAATATATTTATTGCCTGTGGGGACTAATTTTTGGGGGGAAATAAGATAGCAGTACGAGTAACTGCAACCTAAGCTTTTAAAAACGGCACATATCAGTCACCAGTAGGGGAAAGAAACAATCTAGGCATTCACTGAAGCCTGACCTAGAAATAAATGAGAGAGTTACACTGGAATGTCAATGTCTAGCTTAACATGGCAACCTTTCAATAATACACAGGAGGAGGCCTGTAAAAGCTAAGCTATTGGGGAGGCAACCCCCTCTTCTGATGGTTAGGGGGTTTATTAATGTTGCTTGAAGTACTCTTGCCGCTGCTAATCTGTGTCCCTGGTTTTGTGTGAGTGTGGTGGTGATGGAAGTGTATGCAAGGTAGAAACCACTGAAGGAGGGTATCTGGGATGTCAGGGACGTTGATAACCTGAGGGGGGAGCGCCTCGAACATCAACGTGTTCTGGGCCAATTGATCACCCGAAAAATAGTGACTTTTTTTTTTTTTTACGTGAGAAATAAGCGAGGATGTAGTTGGACTCAGGGTGGACGTTACGAAAGGGAAAACAAAGAACTCGCCTGCTGTCTCTGTTTGGGAATGACTGTGACGGGGAAATTCTTGAAGGTATGGATCTAGTCTCTCTTGTTTAATGGTCTATCCTTCGCGCTTAGCACATAGCAGTGCTAAAGCTTCTTTGTTACGTAAGATGTAAGACCATCCCAGATGTAGACAAGTTTTATGTTCATGTGACTGCCTAAATCCTATGAGTCCCAGGAATTAGAGGTTGCAAACAGGGTGAGGAGATGGAAATTTGGAATATTAGACATATATAAGGAAAGTAGATCTGGATGCACTGGGGAGACGACTTGGTCAGCTAAACAGAAGTAAGACAGCACTGAGTACTTGGGGGGAAAAAAAAACAGAGTTCAGAAATTCAGATAGAAAGCATCAACGAGGTTAAAGGTTCTTAAACTCAATTGAAACCTTGTCCAGACCGTGAGGACAATGAACTGTCACCCTAATGCAAAATCTGTTTAGTCTGCATGTTAAACATCTTTCCCATCGAACCCTTCTTTGTCATCCCGACTACTGCAAATCTAGTAAAGTTTCTCATGATCTCTCCCTAGGACATTTGCAACAATTTTCCATGAACGTAGGTTCCCCAAGAACAAGGGTTCTAGAAGTATTGTCTACTGCTGAATCCTTGGAATTTGGAACAGTGCCAAACATATAGCCCACTTTCTTTCTTTTCTTTTTTTTTTAAAGTTTTCTTTTTCACTTTTTTTTTAAGTAGGCTTCACGCCCAGCATGGAGCCCAGCGCATGGCTTGAACTCACGACGCTGAGATCAAGACCTGAGCTGAGATCAAGAGTCAATGCTTAACTGACTGAGCCACCCAGACACCCCCATATAGCCCATCTTCAATTACTATCTTACCCATTTATGCAGAAAGTATTTGTTAAGCACCTACCATGTGCCAGGCTCTAGGTAAGGGTATGGAGGAACAGTGGAAAAGAAGTTAGGCATTTATCCATGCCTACATGAAACTCACATGTTAGCAGGATTATAAATAGTAATAAACATGAATATGTAGCATATTTTCAAGTAGCAGATAGGTTCTACGAAGAAAAGGAGAGCAGAGTAGGAAGGCGGAACATCATAAGGGATGAAAATCACTTTAGACAGGGTTTTCAGAGGCTGGCATGAGGAGGTAACCTCCATAGAGACCTGAACAGAATAAAGAAGAAAATCACGTGAAGACCTAGGGAAAGATCATTTCAGGGAAAGGGAGCAGCTAGTTGTAAATGCCTTGGAGTGGAAACAAACTTGATGTGCTTAGAACAGAGTGAAAAAGGCAAAGTGTTAAGAGTTGTGGTTTGAAGTAGCTTTGTTGAATAAATGCTTGAACGGCAGGCACATCAGCAGCTTGTTTAACTCAGCCCTCTCTGTCAAGGCTGCGATGGCTGCCAGATGTTAACCTAGGAGAAGACGCTGGGATTCATTACAGGAAAATGGTTCCCACTAATTTAATCAGGCTAGCAAAAGGAAAAAAATATATATATATGAAAATATACATATGAAAATATACATATATATGAAAATATATATGTATATGTATATAATAGATCATATACATATACATATATATGAAATATACACATATATGAAAATATATATGTATATGTGTATATCATATATACCATATATATATGGCAGCCTCTGGCTAACAAAAGAAAAAATATATGTATATGAAAATATACATTTATATGAAAATATATATGTATATGTATATCATATATCATATACCATACACATATATATGAAATATGCATATATATGAAAATATATATGTATATGTGTATATCATATATCATATACCATATATATCATATATATATATGGCAGCCTCTGTTCCTAAGTGGTGCCAAATAAGTCTATCTGTATCTCTGAACCTCTCTCTGCTGACTTCAGCCAGAAAAAAAAAAAAAAGAGTTGTCAAGGGCAGATTAGCCTGGGTCCTGATAGGGCCTCCTAGAGCACTGTGCAGTTCAGCTGAAGTGCTAAAGAAAAGGCTGCAGAACTCAGAAAGAAATTTAAGTAAAATCTCAGGGCGAAGAAAGTCACGAACGGTTGTCCTTGTTCATCACATGTCTTCCTTTAGGTAACAGAAACTCCAAAGAATACTGATCGACCCTCGGTGAGAAAAGCAGCCATCTGGAGACAATGGGAGTCATAGAGACTTTTGCTCATCCTATAAAGTACTACTGAGCTCCACATCAAGGGACACAGCAGAGTTCATGAGACTCCAAGGTTAAAGTAGATATTGTAAATTAGCTAGAAGTTTAACCAATATTCTAAATAAACCAGTAAGCTTATGGACAGGAGTACAGCCTGTGAGATACGATCATATTCTGAATCTTGTGAAAGCGAGAACTGTATATTCAAGCAGGAAGTAATCAGTGTTCCACCTTCTGTAATCATTCAAGCAAAACGCTTATTTTCAGGGGGAAACTAAGCAGATATATTTGAAGGAAGAATGTAGCTCTGTGCTGTAGAATCGGACTCAATACATGACAAAGCAATATCGCACTTAACCTCCCAGATTAGGATTTACTTATTAAAAATAATAAGGTGCTGAAATTTTGAAAGCTCCCCACTCCCACTACTCCAACCCCAACAGTGGAGAGAAGCATTGGCAAATTCAGAAAATGGGTATTGAAATAAAGCCAGTCTTCCTAATTCGAAAGCTTTATCCAACTGATGAAAAGTAACACTAAAAGACCTATTTTGAAGGAAGTTTTTGAATCAGTTTTGTGGTCTTTTAAATTCAGAAAGGGTACCTCTTCTTGAATTCATCTTGTGGAAGAGTTCAGTAGGCATGGGGAAAAACACAGTCCTTTTGTTTTTTAATCATGGACAATGCAATGTACCATCACCAACATCACTGTCATGAAGATGTACCAATTATTTAGTACACGGAACTGCACAACTGTGATGTGTTATTTATAGGTGCAATTGGGACGTGGGGTTTGGTAATCCAGATTTTACCGGCCATTTTGAGATCACACCCATCATACCATTCACTCATTTGTCAAATATATAAACCTCTGCTCCTCTGCTATATGCTAAGTATGCTATTTACATAGTTTGTATTTTTTTTCAGGGAGCTCACCTTGACCTGGTTTTGGATGTTCAAGATCTGGTACATATTAGTTGCTAAGTAAATATTTATCGAGTGAACGAGTGAAGGAAAAGGTTCTTCTCATGCTAGAGTTTACAGTATAATGTATCTCTCATCATTGGGGCGCCTGGGTGGCTCAGTCGGTTAAGCATCAGACTTTGGCTCAGGTCATGATCTCACCATTTGTGAGCTCAAGCCCCGCATCAGGTTCTGTGCTGACAGTTCAGAGCCTGGAGCCTGCTTCGGATTCTGTGTCTCCCTCTCTCTCTGCCCCTCCCCCACTTGCTCTCTCTCTCTCTCTCTCTCTCTCTCTCTCTCAAAAATAAATAAAACATTAAAAAAATTGAAAATATTTCTCATCATTTAATATGAAGATGAGGGGCACCTGGGTGGCTCAGTCAGTTAAGCACCTGACTCTTGATTTTGGCTCAAGTCACAATCTCACAATTTGTGAAATTGAGCCCCACATCAGGCTCTGTGCTGACAGCACAGGACCTGCTTGGGATTCTCTCTCTCCCTCCGCCTCTGCCTCTCTCTCTCGAAATAAATAAAAACTTAAAACAATGAAATGTAATAGGAAAAGTATGGACTATTACATAGGTAGTAGAACAATAACATCAACACTTCTATTTCTAAAATTCTATGATTCTGTGTTAGTAGCTAAGATAGCTAGATTCTATATTAGTAGCTAAGCATTATTTTATCTGCTGGTAGGGGTAAATAAATTCTAAGAATGGAGTAAGAATAAGTTCATACTAGGGGCAAATTCTCAAAGTAAAGGAGGGGGCCCAAAGCTCTCTTCTGACAATTTGATTAATGTATTAGTTCTTCTGGAAGGAAGTAGAGTCCTAAGAACTGTTGAAAAGATGAGAATATGATATCGGTTGCTGGTTTTTTGTGCTGCCACCCCCTTCTTAGAGTGATGGTGTTGGGGCATTGAAATTATCCATTGTTTTAGTTGTGTGAGTGTGGCATCCAAGGAATATTTTATTTCTTGGTATTTTGCCTCAAATAAGATACCCTGACAACAGATGGCAGATAACAATATAGGAAGGTGGTATGGGTAATTGAGAAAATGCAATCAATTTAGTTTTTTCTGTATCATTACTATTTAAAACCAAAAGATGATGCCACTAACTAGCTACATGACTGTGATCATTTAACTTCTTGGGGCTTTGGTTTCCTCATTGTTAAAATGGGGCTTTCTTACAAGCTGGTGCCCGAAGTTGTTCCTGGATCCCTAATTTTATGATTCTAACATTCACCAAGCTCAACCCTTTTACCTTTGTGCTTTAAAAGTAGAAACTCTATGGTTTCTCATTTATTTTGAATTGCCTCCCTATAAACATCACCCCCACCCTAAAACTCCTTTAGTTGCTGAGTAATAGATTATTTTTAATACAGAGATAAGATTTCTTAAATCAAGCTTACTGGAACATTACTCAGTCACTTCTAATCTTTTCTGGAAGAGAGTGATATATGAATAATAGATAAATGACATGAAAATAAGACAGCATATTTAAAAGCCCACTCAAACAAAACTTTAACAGGGTTTTTAAGCACAGGAAGCAGAGACATCAAAATCTCTCACCCCAGGGAGTTCACTTTGTGGGCGATGGCAAAGGGTATTCCAGGAATAAAACATTTTGGAAAAAAATGTCAGAGGTGAGAAGACTTATTATACCCAGACATATCTTTAGGCTGGCCAAAACGGTAGGGAGGTTTAGGGTCACAGATGCTAGTCAAGAAATGATGCAACTTAGACTACCATGTAAACAAGGTACAGTGTTGACATGTGCTATAGTTAAAAGTTGGAAGACAACTAGATTGTCTTATAGTCATAGTCATGGTACAAGTAATGATTCCCATTTAATTCAGCCATCCTGTGAGCCAAGCCCTGCATAAAGCATTTTACATACATTTACATATTTATTTCTCATATTAACCCTATGAAGTTAGTAGTTTTACCCTAACTACTAGGGTAAATATAAATTGAAGAAACTGAGGCTTAGAAAGTTAGTTACATGTTCCAACATCCCACAGCCTGTATGTATCAGAGCCTAGCTGAAAGGTCTGCCTTACTATGGAGTTTATGATCTTAAATACAACGTACAGAGTCCGTACTCCAGTATAACCCTGATGATTCCAGGGATTCGCTTTCTAGCTTTGCATGCCTAAGAATTCTGTTGCTGACAGGGGCACATGGGTAGCTCAGTCAGTTGAGCATCTGACTCTTGATTTTGACTCATGACCTGACTCTCGATTTTGACTCAGGTCATGATACCAGGATTGTGGGATCAAGCCCTGCATCAGGCTCTGCACTGAGCATGGAGACTGCCTAAGATTCTCTTTCTCCCTCTCCCCCTCCCTGCTCTCAATCTCTCTCTCTCTCTCTCTCTCTCTCTCTCTACCAAAAAAAAAAAAAAAATTCCATTGCTGACATATAAATGCACACTTCTCTGACACCCTTTGACTTGAACTCTATGTTCGCATCTCCTTCTATTTTGCCAACATGACTTGTGACATGTTACAATTAATTGACTAAAGCTCATTTTAACAATTGCTCCGTTTTTACTTCCTTAATGGAGTCTTGAGTGACACATTCTGCCGACTGGATGAGATTCAGTTCAGAAAGCTGCCTAGGTTGTCAGGAACACGTTTCTTAGTTTGCACCCATTTTCTAATCTGACCAGTGTCCCTTTCAAATAAAATCGCAGGGTTCCCATTTTTACAGTAAATATCAACATTCATGATATCAATCTTACAGCCATTTAGCTTTAAAATCAAGCGTGGCTCCGAAATATTAGTAATGCCAATAGGTGTTTAGAAGGAAAAGAAAATCCACATTTCTTACTATTATGTTTGAATATCGCAGTGCTCTTTTATGTTTAAAATTTTCTTGTTGGGCTACCTTTGTAAGAGTGACTATTTTCTTCACTTTCAATTTGGCTTGTAACCATTGGCTATACGGAGAGGTATAGATTTATCCCTCTATACTTATAACCTATGCTATGTACTTAAGAATATACAGAATGAACTCATGCACTGTGCTAGGCAACAGAGATACAGAAGCGAATTGGAAATTCTTCCTACTTTCAAAGGACCTTAGTGTCTACTCTAGCATTACCTAAGATGTGTTTCATGAAATTTCAGTATCCCTTGAGACAGTAGAACTTTAAAATCAGGGATTTCCTCAATACAAGTAATATCTTTTAAAGTAATGGATTTATTAGATGGGGAAAATCTTTTTAAACATTTTTTTAACCCAGAGAAATCCACATTTACTTGACCACAGATTTTTTCCATCCTTTATTTCTCTTTCATACACACACATATAAATATTAACATTTAGTAGGATGTGTATTCCCATAAAACAAAGGCTAGAAATGCTCATCAAGTCCAAAGCAGAAAAACAAAAAATTAAAAATAAAATGAACAGATGTGATTTCTTCCTCACCTGGCATCATACCTAGGGAAAAGCTTAGCTTACACCTGTAATCTTCTTACAGGACTGCTGGGAAAATGCAGGGGGTGTCTGTTGTTCATAAGACAATATTGTAAATTAATTCTATTTTTCAACCTTTTAAAGGAATATTTCAATTTAAGCTTACTATGTAACGCATTCTTTTATCAAAGTTAAACAAATAATCGAATTAAAAATGGGAAGAAGACATGAGCAGACATTTCTCAAAAGAAGACATCCAGATGGCCAACAGACACATGAAAAGATACTCATCATCATTGACCATCAGTTCAAAAGTTCCAGTTCAAAAGTCATGACTATATTTGTGTTAATCTAGAATTCCTAAACTAAATTACTGATCAATTTTAACTGTTACTTTTCTTAAATATGACATGGTTGCCGTGAGTAATTTCATTTACAAGTTAATTGAATCATTACAATTTATTCACAATAGTTAAATAACACTTGAGCATCGCACCGTGTGAATAATGGAAATAATATGAATGTTGTATTAAAACAACAGACTGGAGCAGTGATCTACAGATGCATCTTTTTAAAATTAATTTATTTATTTTCTTTAATGTTTCTCTTATTTTTCAGAGAGAGAGACAGACTGTGACCAGGGGAGGGGCAGAGAGAGGGAGACACAGAATCGGAAGCAGGCTCCAGGGTCCGAGCTGTCAGCACAAAGCCTGATGCGGGGCTCAAACCCACAGACCGCAAGATCATGACCTGAGCCGAAGTCAGATGCTCAACCTCCTGAGCCATCCAGGTGCCCCAATTTATTTTTTTAAATTTAATTCCAGTATAGTTAACATATAGTATTATATTAGTCCCAGGTGTACAATATAGTGATTCAACAATTCTATATGTTACTCAGTACTCCTTGTAGTATGTGTACTCTTTAATCCCCATTACCTATTTCACCCATCACGCCCACCCACCTCTCCTCTGGTAACCATCAGTTCTATATAGTTAAGAATCTGTTTCTTGGTTTGTCTCCCTTTTTTGTTTGCTCATGTGTTCTGTTTCTTAAATTCCACATATGAGTGAAATCATATGGTATTTGTCTTTATGTGACTGACTTATTTCGCTTAGCGTTATACTCTCTAGCTCTATCCATGTCGTTGCAAATGGCCAAGAGTTCATTCATTTTATGGCTGAATAATATCCCATTGTATATATACACCATTTCTTCTTTATCTTTTCATCAATCAGTGGACACATGGGCTGCTTCCATAATTTGGCTATTCTAACTAAAGCTGTTATAAACCTAGGGGTGCACGTATCACTTTGAATTTGTGGTTTTGTATTTTGGGGGTAAATACCCAGTAGCGTGGTTACTGGATCATAGGGTAGTTCTATTTTTAACTTTTTGAGGAACCTCCACACTGTTTTCCACAGGGGTGCACCAGTTTAAGTTCCCACCAAGAGTGCAGGAGGGTTCCTTTTTCTCCATATCCTTGCCAACACTTGCTGTTTCTTGTGTTGTTAATTTTAGCCATTCTGACAAGTGTGAGGTAATATCTCACTATACCTTCCATTTTCATTTCTCTGATGATCAGTGATGTTGAGCATCTTTTCATGTGTCTGTTGGCCATCTGGATGTCTTCTTTTGAGAAAAGTCTGTTCATGTCTTCTTCCCATTTTTAATTCGATTATTTGTTAATTGGGTGTTGAGTTGTATGAGCTCTTTATTTATTTGGGGGTACTAACTGCTTATCGAATATGTTATTTGCAAATACCTTCTCCCATTCAGTAGGCTGCCTTTTAGTTTGATCATTTCCTTTGCAGTGCAGAAGCTTTTTATTTTGATGTAGTCCCAATAGTTTGTTATTACTTTCATTTTCCTTGCCTCAGGATACATAGCTAGAGAAGTGTTCCTATGGCTAATGTCAAAGAGATGACTGTGCTCTCTTTTAGGATTTTTATGGTTTCAAGTCTCATAGTTAGGTCTTTATACATTTTGAGTTTATTTTTGTTGTGGTGTAAGAAAATGGTCCAAATTCATTCTTTTGCATGTAGCTGTCCAGTTTTCCCAGCACCATTTGTTGAAGAGACTGTTTCCCATTGCATATTCTTGCCTCTTTTGTCAAGGATTAATTACTATATAATTGTGGTTTGTTTCTGGGCTTTCTAACCTGTTCCATTCACCTATGTGTCTGTTTTTGTGCCAGTATCATACTGTTTTGATGACTACAACTTTGTAAATGTAACGTGAAGTCTGGAATTGTGATACCTCCAGTTCTGTTTTTCTTTTTCAAGATATCTGGGCTATTTGGGGGCATTCGTGGTTCCATATAAATTTTAGGATTGTTTGTTCTAGTTCTGCGAAAATTGCTGTTGGTATTTTTATAGAGATCGCATTAAATCTGTAGATTGCTTTGGGTATTATGGACATTGTAACAATATTTGTTTTGTGAACCCATGAGCATGGAACGTCTTTTATTTCTTTATGTCATCTTCAATTTCTTTCATAAGTGTTTTGTAGTTTTCAGAGTACAGGTCTTTCACCTCTTTGGTGAGGTTTATCACTAGGTATCTTATTAATTTGGGTGCAATTGTAAATGAGATTGTTTTCTTAATTTCTCTTTCTGCTGCTTCATTATTAGTGTGTAGAAATGCAACAGATTACTGTACCTTGATTTTATATGCTATTAATTTACTGAGTTGCTTTATCAGTTCTAGAATTTTTGGGTGGAGTCTTCGGGGTTTTCTACATGTAGCATCATGTTCTCTGCAAATAGTGAAAGTTTTACTTCTTTTTACCAATTCGTATACCTTGTATTTCTCTTTTTTTTTTCTAATTGCTGTGACTAGAACCTCTAGTACTATGTTGAATAAAAGTGTTGAGAGTGGACACCCTTGTCTTGTTTCTGACCTTAGAAGGAAAGCTCTCAGTTCTTCCCCATTGAGCATAATGTTAGCTGTGGGTTTTTCATATAGGGACTTTCTTATGTTGAGGTATGCTCCCTCTAGACCTACTTTATTGAGGGTTTTATCATGAATGGATATGGTGCTTTGCAAATGCTTTTCCTACATCTATTGAATTAATAGGTTTTTATCCTTCCTCTTATTGATGTGATGTATCACACCGATTGATTTGTGGACTTTGAACCATGCTTGCATCCTAGGAATAAATCCCACTTGATCGTGGTAAATGACTTTTTAAATGTATTGTTGGATTCTGTGTGCTACTATTTTGTTGAGGATTTTGCATGTATGTTCATACATAATACATACATATCTTGGCCTGCAGTTCCCCTTTTTAATCATGTCTTTATCTGGTTTTGGTAATAGGGTAATGCAGGTCTCATGGAATGAATTTGGCGGTTTGACTTTTCTATTTTGGGGGACAGTTTGAGAAGTATAGGTATTAACTCTTCTTTAAATGTCTAGTAGAATTCACCTGTGAAGCTGTCAGGTCCTGGACTTTTGTTTATTTGGTATTTTTGATTACCAATTCAATTTAATTTCTGATAATCAGTCTGTCCATATTTTCTATTTCTTCCTGATTCAGTTTTGGGGGTTATATGATTCTAGGAATTTTTCCATTTCTTCTAGGTTGTCCAATATATTGGCATATGTTTTTTTCTTAATATTCTATTATAATCTGTTGTATTTCTCAGTTGTTATTTCTTCTCATTGATTGTATTTATTTGAGTCCCCTCTCTCTCTCTCTCTCTCTCTCTCTCTCTCATTCTCTTTGATGAGTCTGGCTAGAGTTTTATCAATTTTGTTGATCCTCCAAAAAACCAGCTCCTAATTTCATTGATCTTTTCTATTGGTTTTTTTTTTTTTTTTAGTTTCTATTTCATTTATTTTTGCTCTAATCTTTATTATTTCCTTCCTTCTAGTGGTTTTGCATTTTGTTTGTTGTTCTTTTTCTACCTCCTTCAGGTATGACTTTAGGTTGTTTACTTGAGATTCTTCTTGCTTTTTGAAGTAGGCCTGTATTATACATACTTCCCTCCTAGAACAGCTTTTGCTGTATCCCAAAGATTGTGGACCATTGTGTTATCATTTTCACTTCTCTCCATGTAATTGTTGATTTCTTCTTTGATTTCTTGGTTGACCCATTCATTGTTGAGTAGCATGTCGTTTAACCTCCGTGTATTTTTGTTCTATCAAGATTTTTTCTTGTGGTTGATTTCTAGTTTCAGAGCATTGTGGTTAGAAAAGATGCATGGAATGACTTTGATTTCTCTGAATTTGTGGCGGCTTGTTGTGTGGCCTAATGTGTGACATATTCTGGAGAATGTTCCACGTTCACTTGAAAAGAATGTGTACTCCGCTGTTTTAGAATGGAATGTTCTGAATATATTTGTTAGATCCATCTGGTCCAATGTGTCATTTCAAGCCACTCTTTCCTTCTTGACTTTCTGTTTAGGTGATCTGTCCATTGATATAAGTGGGGGTGTCAAAGTCCCCTTCTATTATTATATGACTATATATACGTTTCCTTATGTTTATCATTAATTACTTTAAATATTTGGGTGCTTCCATGTTGGCTACATAAATACTTACAATTGTTATATCTTCTTGCTGGATTGTGCCATTAATGATTATGTAGTATCCTTTTTGTCTCTTGTTACAGTCTTTCTTTTAAAGTCTATTTTGTCTGATATAAATTTTCCTACCCCAGCTTTCTCCTCACATCCATTTGCATGATAAATGCATCTCCCATGCTTCACTTCCAATGTGTGTGCGTCTTTAGGTCTGAAATGAGTCTCTTGTAGTAAGCCTATAGATAGGTCTTGTTTTTTTATCCATTCTGTCACCCTATGTCTTTTGATTGGACTGTTTAGTCCATTTACATTCAAAGTAATTATTCATAGGTATGTACTTGTCATTTTGTTACTTGTTTTATGGTTGTTTTTATAGTATTTCTCCATTCCTTTCTTCTCTTGCTTTCTTCTCTCATGATTAGTTGGCTTTCTTAATGATATTTTTGGATTCCTTTCTCTTTATTTTTGCATATTTGTTTCTGGTGTTTTATTTGTGGTTACCATTCAGTTTGAATATAACATCTTCCACATACAGCAGTCTATATTAAGTTGATGGTCACTTGTCTTTGAACCTATTCTTTACCCCTCTTCTCCCGATGTTTTAAGTATATGCTATCATACTTTACATCCCTTAATTTGGTGAATCTCTTCATTGATTTTTACAGGTATACTTATTTTTACTGCTTATGTGCCTCCTATCGTCCTTATTCTTGCTTATGGTCTTTCCTTTCCATTCAAAGAGTCCCCTTTAACATTTCTTGTGGGGCTGATTTATTGGTTATGATTTCCTTTAACTTTTGCCTGTCTGGGAGACTCTTTATCTGTCCTTCTATTCTGAAGGATACCCTTGCTGGATCGTGTAGTCTTGGCTGCAGATTTTTTTTTCCTTTCAGTACTTTTAATATAGCATTTCACTTCCTTCTGGATTGGAAACTTTCTGGTGAAAACTCTGCTGATATTCTTATGGGCATTCCATTGTATGTAACTGCTTTATTTTCTCTTGCTGCATGGAAAATTCTCTTTACAACTACTTTTTGCCATCTATTTTTTTTATTTTTTTTAACGTTTATTTATTTTTGAAACAGAGAGAGACAGAGCATGAACGGGGGAGGGTCAGAGAGAGGGAGACACAGAATCCGAAACAGTCTCCAGGCTCTGAGCTGTCAGCACAGGGCCCGACGTGGAGCTCAAACTCTCGGCCCGTGAGATCATGACCTGAGCCGAAGTCGGACGCCCAACCCACTGAGCCATGCAGGTGCCCCTACTTTCTGCCATCTTAATTACTATGTGTGTTGGTGTGGACCTCCTTGAGTTGAATTTGTTGGGACATATCTGTGCCTCTTGGATCTGGATTTCTGTTTCCTTCCCTAGATTTGCCGTGTTTTCAGCTGCCATTTCTCCAAATAAATTTTCTGTCCCCTTTTCTTTCTCTTATTCTGGGATCCCCGTAATGTGAATGTGATTACACTTGATGGTGTCACTGAGTTCCTCAAGTCTATTCTCATTTTGCCTGTTCTTTTTTTCTCTCACCTGCTCAGCTTGATTACTTTCCATTACTCTGTCCTCCAGGTCACCGTTTCATTCTTCCACTTCATCTAGTCTACCGTGTATTCTATAAAGTACATTTGTAATTTCATTTACTGTGTGTTTCATTTTGGAATCGTTCTTTTTTGTCCTATTATGAAGGGTCTCTTTGAAGTCCTCTACGCTTTTCTCAAGCCCAATGAGTATCTTTATGATCACGACTTCATTACTTGAAATTCTCTCTCAGGCCGATTACTTATTATCTGTTTCCCTTAGGTCTCTTGCTGTGATTTTTGTCCTGTTCTTCCATGTGGGACATGTTCCTCTGTCACCTCATTTTGTAGAACTCTGCGTCTGCTTCTGTGTATGAGAAAAGACAGCTACGTCCCCTGCCCTTGAAAGTAATGGCCTTACCTGTTGGGATGGGCACTGGGTGTTGTATGGAAACCAATTTGACAATAAATTTCATATTAAAAAAAAAAAAAAAGAAAGTAATGGCCTTATGAGGAAGAGGTCCTGTAGTGCCCAGCCATCCATTATCCTCTCTTCACCAGAACCTGGAACTTCAGGGGTGTCTTCTATGTGTAATGCTATGTGTATCCTGCCGTTGTGATTGAGCCCCTTTTCCCTTTAGTCGAGTCGTCCGCAGTGGCTCTCTTGACCTCTTGTGGGCAGGGTTTGGTCCCTGTGGTGTTGGTGGGCCCATCTGGGGGGATGCCTTGGTCTTGAGTTGAGTCAGCCCAGGCATTTGCCAGAGATGCTGTGGTACCAAACCGCAGGGCTGTTTCCCTGTGTGGTGGTGGTTGTCGTTTTTTCCTGAAAAGCTTTCGTTGGTGGACAGGTTCTGCAGTCAAACCAGTTGTCCGCCCGCGGCCCCGTTGCAGGTTACTCTAACTGGTGTGTGTGCTTCTCTTTCCCTCTCTCTGGGGGCAAGAGTCACTGCGGCACCACTCTGCATGGGCTCTGGCTAAGAGCATATTTGAGAGGGCAGATCCGCAGGTGCCCAGCATAGGGGAGGGTAGTGAAATGGGCAGGAAGTGCTGCCCAGCTTTTTGTGCCCCATCCTCTGCGCAAAGGGCCCTGCAGTGCTGGCGATGAGGGACCTGAAGACCAGCAGAGGGCAGATCACAAGCTAGCACCCCTCCCCTACCCCCGAAGGAGGGATCTCTGTGATATTCCTCAGGCACTCCTGGCTGCCCAAGAACAAACGAGAGAAAACAAAATGGTTGACTGATAGAGATCACAGTCCTACAGGACAGGAGTCTTGTCAGTTTACAAGTGGCTTAGTAAATTGTAAGAAAGAGACAATCTTATCAACAGCCTGATCTCCAGAAACCTATAGACTCAGTTTCCTGCAGCTCTTAGTATCCACCTTCCCCTCCACAGCGATGTGGGGAACAAAGGCAAGAAAGGAATGGTGGGTAAGATTAAATTTCCTTATAACCTGCAGCCCATCGACAAATACTGGAGGCAGGCAGGACAGAATGTTTCTCCAAGAACCCCTTACTGTCACAATGTTAATGCCTTACTAGAGGGAAAACGGCCTTAGCTTGACAATAGCAAGGCCACTGGCATGTTAGGAGCCCTCTTTAGCATATCAAAGTCCTTCTGGAGGCCTCCCTTTGGTCTTTACATCCCCCAAAGCCGGAGTGTATAACCAGTCACGCTTCACAAACCCAGTGCAGCTTTTTCTGCCCAAGGGTCCTGTTCGGGTGTTTCAATAAAGTCACCTCTTTGCACCAAGGACGTCTTCAAGAATTCTCTCTTGGCCTTCCGCTCTGCCCCTCCCCATGCCAAAACCTCCTCAACTGGGACTGAGGTGCGATGTCCAGAGGGCTGGATTGGCTGAAGCACAGTGTAGGAGGGAGGGCTGGCAGGACTGGCACAATAGGGAGTGAGTGAGGGTTTACTCTCGGGGCAGGAGAGGGAAATGGCCCCTGGTGGTTCCTTGGTTCCTGGAGGAATTCCCCAGCAATTTCTATCCCTCCGCGACAGGCTCTGAGATGAGAAAGTGATGCGTCCTCCCTTAGGCCCCAGGAGTTTTTCAAACTTCAGCCTCTATGCTGTATCTTTGCGGGCTCTGCTCTCCCAGAGCTGAGCCAACTGACTTCAAAATTCCAAGTTTTAAGTCCTGCTGATTGTAAGGACTCACAAACTTTGGTCCCTCTCCTTTTCAAAACCAAACGTCATGGGGATTTGTCTTCCCCACGAGGGCGCCCCGGTGTGGAAGTCTGTTTTCTCCACCCTCTGGGCCTGCTGTATCCCTCTCCCTCACAGTCCCCGGAGTCTGGTTTGTTTGGTTTGTGTTTCCCAACCGTGTCTCTGTCCTTCCTACCTTCAGTGGGGCCACTTCTCTACATTTAGTTGAGGAGTTTATTCTTCCAGTCTTCAGGTCATTTTCTGGGTTATTTATACTGTGAGTGTTATCTCGTATCCATGGGAGGAAGTGAGCCTAGGGTCCCTCTATTCTGCCATCTTCCCCAAGGGAAGACAGACCCATCTTAAAGGATTTTGTCAGCCTTGTACTACCACGCTGAGGTTATAGTTTTATATTCTTTGGCAAGAAGCAGGGCATTTGCACTATTCTAAATAGTTAAACCGTGAGTACTTCTCCCACCGGTAGTTTAAATCTAATTTCCAATTTCAGATGAAGTTCTATGTGCAGAAGATGCCATAGCATTTTTTCCAACTATGATTTTTTTTAAGTCCAAGTTACCAGAACGAGTTAACTATTTTGTATAAAGCAACAGTGCCTCAGAGGAATGTAATTTCTAGTTTTAAAACCTCAGATGGAAGAAAGTACCACAATTTATTACATTTTCAAAAGTATCGCATTACAACTTGATATTATATTCTGCTTTTTTGTCAGTGTTGTTCAGAATTGTGTGGATCAATAATAAATTAGCATGAAATAGCAATTCGAATCATATCGGTAGGCATGTCCTCAAGGTCAGTTTAAATGATTTATGACTGAGAAAATTAGTATAGATTTTACGATTTGTTTACCTAGATGTCTTTCATGTGCAGGGACTAAGAATTTCTCAGGTTTTTCGGGGTACTCAGTATTCTAAAATGCCATCCCTTGAAAGTGATTTAAAATGAAAGGACAAGTTGCAGTGATATACTCTTATGTATCCACTTGTTCATTTGTTCATTCCATCAACGTGTCCTGAGTTCCTACTTGGTACCAAGCATTGAAGTAGAGAAGGGAATATAAAGTTAAGTGGATCACAGAACCTGATCTCAACATTTAGTGGATAAGAAGAACCTATAATAGATAAAAACAATGAGATATCTTAGACACTTTGCTAGAGATGAATAAAGGGCTATAGAAACACAGAGGCAAGGGGCGCCTGGGTGGTTCAGTTGGTTAAGTGTGGGAGTCTTGATTTCAGCTCAGGTCATGATCTCCTGGTTCATGGGATCGAGCCCTGTGTCAGGCTGCAGGCTGATAGTGCGGAGCCTGCTTGAGATTCTCTCTCTATCCCTCTCTCTCTGTCTCTCTTCTGGTTGCACACGCATCCGTTTTCTCTCACTCTCTCTCTCTCACAATAAATAAATAAACATTTTTTTTAAAGTTACTTCAATGAAAAAACGTATTTGAAAAAAAGAAACACCGAGGCAGGAGCAAAAACAAGAACTTGTAGCAAAGTAGAGATAATTCTAGGACCCAGGCATCAACAAAGTTAGAGTAAACTTTGGAAGCTCTATGGAGCAGAGAAATCCTTTATTTTTAACCTTACATGGAAGTCATTTCTCAGTCTTATTTAGACTATGTTCAAAAAAATGGAAAATGCTAAGTATAACTGCATTGCTCGGTGTCACAAATACTTTGAGGGCCTCAGTCCCTACATTCCAGCAAAGTAAAATTATGTTGAATCAGCATGGAGACCGACTCGTAATGTTAGTTTTAACGTTAGGTATCTTCAGATTTCATGACTGTTGGAAAGTATGGCAATTTACTATGGACACCGTAAAAGACATGAATTCATTTAAATTGAGTTCAGTGCAATGCAGTTTGATTTAACTTTTAATTTCCCACATATATGCCTGATTATGTTCTATTAGAGAACCAGACTTCCACTGGGTCAGGAATAACACACGGAACAAATTGTGAAATGCCCATTCTTCAATTAGTGTTTGAACTCATTTCGGAAGAGTTTGTCTTTATAAACTGTTTGACTGAACGGCAATTATAATAAAATCAGTGTAAGTTACAAACGCCTGGTTCTTTACTGCTGAAAGGTAAGATAGATTTCACCATGAAAAGTTCGTATGCATTGTTTTAGTTGTCAGTTCTTTAAAAAATAAAATTTTATGGCAGCTTAAAGAAAGAATCTCAATCAATTACTACAACATTTCCCTTATAGCATCCTAAATCTTCTATACAAATGCAAATGCTTTGGGTATTATACCTGACTGAATCGAGTGTGCTATGTGCAGGAGTAATTGCTCAGGATTCTGTTCAGCCATAATTGCAAATAACCAAGAGCAGAGCCCTGGAGAATTCATAATCAGCAGGAAGTGTTTTGACACAGAATGAGCAAATGAGCTATTTTAGCAACACAAAGAATGGTGTATTGCACGCAAAATAGAGATGGTGATCCTGGCATCAGGATCAATAGAGAGGAAAAAACAGAAACATTGGGAAGAAGTATTGAAAAGAAGGGTAACATTGTGTACATAGATTTTTTTTGGGGGGGGGGGGAGAGAGCTCAAGTATTAAGAGCTAAACCAGTTAGTATAAAAGGAACAGAGATGTGGCCAGACTGTCACTCTGTTGTTCTTTAGAATCTTTATTGATTAAAAGTAACAGTCACTGGCAGTCTTTTATACAATGGACTAGAACAAAATAGCTTTGACCAGTCTGTTTAGTATCCCTCAGGCCCTTTGGGGAGAAAATGGTGTGTTTCATTGAAGATTCTAGTTATTGGGGAATAGTAGGGATTAGATGCAGAATTCACCCACATATGGTAGCTGCAAGGAAGAAGAATGTTTTCAATAAAATTAAATGTTGCTCTTACTATGACCTTTTACAACCCACCATCTTGTAGGGCCTCTAGGACATCAGTATTATCAAGGGCATTTATGAAAAAAAAACACTGAAATCAACAAACATCTTATGATCCATAGAGAATGCTGACTATCTAATGTGATAATTTACTAGTTTCACTCAATCTTTATACTTGCTATTCCTTCTGCCTGGAACTCCCCTTCCTCCCATGACTCCCCCCTCACATCATTTAGGTTTCTACTCAAATACCGTTGACTCAGGGAGAAATTTCCCTGAGATCCTCCTCTTCATAGCAACATTCTCTATTCTTTTATCCTATTTTATTTTCTTCATAGTGATTTTACTGCTTGACGTTATATTGCATGCTTGTTTGTTTATTTCCTGTCTCCTCCACTAACATGTAAGTTGCTTAAAGACATAGCATTTATCTGTTTTGTTCATTGTTATAACATCATTTCCTAGAATATGCCTTATATAAAGTAATTCCTCAATAACTACTGGTGTAAAGAATTAATCTAGAATTTAGTATATTAGTTAACCAGTTTCTTTGGTCTTTGTTTGGGTGAGACATAGAATAGTTACATGTTGATGGGTGGGGAGTGGAGAAAAAGAAGGTAACCATGCGATTAGTGTTCAGATCAGGGTAATCAAGGTCGAAGACCATAGTATGGAGCGTGAGTACCTAGGGGCCAATGTGAAGACATTTGGGTACATCCCATCTAAATGGAGGATGACAATCAGGAGATGGGTTACAGTACAGACAATGATAAGGGCATTTTTTGAAGGAAGCAGTTTAGAGGCAGATTATCATAATGAACACAGACAAATGAAACAAGAAGGAAACAGCAGGACCGAGCATAGATAAACAGATCACCCCAGCTTTACATTGGAGTTCTCACAAGGGTCTAGCCTACTCAGTACCTAGCACTGTCATAGCCTGGGAAATAACTGTCTTCAATAGTTATCTATTGTGATAGTCTTGTCTGAGTCCTAGTAACATTTTCTGAACCCTGATAAGGAGAATAAAGCTTCTCATATTGGATGCAGCACTCTCTTCTTTAACAAGGGCCTGTCTCACAATAGTATCAATTGCATTTGACTAGAAAAAAGGGTTTCCCATGACCACTATAGCTGATAGTCACTTGCATAAGCTGTGTTTGGGTGAGAAATGTAACTGGTGGGGCACCTGGGTGGCTCAGTCAGTTAAGCGTCCAACTTTGGCTCAGGTCATGATCTCGCGGTCTGTGGGTTCCAGCCCCACGTCGGGCTCCGTGCTGACAGCTCGGAGCCTGCTTCGGATTCTGCGTCTCCCTCGCTCTCTGCCCCTCCCCCACTCACGTTCTGTCTCTCTCTCTTTTTCTCTCTAAATAATAAAATAAACATTAAAAAATTAAAAACAAAAACAGGAAATATAGCTGGTAAGGAAAGAAGTTTCTTGAGGAGCTTATCAACTACACAGTAACGACCTGCCATGCCATCCATCACATTTTCTGGAGCTGTGATCTGCGCCTACAGACTTGAATGCACACAGCCTGGTGCCCAGCTGTCCTAGTGTCCAGGAGCTTTCTTAGTCGGGTGTTTTTTTTCACTATATGAGTTTCAGAATTTATCTTTTATTTAGTGAGGTGACTCGTTGGTTTTTTTCTCACGCTCAGCTCTTTAAATATTAAATTCCAATCTCAGTTCAATAAAAGCTCATACAACTGCTTTTAAATAAAGAAAAATGAATTAGGGACCAAATAGCACAGGATTATGCTGTGCACTGCTATCTTTTTAACTTTTTATCCTGAGATAATAGTGATTTACATGAAGTTACCCTCTCCAAAGAAATGTACAGGGAGGTCCCATGCATCATTCACTTAGTTTTCCTCACTAGTAACAATGTGAAAAATTACGATACAATACCAAAGCAAGGAAAACATGTAATGCTATTTTCAGATGATTTTGTTCCCCTATCCCTACTATTTTAGCATAAGAAACTAAGACAAATTGGGTCTCCAATGTGGAATCTCATTGTTATTTATAAGCCTTATCTCAGAGCGTCAACCATAATACCTTCATTCCTACCTCCAGATTGCATTTTACCATAACCCATCTGTCATGGAATGACCTGAGATTCAGCCAGGTTATGCATGCTCGGTAGACAACTGGCATTAGGAACTTCATTCAAATCTCCCAAGATCAAAACTTTGAATCAGTTTTGGAATTTTTAGAGCTCTCTCATTGTCTGCAACAAACCACTTTTAGATAATGTTCCCCTATGATTTGGGAGAATCACTTAACCTCTCTGTGCCTCAATGTCCTTATAATGTATCCATTTGCCTCAGAATTTTTGTAAAATACAGATGAAGCAATCTAAGAAAAGGTACTTTGAAAAGTATAAAGGGGCGCTTGAGTGGCTCAGTCGGTTGGGTGTCCAACTTCGGCTCAGGTCATGGACTCAAAGTTAATGGGTTTGAGCCCCATGTTGAGCTCTGTACTGACAGCTCAGAGTCTGGAGCCTGCTTCTGATTCTGTGTCTCCCTCTCTCTCTGCCCCTTCCCCACTCGTACTCTGTCGCTCTGTCTCTCTCAAAAATAAATAAACATTAAAAATTTTCAGCATAAAAAGCAGTATGTTATGCAAATCCTCTTGTATATTGTTTATATGTTGTTTTGGGTATGAGTCAACCATTTTCTGGAGTTCCCTCTAATTGTGTCATAAAGCTAGCCTGCCATCATTATTGTCCCACATGTTGAAAACACCAAATGGGAAGGCAGACAGAGTGAGTAACATTGTTTGAGTGCTTAGCATATACCATGAACTTCCTTTGATGTGTTAGTGTGCACTATTTCATTTCATCTGCATAGCTACAACATGAGGAAAATCCCCTGGTTTTCTGTGAAAGCTTTAAAGACTTTAAGTCTTTTGCCCAAGGTCACTTTGGTGTTAAGAATAAGAGTCGAGATTCAGGGGTGCCTGAGTGGTGCAGTTGGTTAAGCATCCGACTCTTGATCTTGGCTCAGGTCACGATCTCACAGTTTGTGAGTTCAAGCCCCGCATTGGGCTCTGTGCTGACAGTGTGGAGACTCCTTGGGATTCTGTCTCTCCTTCCTCTGCCCCTCCCTGGCTTGTGCTCTCTCTCTCCACCCCCCTCAAATAAATAAAAAAACTTATTAAAAAAAAGAATAAGAATCAAGATTCAAGCTAAGTCTGTCGTCTTTTGGAGCCTATTTTATCTTCTTCTAGAACCATGCTACTTTCTGAAGCAACAACCAAGCTCTCTTTAGGTCATGAACAAATCACCTCCCAAAGGCCATCACCTTAGGCATTAGAGTTTCAACATAGGAATTTGGGGGCAGCACAGACATTCACTTATAAAATAGGAAATATCAAGTATAGGGTTAAAGTCCAAGCCTAAGGTCATTTTAGACATGAGGTGTGAGATACAGAAGAAGAATGTTTTTGCCTATAGTAGGCAGTTAGTAAATTTTGTAGAAATAAATTTGAAGTATTTTTTATAAAGCATATATGCAGATACAGATAGCATGTATACGTACAAATCATTTCTGTCCACCGCTGCATCTTGTTTACAAACACAGTTTCCTGAGAGCCCGAGGAACAAGGTGTTAGAAGAACATACAGATCCATTCTCAAAGCCCTGGTTCTTTGATACTATTTCATGTCAAAAAGAGAGACTTTTCGTGTAATTTAAATATTTGGAAAAAAAAAAAAACAAACCTCTTATCCAAGACGGCAATACACAGAACGACATTTCAGCTGAAATTATTTATTTATTTATTTTTAATTTTTTTTTTTTTAACGTTTATTTATTTTTGAGACAGAGAGAGACAGAGCATGAACGGGGGAGGGGCAGAGAGAGAGGGAGACACAGAATCAGAAGCAGGCTCCAGGCTCTGAGCCATCAGCCCAGAGCCCGACGCGGGGCTCGAACTCATGTACCGTGAGATCGTGACCTGAGCTGAAGTCGGACACTTAACCGACTGAGCCACCCAGGCGCCCCTCAGCTGAATTTAATATTCAGACATTCCTTGGTCATCAGATCTACCTGTCCTTAAACAGGATGTTACAGAGAGCACTTCAGGGCAGGAAGTAGAGCCTGGTGAGCCATGAGCTGAGGCAGAAGGCAGAGGAAGTAAAGGTAGATGGGGGAAATACAAAAGACATAAATGAGCTACAATAAACGCTGGCTTGTTCAAGTCACTGTCAGGGTCACGTCTCAGAAACACCGTCTTACTGTCTCAGTCTGTTCAGTCTGCCATAATGAAATACCATGGACTGGGTACCTGATAAGCAGAAATTTATTTCTCACAGTTCAGGATGCTGGGTGGTCCAAATTCATGACAACATAGCGGAAGGGGGAGAGAGAGATCTCTCTGGGGTCTCTTTTTCAAGAGAATTAATTCCATTCATAAGGGCTCTGCTGTCATGACCTAAAAACTTCCCAAAGGCCCCGCCTCCTAACACCGTGACCTTAGTCATTGGGTTTTCAATCTATGGGTTTTGAGGGGACACAAACATTCGGACCACACCACTCATAAAGAGGAAGCATCAAGCATAGGTTTAAAGTCTCAACCTTGGGGAGCCTGGGTGGCTCAGTCGGTTAAGCGTCCGACTTCAGCCAGGTCACGATCTCGCGGTCCGTGGGTTCGAGCCCCGCGTCGGGCTCTGGGCGGATGGCTCGGAGCCTGGAGCCTGCTTCCGATTCTGTGTCTCCCTCTCTCCCTGCCCCTCCCCCGTTCATGCTCTGTCTCTCTCTGCCTCAAAAATAAATAGATGTTAAAAAAAAATTAAAAAAAAAATAAAGTCTCAATCTAAGGTCACGTCGGGCATGGGGAGTGCGATGTGGTAGAATGCATGTTATCGCAAGCATCCACGTTTTGGTATGAGGACATACTCCATGTGTTGGGTTAAACCAAGCAAGAACCAGCAGAAGACAGAAGTTTAAGCACTTGAGAACAGAGATGCAAAAGCAAGTTAGGGAGGTTATCGAAACGGTAAAGGGATAGGTTTGGGATACAAACAGGTCTAAGTTCTGGTTCTCCAACTTACTGGCTGTGAGGACTTGACAAATTACTTAATATTGTACCTCAAGTTTTCTCAGCCTCCAATGAGGAAAAAAAGATAACGCCAATTTCACAGGACTGTTTTGGAGCTTCAATTGAGACCGTCGATGTTGAGTATGTAACACAGCGCTTAGTATATAATAAGCCGTGAAAAATGTTAGATGGCTGCATTGTCTTCCGGCATTTAACGCCGAACTTTGAGGCCAGCCTGGTTTTTACTCCTTTAAGGCAGTCTGATTTGGGATCAAGCATTCCTTTTATGCTTTTAATGTTTATTTACTTTTGAGAGAGACAGAGTGAGAGAGCGAGCAAGCATGACCGGGGGAGGGGCAGAGAAAGAGGGAGACGCAGAATCCGAAGCAGGCTCCAGGCTCTGAGCTGTCAGTGCAGAGCCCAATGTAGGGCTCAAACCCACAGACCGTGAGATCATGACCTGAGCCAAAGTTACATGCTTAACCGACTGAGCCAACCAGGTGCCCCTCAAGCATTCCCTTTAGAATGCTTTCTTTGTGTATAAAATCTAAAACTTTCAAATATGATTACTTGAGATTTCCGTTTTCTTCATTTTTCTGTTCTCTGGTCAGTTCTTTCAACTTGTTGATTTCATTCTCCACTCAACCCTCATTAAACTTTAATTCCATCATGTCTCTGCTCATTATTATTTTATATTTGTCCTGATCTATTTTAACCAGCTGTGTGGTACGGGGCAAATTACTTAATGAGTCTGAACTTCAGTTTACTTATCTATAAGATGGATACACAGTTGGCCCTTGAACAACACAGGTTTGAACGGCATGGATCCACTTATATGTGGGATTTTTTTCGCAATAAATATTTGGGAAAACTTTGTGGAGATTTGAGACAATCTGAAAAAAATCTCACAGATGAACTGCCTCGCCTAAAAATATCAAAAAAATTAAGAAAAAGTTAGGTATGTCATGAACGCACAAAATATTTGTACCTATCGGCCTATTTGATCATTTATTACCATAAAATATACACAACTATGTTATAGAAAGTTAAAACTTATCAAACTTTATGCACACACTGTACATGGCACTATTTGCGGTCAAGAGAAATATAAACAAATGTAAACAGGCAGTATTAAATCATAATGGCATAAAATTAACTGTAGTAATACTCTACTACTGTAATAGTTTCCTAGCCACATCCTCTTTCACATATTTTCATTTTTGATGTCCAGTGTGAGTAATGCATATAACATCTAGTGTTTTGTACCATATAAAGTAATATTTAAAAAAATTTAATGTTTATTTTTGACAGAGAGAGAGAGAGAGAGAGTGTGTGTGTGTGTGTGTGTGTGTGTGTGTGTGAGTGGGGGGCGGGTGGCAGAGAGAAAGAGAGACACAGAATCCGAAGCAGGCTTTAGGCTCTGAGCCGTCACCACAGGTTCTGACATGGGGGCTCGAATGCACGAACCACGAGATCATGACCTGAGCTGAAGTCGGACACATAACCAACTGAGCCACCCAGGCGTCCCTGACGTAAGATAATATTGACATAGGTCCTAACAGATGATTCACGTTATAAGTAGATGATGTCAACTTACAGTATCAGTATAGTACTACATATGTATTTTCTCTTCCTTATGATTTTTTAATATTTTCCTTTCTCTAGCTTACTGTATTGCAAGACTACAGTCCATAATACATATAACATACAAAAGTATGTGTTAATCGACTCTTTATGTTATTGGTGAGGTTTCCAGCCAGAGTAGGCTACACACAATTAAGTATTTGGTGAGTCAAAAGTTACATGTGGATTTTCGACTGCACAGGAGGTCGGTGCCCTTAACCCTCACATCATGCGAAGGTCAACTATATCGGTAATACTAACTTCATGGGGTTGTGGCGAGAGGTCAGCGAAAATATGTGTGTAAAGCATTTGTAACAAACTCTTGTATATCAGTAAATACCGTTGTTCATAGTGTAATTGTCATAATAGCTTCCTTCTATGTGCTATGAAGATTTGTGATATAAAATATACATCTCCTAATATATCACTTGGCATTCAATGAGCAGGACTGCAAAGGGCTACAAAAGGTTTAGTAATTAATGATTAACCACAGTCCTAATAAAACACCGGAGATAAGCATGCAGTGGGCCACAAACTTCCCCCACTTTGACCAATAAAGAGCTTAGCCTCTTCTGCTGAGCCATGCCACCAAAACAAACGTGGGATACAGCACATAGTGGCATTTGACCAAATACGTTAGCAGAAAGCTCGTTGTTAGCCAAAACACATCACTCAATGGAAATTACCCGCCACTTTATTTAAGTGCTTTCTGTATTTACAACACTGTGCTATATACTGAGAAATGACTGGGATATGGCCCTAGCAAATCACAGAGATGTGGGACCGTCACTTTGCTAGACGCATATATATGAAAATAATGCAAAGCAGGCTGTGTGCTTCGTGCTAAAATAGAGATGCCGATAAAGAATGAGATACAATTTGTTCGTTTCCACAAAACTGCTGGGAAAAACACAAATGCGCATCTAGTTCCACGGAACTGGGATCGATGAACAAGTAATAATTTAGTTACGAATGCTAATTTCACACATGCTAAGTGAAAACAAAAGTTATATTCAAAAAAATAAAAGCGTCAACATGTTGCAGTCAACTTAGTTTGCAGCAGAGATGAGAAAGATCAAGAAGGTGTACGGGTGCAGGTCAGCTTTGGAAAGGGGACGTGATTTGTCAAATGCCACACAGATGTTGTCTTCAGTGACTTTGGATGCAAGTCAGAGGAATGTCCAATTGAATACGCTTTATTGGTTTTCTGAAAATCAGGGAAAAGAATGGAGAACCCAATGAGCGCTGAAACTGGGAAATAAAAGCAACATCTTTGTGATAAGCAATCTGTGAAAGAAAGAATATGAGTGCACCATCAAAGAGTAATTAGTCAGAACCATCTGGGGGCGGGGAAAAGCAGGGTTCTCTTTAACATAGGGACA
Source organism: Acinonyx jubatus (assembly GCF_027475565.1). Classification (NCBI taxonomy): domain Eukaryota; kingdom Metazoa; phylum Chordata; class Mammalia; order Carnivora; family Felidae; genus Acinonyx; species Acinonyx jubatus. The sequence continues at coordinate 90,558,834 of NC_069389.1, forward strand.
GGTTTTATACGTTGTGAGTTTAATTTTTGAGACAGAACCTGGACACGGGAAATAGCGCTGATAGGTCTCCAACTATCCTGCAGGTAACTGATATGATGTAAAAGCTGTTGTGGGTCATGTATTTAGGGCGATACAAAGCAAAATCTGCTGCGATGTTATTTAGGGAATATCTGTAGTAACCTGACTATTCAAGAAGGGAATCTGTGCTACGGAAACCCTTTGTGGTTTATATTAAGAAGTAAGGCCACCTCACAAGTGTGCCCTCTGCCAAAGTTAGACACGATCACATCACAAGAGATTGAGGGCGCTGGCACCTGACAATATGTAGACGAATCTGCCAAGAGAAGGAACTGTCCCTCAGCAGGAAATTAATCTGGAAGAAGATAAGACCAGTCAGCCAACTGAAGGATTCCAGTCCACTTGGAAGATATGATTACCACGTGAAACTGGGATATAAGAGCCAAGGTTCCTGCAATTATCCTATGAAGTGGGAAATGAAATCAAAGTTACCGAACTACGTTAGTGACCTGAAGTATAAGATGACTGCCGTGAAGCTCCATATCCATGACCCTTGCGATGTGCCAACACCGCGCTTTCTGAAATCGATTATGCTTGTTCTCCTCCTGAGGTTGTAGTTTGAATCTATTGTGTAGGCATGATGTTTAACACTGAGCTGTGTCATATCGAGCTTTGAAATAATAATAAGGGTAGGAATTCAGAGGAATGTTGTCATGCCTGAACGGTTACGAGAGTGCAAGTGCTTAGGATGATGTGTGGCACAATAAGGGATCAAGAATAGTATCATGCGGTCTTGGGATCCAGAGCCGCAAACCTCATGGATAAGCTCCCCAGGGATCACCCTCAGGTATATTCTACAACTCTTCACAGGAAACAGCAGCTTCTGTATATCTTTCAAAACCCAGGGAAGCTCTCAGGGAAACTCTGGTATAGAGGCAACCTCTGAGGCCTTCTGCTTTCAGAAACTTCCAGAATCTCAAACAAGAGGTGAGCCACATAGGAAAAGGAGGCAACCAGACATTTACCTATCTCTCCCCTCTAATCCGGATATTCCAGTGGGGTAGTAGGATCAGGCTTTTCCTTTCTCCTCTTTTTAATGGTTTTTTAATGTTTATTTTTTGGGAGAGAGATAGAGAGACAGAGAGAGACAGAACGTGAGTGGGGGAGGGGCAGAGGGTGAGGGAGACACAGAATCCAAAGCAGGCCCCAGGCTCCGAGCTCCAAGCTGTCGGTACGGAACCTGACACAGGGCTTGAACTCACCAACCGTGAGGTCGTAACCTGAGCTGAAGTTGGATGCTTAACTGACTGAGCCACGCAGGTGCCCCTTCCTTTCCCTTTTTATCTGACCATGACTGGTTCTTTCATATAAAACTCTAGATCAAGTGCCTTTGCCTCTTGCTGTGTTTACTGTGAATAACAAGAATTTAGGAAATTAATCTCTGTCTCTCTCACTTTCACCCCCTCCCCTGCAGTTTGGATTTCATAACTTGTTTTACAATAGGAAACACAGGCTTTGTAAGAAGAAGAAAAAAGGAGGAGGAGGAGGGGGGGGAGGAGGGAAGAAGGGGGAGGAGGAAGAGGAGAGAGACTGCTACGAGGTAGAATATAAGGACAGCTGCACATTTAGGTATAAGGAAGAAATAAGGAGAAAATGGGGATGGGTTTTCCCTTATGAATACATCTAAGAAGGATTTTAGGGAATAAAGAGAGAGGCAGGAGGGGAACAGGCTTAAGGAGAACGTTCGTAAGAATAACTAACGTTGGATGTGAGAACAGCAGCTGACAAGACACTTATAACAGGGATAATATTTTCAAAATATGTGACTGATCCATTTTAATCCCCCTCTGTTTTATTGTGGTAAAACCTATGTAACATAAAATTTACCATTTTAGCCATTTTTAACGGTACAGTTGGGTGGCATTAAAGACATTGACATTGCTGAGTCGCCATCACTGTTATCCGTCTCTGGATTTTTTTTTTTTCATCTTCCCAAATTGGAACACTGTACCCATTAGACACCAACGACTCATTTCCCTTCCCTCAGCCCCTGGCAGCCACCATTCTACTTTCTGTCTCTATGATTTTCACTTTAAGGCTGAATAATAGTCAAGTGCATGTATACACGGCATTTTGTTCATCTGTTTTCCCGTTAAGGGACATTCGAGTTCCTTCTACCCTTTGGCTGTTATGAATAATGCTGCTACAAACATGGGCGTACAGATATCTTTTTGAGTCCCTGCCTTCAATTCTTTTGGGTATCAGCCCATACCTGGAATTGTTGAATCATATAGTAATTCTAAGTTTCAGTTTTTTGTGGAACCTATACCATTTTATGTTCCCACCAACAGTGCACAGGGGCTCCAATCTCTCCACATGCTTACCAGCACTTACTATTTCTCTCTTTCTCATTTTTTATAATAGCAATCCTAATGGGTGTGAAGTAGTATCTTATTGTGGTTTTTTTAAGTTTATTTATCTATTTTGAGAGAGAGAGAGAGAGGGCATGTGTGAGCAAGTGGTGGTGGGGCAGAAAGAGAGAGAGAGAGAGAGGGAGAATCCCAAGCAGTCTCCGTTCTTTCAGTGTGGAGCCCAACGTGGGGCTGAATCTCATGATCCACGAGATCATAACCTGAGCCGAAATCAAGAGTCGCACAACTGACTGAGCCACCCAGGCACCCCCTTATTGTGGTTTTGCTGGTTATTTTCCTAATAGTGATGTTGAGTATCATTTCATGTGCTTATTGGCTAACTCTATATCTTCCTTGGGGAAATGTCAACTCAAGCCCGTAGTCCATTGAGTTCATTTTTTTAATTGAGTGGTTTTTTTGTTGTTGGGTTAAAGGAGTTCTTTTGATATTCTGGAGATTAATCCCTTATATGTATCATTTGCAAGTACTTTCTTCCATTCTATTATAGGATACCTTTTCATTCCGTTAATAATGCCCTTTGATGCACAGAAATTTTTAATTTTGATAAAGTTCAATTTATTTTTTCTTTTGTTTCCTATGCTTTTGTGTCATGTGCAAGGAATCGTTGGAATCATTCCAATACCAGGAAACTTTTCCCGTATATTTTCTTTTTTTTTAAATGTAGATACAATTGACATATAACATTGTGTAAGTTTCAGGTGTAAAAGGTGTTGCTTTCATACATTTACATATTACAGTATGATTGCCCCCATAACATTAGCTAACACCACTGTCCTTTTACCTAATCATCCTTTCTTTTTTGTGGTAAGAACATTTAATATCTAGTCTCTTAGCAACATTGAAATTTATAGTAGAATAATGTTGACTATAATCACAGTGCTGTGCATTAGATCTCCAGAACTTATTTATCTTCTCCATGGAAGTTTGTATCACGTGACCAATATCTCCTTGCTTCTCTTATCCCCGGCTCCTTGTAACCACCATTCTACTCATTTCTACAAGTTCACTTTTTATAGATTCCACGTACAAATGAGATCATACCATATTTGTTTGTCATGGCTGAATAATATTCCATTGTATGCATATGTGTGTGTATTGAGATATATATGTATATGTATATATATATGTATATATATATATATACATATATATATATCTGATATCTGTTTTATCTGTTCACCCACTGATAGACATCAGCATTTAAGCTGATAGACATTTAAGCTGTTTCCATATATTGGCTATTTTGTATAATATTCTCAATATCCTGTTTTCATTTCCTTTGGATACATACCAAGAACTGTGATGACTAAATCATATAGTAGTTATATTTTTATATTATATTCTATTTTATATTTTATCTAAGGATAAATGTTTGAGGAACATCTACATCGTTCCATAGTGACTATACCAACTTACATTCCCACCATCAAAATACAAGGGTTCCCTTTTCTACATATCCTCATCAATACCTGTTATCTCTTGTCTTTTTGACGCTAACCATTCTGATAAGTGCAAGGTGATATCTCATTGGGGTTTGATTTGAATTTCCTTGATGATGAATGATGTTCAACATCTTTCCATGTACCTGGTGGTCACTCGGATATCTTTTTTTGGAAATATGTCTATCACTTCCTCTGCCCATTTTTGAATCATATTATTTGTTGTATGGGTTCTTTATATATTTATGTTAACCCCTATCTGATATATGGTTTGCAAATATTTTCTCCTGTTCCACAGGTTGCCCGTTTGTTTCTTTTGCTGTTAGAAGCTTTTCAGTTTGATGTAGTCCTACTTGTTAATTTTTGCTTGTGTTGCCTGTGCTGCTATTATACATTTTCTTCTAGGAGTTTTATAATTTTAGCTCTTACACTTCAGTCTTTTATCCATTTTGAGTTAATTTTCGATATGACATAAGGTAAGGGTCCAATTTCATTCTTTTGCGTGTGGGCATCTAGTTTTCCTCACTCTCATTTATTGAAAAGGCTGTCCTGTCTCCATTAAGCGGGCTTGGCACCCTTGTCGAAAGTCATCTGACCATACATGCACGAGTTTATTTCTGAGCTCTTGATTCTGTCTTTATGCCAGCACCATGCTGTCTTGATTAATATCGCTTTGTTTAGTGCCCCTCTTAAATCATGTTCTCTTCAAGTCTCCTACTTCTCAAGCTTACCCATGAAGCTTATTTCCCCGGGGAGGGGGGAGTAGGTATGCTTAGGAGGCCATTGGCCATCTCTGACTCTCAAAGCTTGTGCAGTTAGGTAACGGCCAGGGGGCAGGTTGTAAAACAGTCTCTTTGCAGAGTTCTAAGCAGTAACCGGTACAGAAGCCTCCTGCCCTTTCTGTTCCCTTCGAATTGTGCAATTAAACCTCTCCCTTCAGGGCTTTTACCCAGAAAGGAGAGACTGAACAGATATCTGACCATCAGTTTTCCCTACCTGCCTTCCCTTTCTTCTCCCCCTCATCCACCAAGAGTAAATTAAATGTTTTCTTTCTTTCTCTGTCCGTCTAACCTGGACCTCCCTTATATAAAACTTGATCGTGAAGTCTGCTGACACTACCCTGAAAACTTGGCTTCTTCACCTTAGCTTACAGATTTGGGCATGGCTCTATAAATAATGAAATAGTCTGTGTGGAACTTTACTTGGCTCAACTATCATGCAAAAACTAGCGTTTCCGCCCCCCCCCCCCTTCCGTTTCTACCCCAAGCAAAGAATGGTCCAGTTAAGAGTCCTTAGAGAAAGCGTTCCTGAGGGAGACAGCAAAAGGACTGGGGTTGTGCCTTGCATGGTGATGGGAAAGGCCTGTGGAGAGGAAAAAATATTCATTCTGGGCAAGGTAGGAACGCCCAATTGCCTTGCCTACTGGGTATGAAATATCGGCCGAGGAGATACGCAGGGTTCCAGGGCTCCGTTAAAGTGGGCCTAAACTCAAACTGAGTGTTCATTTATGTTTTGGGGTCAGCAGAGGCTCCCGAGGCATTAACTTGTGGAATCAAAACACCCGTTGGAAAATGACATGTTGCTCTCATGTGAGATATCCTCGACTGAAAAGATTTGGGGACAGTAGCATGGCCAATACTGCTGTCAATGGAGAGGCAGCTGAACGTCTGAAAAAGGGTACAGAACCAGGAATAGTAGACAAGAAAGAAAGAATTTGCCAACTGGCTAGCGTTGCCAAGCGCTGGCCTTCCATGTAGATGATCAAAGAAACTATTGCTGAATGTTGAAAAGCGTTGCTTGGACGAAGCCACACAGGGGTCATTGCCATCTGTTTTACTGGCATTTGCATTCTGCAGACTTTAGCCAAGTTTGCATAACATGTGTAAGTGGAATCTTCGCAAAATTTCACTTACTGAGTTTTGAAAATCTAAGCTGAAAAAAGAAGGAACCTCACCAAATCTTTCGTTCTACTTCTTGAACTTGAAACTTTATTAAAACCTATGTGTTGCCCCAAATTTACTCCCTCTTCTTTTATAACAGCAAAGAATATTTTGTTTATTTTCTTAAGAGTATTTATTTTATTTTAAGAGGGGGGAGCGCAGCGAGGAGGAGAGAGAAGCCCAAGGAGGTCTTGGGATTAAGTAACACTGTTGGCCCAGAGCCTGATGCGGGGCTGGAACCCATACACTGTGAGATGATGACCGGAGCTGAAACCAAGAGTCAGACGCTCAACCAACTGAGCCACCCAGGCGCCCCACAGCAAGGAGCATTTTAGATGCATATTATTCCCCAATATTTTCCTCATTTACCATCATATAAATAATATTGGGATGAGGAAGAATAGAGGTTCTTAACTAATGAGAAACATCTTAGGCAAATTATACGATGGTGGGAATAAAGTAATGCATTTGGGTTTTCTTTTTTTATAATATCTGGCACATTTCTAGATTCATAAAAATCTTAACAGGGCTACAATAAAGTGCCCTGCAATGGATTCCAGTGAAATTTAATAAGATACTCAGTTACTAGCTTCATTAAGACACAGTAAGTTCATTATAACCCAATCTGGCAGAAGCTTGCATATTATTTCATGTGCTTTTCTGCTTTCTGCCCCCCTCCCCCTCCAAACCCCATCATTCCTTCGGAGCTACATTACAACCAATTAACACAATTTAACAGCTTGTTTGCAATGCATCATTTTTTTCATTACTCTTCGAAAGGAGTTTGCTTTTTCTCCGTTTTCTTCATCGGATCATTGAAGTAAGCCTCCAAAGGCTTTAAATGTTATACTTGATTCTACTCAGCGTTTTAAAGGAATGCCGTTCTAGGACTACGAGATACCAACATTTTGACTCATTATACGTTCCTTATGATAAGAATATGATCCAATACTGCTCTTTTCCCCGAATCGCTAATAAAAAAGATATGGGAGGCTCATATAGGAAAAATGCGTATCTAATAGACGGTAAGCTTCCTGAGAGGATAATTATGATTTTATTTCATAGCAGCTACCATTTATCAGGGGTTTATACTGTATCAGTTACTGTGCTAAGTTGGACATGTGATTTCACTTAACATGACAGCTGAATGATGCACGTACTGTGCAATTATCCAATTATCCCAATTTTACACATGGAAGATAATCAGACTCCCGGGGCGAACCACTACCCCAAGGTCACAAACCTAGTAGGTAGAATGAGAGGGACGCTCTGGTTCAGAGTCAAAAATCAGCATATTCTCCATTCTAACAGGCTGCTCCTCCGGGTCTTTGTGTCCTTAGGGCCCAGGACAGCACTGAGCACGGAGCGGGCACTGAAATCTTTGTTGACTCTAATGTTGATGATGCTAACAAATCGTCAGCAAGTGCTTGCCGTTCAGTTCTTTTTCATTTCAATGTTGTTCTTTTTCATAGCCGTTTCTGGTTGAAGTCAACCACTGTTTTATTTTGTTTATTGTCAAAATGATGTACGGGCACAAAGTAAATGCTTACCATGGCTACAGGGAAGGCAGTCGAGGGGGTCAAGGGGTTAAGACAGAATTTGGCAATCAGAGGAAGCCGACAGACAGGAAAGTGGGGAAGAGAAAATCAAAATCAAGAAACAAAACACAGGCCCCTGTACCCCCTCTTGTGCTCTCCGTCTCATTTCATTTTGTGCCACCGTCATTCTTCCAGTGACATCAGCTGGAAATTTAGGATGCATCTATGATTATCCCTTCTTGACTTCCCTCATCCTACTTAACGATGTGCCTGTTCCAAATCGTGCATATATTTTTGCAATCTGCTTCCTTGTCTTCTCCCCTGCAGTCACTTGCTGTTTTAATTGTCACCTGGATTAAAACCTTTCAAATGAATCTGCCTGCCTTCATATTCTTTCCCTTCTTAGGTTCTTTGTCCACACAGTGATAAGAACGACATCAAAATTTCCCATCTCATTAGCTCGCTCACCTCTTTTACACCCTTTAGTGGCTTGCCAAGTTTGTGTGTGTGTTGTTGTTGTTGTCGTTGTTTTGGAAATATGGGGAGCCTCTGGTGGTGAGAGGTAGTTGGGGACTATATGTTCTCTCTCTCACATCCTGACTAGGAGATGGTATGTGACAATGAAAGAAAGTCTCAAGTTAAATTCCATCTAACATCGAAACACGCATTAGGAATGAAACCAAATATACTTTATCCTGTTCTGTAGTTCTGGGAGGTCCCACTTTCTGACCTAAACCCAAAGATTGGCACTTTGCATATAAATCCCATTCTGAGGAAGGTGCACTGAAGTAGCAAGGGTAGGACTAGAGAGCTTTGTAGTCAGGTTAGGCAGCAGAAGACTGAGAAATGGACGTACGTAAGACCAAAGGGGCTCTAGACCTCTAGCCCTTTGTTGGTTCTAAACCTTCTCCATGAGAGGGTAAGCAGGTCTGATATGCTACTTCTGACAATAGCCTACCTTGAACACCATGAATTTCATCAATTAAAATTCATTTCTTATATTCATGCAAATAAGTAGACTCTATGGTGTAGTTTTTCTTAAAGATGATCCCTGTTAAGTAACCATCCCTTAAGGAAATAATTCCTGATTATGGCATTTCAGGTGTTGACGACCACAGGAGAGATGATTGCAATGAGGGCACTTCTAAATCTATTTAACCGTCCTTATAACGTGCAGCAAACTCACTTTCCTTCAATTTTAGCTCTAATGACATGCAAGGACTTGTCGTTTCTTCACTGATTCATCCATAGATGTTAATTTTTTTATTTTTTATTTTTTAAGTTTATTTATGTTGAGAGGGTGAGCACGCAAGTTGGGGAGGGGCAGAGTGAGAGTGGGAGAGAGAATCCCAAGCGGGCGCCGATGGCGCAGAGCCCGATGCGGGGCTCCAACTCACAAACCACGAGATCAGGACCTGAGCCAAAGTTGGACGCTTAAGGGACTGAGCCACGCAGATGCCCCTCGTCCACAGATCTTTATACAGTGCCTCCTTTAGGCCGACCACTGTTCTGGATATACAGTAGTGAACATAGCAGATAGTCCCTGTTCTCAAAGCACTTGCACTACTGTGATAACACAGAATATACACGCACGCACGCCCCCGCGCATGGTAATGATAAACTCTATGCGCCAATATTCCAGATCTTTTCCAGTTTGCAAGTGAGAGTGATCCAAGTAAATGGCTTTACCGCCCCCCAAAAGGAAAACGTCTACAAGAAAGATAAAGTCAAAGAAAAGGCGATCTGTAAGCACTAGTGGAGTTTTGATTTAAGGGCTAGAACTCAAGGTAGAGTATAGACTATAATGAAGGACTCATTCAGTCTAAATCACTCCATCTCTTGTCTATGTAGTTCTTCCCACGTTGACTTCCTTCCTTCCTGTAGCTACTGGTCTTTCTCCAGGTGGAAGGTGAAATGGCTGCAGTGGTTCTCACGCCAAGGCAGTTTTGTTCCCAGTGGAACGTTTGGAAATTTCCAAAGACCTTTTTTTGTTTGTCGCAGCTGGGTTGATGCTTCTGGCATCTCATAGGAGGAGGCCGGAAGTGATGCTACCTGTCCTATAATGCACAGGACAGCTGCCCACAACAACGAATTATCTTGTCCAAGATGTGAGCAGTACCAATGTTGAGAAACCTGGCTTTACTGGTGATTCAGATCATTTATCATCCCCAAGTAAGAATCCCATAGCAATCAGTAGTTAGTATATAACAACAACGTGTTTACTATGTACTGCCTGAGTTCCAAGAATTATTCTAAGTGCTTTACGTGTATTAACACAGTAACCCTCACAATACTTCAATGTAGGTACCATTGTGGTCTCTATTTTACAAATGAGGAAAGTAATATACAAAAAGATTAACTACTTTAGCTTTACACAGCTAATAAGTGGTGGAACTTATATTTGAACCCAGGCAGCCTTATACCAGAGTATATTATCCTAGCTTTTGTGGCACACTCTTTTTCCTTTTTTTTAATTAAATTTTTATTAATTTATTTTTGAGAGAGAGAGTGCAAGTGAATAGGGGAGAGGCAGAGAGGAAGGGAGAGAGAGACTCCCAAGCAGACTCCACGCTGTCAGCACAGAGCCTGACGCAGGGCTTAAACTCACAAACCGTGAGATCACGACCTGAGCCGAAATCAAGAGTTGGCCGTTCGATCGACTGAACCACCCAGGTGCCCTGACACACTCTTTTTCATTTGCAACTTGGTATATTAAAACCTTCGTGAAAGAGTCTGATTTCTCTGGCTTGGGTAATATGCCATCCCTTGTATGGGTAGCTATGCCCAGGGGAATGGTATCATATGATTGGCTGTATCTGGGGCACATGCCCACCCGTGTATCCATGGGGATAGTTTAACATGGTTAACAGTCCCACCACATAGTTGGAGTGAGAGAGAAACATATGGGTAAACTAAGAAAGGGAAAAGGAGTATGAACAGACAAAACACTAGAGGCCTACACTTTTCATGGTGCTATTTCTCATCTCTGTTCATTAGCTCATCTCGTTCTTTTATGTTGCATGCTCTACCCAACATTCTCCCACAAGAAGACACCTCCGTTTGACGAATGTCATAAGGTAAAATCTCTACCTTAGAAACCTTCTATTATCATCCCTCTCAATCTGAGTTATCTATTCCTTTCCTCTATGTCCATAATATCCTACATATAGCTCTATCATGATATTGTGCTCATGGCATATGTTTCTATCTCCCCCACTATACTATGATTGTCTTTTAAGACTATGACTCTGGGGCCGCCTGGATGGCTCAGCCAGTTGAGCGTCGGACTCTTGATTTCAGCTCAGGTCATGATCCCGTGGTTGTAGGATCGAGCCCCACATTGGGCTCCGTGCTGAGTGTGGAGCCTACTTATGATTCTCTCTCTCTCCCCCCCTCCCCCACGGATTCTGACTCGCTCTCTCTCCAAAAATAAAAAAATAAAAAATAAAAAATAAAACCATGCCTCTGTATTAGTCATCTTTTTCTTCCTAAGGCCACGCAGTGGCCACGCATATTTCTTCCAGTGTCCACGCATATCGTAGGAATCCAGTAACTGTTGGTCAACTAAATGGCACTTTAGTTGGAAGCCCCTTGGGGAAAGTCAAAGACAAGTGTCCTAAGATTACTTGAGTTCCTAGAGTAGGATGTTAAGAAGAAAAAAATCCCAGGTGACACCATCTGTCTGATAATGAATTTTTCAGCTGAGCAGCCTGCCTAAAACAATGCTTTCATAATTGGCTGTATTGTGTGGTTCAGAGAAGTCAGGATTCTCATTTTTTGGTTAACTTATGAATCATAGAATCATGGAAGGGTTGAGCTGGAAGAGTATGTGGAGATAATTTAGTCAAGTACTTGTCATTTAATAAAGAACTCTGAAGTGGGATATTTTATGATAAAATATTCAGAGTAATGATGCTTTCAGAAGAGCCAGAAATAATGGCCAGATCTCAACTACCTACTCTCATCTCTGGTGTTTTACCTTTTTAGACTGACTTTATCTTTGGTTCCAGCTACACACTCTTCTCCAATATTATTGCCTGACTAGAATCTTTTAGCATTCTGGCATTTCCAGACATTCATCTTGACTTGATGTTGGTTTTTTTTCCATTCCTTTCTCCCACCCTCAAACCTCAGGCATCAAAACTTACTTGCCCTAAGAAAAACCCAGATTTCTATTTTCCCGAACCATGGCTTCTGACAAAGCGATTCTGTGCCAGTAGTGGTTGTTAGGAGGCTCTCTCGATCTGTGCCCTGTTGTGCTGTACTCCTCACAAGCATGGTCTCCAACTTTCTTAATTCCCTGACTAATAGGGTTGCCAATCCTCAAACATGAGGTATAGCCACCAAATTCTGAGGCATCAGTCACAGTAACTAGCCTTCCCATCAGGAAGCTAGCCGAGCAGAAACGAATGCATGCTCTAGGTCCAAGGTTTAAAGATTCTGTGTGATTCTGTGTGGTTAATTCCTCATTCCACACTTTCAGGACAGAAATCCAGTGAGAAGTATGAGAACACATATCATGCTAGTCATTTTAGCAGCCCCCCCCCACACACCCTTGGGTATCAGTGGAAAAAATGTGAAATCTATATAGGAATAAGGCCTGTGGACATTTGGGGCTGATCACATAAGCTTTGAGGAATAAGAGGTAATGTAGCATTAGTGGTAAAGCACATACAATCTGGAGCTAGATGGCCCAGATTCCAATTCTAGCTCTACAAGTGATCTGTGCAATCTTGGTCAAGTTACTTAAACTTGTTGTGCCTCAATTGCCCCATTTGTAAAACGGAGGTAATGAAAATAGCTCTCTTATAAGGGTAATCTGGAGGTGGAATTTGTTAATACCTTTAAAATGCTTATAACAGGGGGCGCCTGGGTGGCGCAGTCGGTTAAGCGTCCAACTTCAGCCAGGTCACGATCTCGCAGTCCGGGAGTTCGAGCCCCGCATCAGGCTCTGGGCTGATGGCTCAGAGCCTGGAGCCTGTTTCCGATTCTGTGTCTCCCTCTCTCTCTGCCCCTCCCCCGTTCATGCTCTGTCTCTCTCTGTCCCAAAAATAAATAAACGTTGAAAAAAAATAATAAAATAAAATGCTTATAACAGTACTTTGCACATAGTAAGTGCTATATTGTTATTGTCTAGACCCAGGGACAGAAATCATGTAGTCAGTTAGCAATGTTTACCGTGGTATCAGGAGAGGTGACTACACGTGTCATAAATGTGTTATTTCTGATAGAGACAAAAAGCACATTTAAGCGCAAAGAGCCTACTTTGGGGATGAATAGCTTAGCTGTGGTCCCATAAAGACCAGACAATTCAAAGTTCATTGAAATAAGTATAATGACTTGACAACCCTACGCTAACATTGTAAATGGCAAAGAAGAGAAAGGCAGTGACCTAATTATTCCAAAGATGGGAAAAAGTAACCATAGGAGAGCAACTTCTACAATCTAGGCTAAATTCCAAATCTACAATAACCACTTCAGAAGGTCTAAAAGTCACCTGGATGCTATGAGAAAGGAAGAGTAGGGAATCTTAGAGTGCAGTGACAAAGTTGAATCGAGTTAAGAACCAACACCTAAACAATTACCTGTCCTTAAGTTTGTGTGATCTGGGAAAAAAATGATAATGTATGTCAATTAATATCTGCTGGTAAATTTAGAATAATCCAAGTACAACTTAGAACAGTACCTCTCCTTGACCTTGTGAATTCCGCCTGTTTCTAATTGGAGTCCTTCCCAGAAATCTGAATTCTTTTTCTGCTTCCACAGGCTTCTACTGTCAATGCAACCTGAACTCTCTGTGAGTTCTTATCATCACTGATGAGGCAGTGACACCTATTTGATTCCTCTGAGATGGATTCCGCCATATGCATAAATGTTTCCATTCTCCTAGTTGTTGGCCTTCCTGGGTCTCTACACCTCTTAAAGTTGACCTGTTGACCAGTGCCTTTTTTTTCCCTGTTATTAGCTATTCTAGTCTCCCTACCTAGCCTCATTTTGGTATCTGGCTATTTATCCAACAGTGGTGCAGGGAGTTAATTCTTCTAAGACCCAGAGATCGTATCTCTATTAATAATTATCTCTATTCATTAGCATACATAAGCAATTCCAAACACATTGAACATAGGTACAAAAGCAGGCCTTTCTTTCTAGTCAAGGATTCCAAATGTATTTTATATGTAATGTTGGGCAATTTTCCTATACTCTCTAGGGCTCATTTGCTCTATTTGTGAAATAGCACATGTGGAGAAACTATATGGGATTTAAAGCAATATGATTTCTTCTGAAGAAAGCAGTTATACATAAAGCCCAAAGAAATCTCTTCCTTTCTTAGAACCATGAATAATTCAGTTAGAATATATTTCTGGCACAGACCTTAGTTCATGGAAAGAAAAAACAATAAAGTAAGACAATATGATTTAGTTGGAAATATCTAGAGTAGAACATCAGTTTATAATCCTTGCATATCTTTATATAATCTTTATAGCCCTTTAATCCTTTTAATCTTTAAGTAGCTGCGTGACCTTAGGCAGGGAAAATACTAGCGTTCTGCCTACTTCTCAGAGTGTTACCTTTGCAAAGGTACAGAAAAGTACTACATAATTCTACAAGACTCTCCTTCCCTTCCATAAAATATTTTAATAACATTTATTTTAGTAAAATTTAATAATCCATAAAATCAACAAAATTTAATACAAATATGGATTTAATTAACACTTTTAAATTCTAAATTTATTAGGATAAATTCTTACTGTTCTTAGGGAATATATTATTGCTTTAAGTATTAGAATAGACATAAATCTTGCTGATGAATGAGAAACCTATTGATAGTCTTTTTTTTCTTCTAAGTCTTATTTAAATTCCAGTTAGTTAACAAACAGTGTAATATTAGTTTCAGGTGTAGAATTTGGTGATTTAGCACTTACATACAACACCCAGTGCTGATCTCAACAAGTCCCCTCCTTAATCCCCATCATCTATTTAACCCACACACTCCCTACCCACCCACCTCCCTCCGGTAACCATAAAATTTTTCTCTATAGTTAAGAGTCTGTTTCTTGGTTTTCCTCTCTTTTTCCCCACTATGTCCATTTGTTTTGTTTCTTAAATATATATAATGGACTATTTACTCAGCCATAAAAAAAGAATGAAGTCTTGCCATTTGCAACAGTATGGATGGATCTAGAGAGTATTATGCTAAGTGAAATAAGTCCGCGAAAGGCAAATATACGATTTCACTCATATGTAGAATTTAAGAAACCTATTGGTAGTCTTATAGGCTTTTGATGACAACTGTTTTATGTGATTACCATTTGGTCATTGCATATAAAATCATATTAATATCGGGGGCACGTAGGTGGCTCGATCGGTTAAGTGTCCCACTTCGGCTCAGGTCACGATCTCGTGGTCCATGAGTTCAAGCCCCACATCAGGCTCTGTGCTGACAGCTCAGAGCCTGGAGCCCACTTCGGATTCTGTGTCTCCCTCTCTCTCTGCCCCCCCCCCCCCCCACCGCTCGTACTCTGTAGCTCTCTCTCTCAAAAATGAATAAATGTTAAATTTAAAATCATATTAACATTGTATAATGAAAAGCCATTTGATTTTGTTATATCTTTAAACGAGGCAAAAATTATACTTGAGGATTCCACATTAGTTTGAATGAATGGTCAGGGGACACTACTTTCTAATCAGATGTATCAGAAGGAGAACCAGTTGCATATTTTGGATGCCTATGTTTATTTCACGTTTCAACCATGTTATTTTATATTGCCAAAAGATTGCAAATACTCATGGGTGATCCATGTAGTTGAACAACAGAGACCCCAACCCAAGTTTTTAAAAATATTTTCAATAAAAAAATGTCTTCAGTTTATTTTTGAGAGAGAGAGAGTGTGTGAGCGGGGAGGGACAGAGAGAGAGGGAGACCCAGAATCCAAAGCAGGCTCCAGGCTCCGAGCTGTCAGCCCAGAGCCCAACTCAGGCTTTATATATAAAGCATAGTGCACTTAGGCTTCCCTGAATTCATGACTGAGTAGATTGGTATTCATCATTTCTGGAAAGTACACCTCCATGGAGGAGAGATTGTTCTGTTTCTCTTATGCCTAGAGATCACCTGAGAGTCTGGTTGCATGTGTATTGAGTGGGGGGGGGGGGGTGGGGGGGGGAGAGTTGCTGATGGTGAAAGAAGGCTATGGAGTGTAGCTTTTTGCAAAGGTCCATTCTCAATATATAACCTACCACAGGAAAGAAGCCTGCCACCCCAGAATTAATTAGTTAATTAATGAAGCCATTTGCCATGTTAATGCCAAAAAGGCTCTAATGATGAGAACTGGTATGCTGTGGAAGATGGGCACGTGGTAGGGAAGTTTCTTGCTTGTTTGTGAAGAGCAGTGGTCCTACAGCTCCTAACATTTTTTTATAGGGAGGCTGCCTCTCCCATGTAGGTTGAGACCTCACCGGACAGCTGGATTTGAATAGTGAATAGCTTTTAAATCCTCTCAGAAGATTTTTATTGCTAAAGCCCACCCAATTTCTGAATTTCTTACATGTGACTTGACGATACTAAGCTTTTCAAATGCTGAAGCAGAAGAAACTTGGAAAATAAGCCAACCTTTTGGAGACTGTATTTGATCTCACCTTTCTGCCCTGCTTAGGGATGGATCACCTTTCTGCCCTGGCTGACAGGGTATTCAGTGATATTGCCCTTCAAACTCAGCCTTTAAGTCTGCTCTTTTCAGAGGAATCAGCTGGATGTCTTTAAAAACAATATGGCCTACTAGCGACCATCATTGTAGTAGTACCTACAGGCCAAAGGAGTGAAAAGCAGCAACTGAAGATCTAAACGTTAGGGAAAAATTCCAGCAAATAAATTTGGTGTGAAATGGGACAGTGTGAGGGAGGATAAAAATCACATTATTATAACATGCCCGTCACACCTCCTTGAGACAGATGGTTCCAGATGAGGAAGAAGAATCTGTGTGAGGAAAGACTGGCCACAAGTAGAGGTTAACATTTTAATACTTTGCACTAAGTGATCACGGTTGTCATTTATTCCATACACATTTATTTGCTTTTTAAATCTGTGTCAGGCACCGAGCTAGACTCTCAGAAATTATTTTTAATGGGCCCCTTAAAAAGTATTTGTACTGGGAGGTACATTTCACTCCTGCAGAAGCTCAATTCAGTTGAAAAGATGGCAGACACAATAGAGATTAGGAAATCATCAAAGGAACAGGTGAAAAGTAATTCCTAGAATAGAAGGCTATCAGCTCGTTGACTGAAAGGACCTATTACTAGTGTAGTACCAAAAAAAAATTAAAAGACTTACACTAAGGCAAACGATATGAAAGTTAAGACTCTGAGGACAAAGGGGAGCTTTTAAAAAGAAAAATGAATAGGTTATGTTCAAGGGGATGAGAATCAGAATAGCTTCAAAATTCTTAATACCAATACCAGAAAGGCAAAATTATTTTAATCTAAAATTCCATAAACAGGGATACCTGGTTGGCTCCGTTGGTTGAGCATCAGACTCTTGATTTCAATTCAGGTCATGATCCCAGGGTCGTGGGGTTGAGGCCCATGTTGGGCTCTGCACTGAGAATGCTGCCTGCTTAAGATTCTCTCTCTCTCTCTCTCTCTCTCTCTCTCTCTCTCTCTCTCTCTCTCCCCCCCCCTCCCTCCCTCTCTCTCTCTCTCCCTCTGCCCCTCTCCCCACCCCACCTCTTTGTGTGCTCTCTGTAAGATAAAAAAACAAAATAAAATTCCACATACAGTGAAATTATCAATCAGGGTTTGCTTTTATACGTGCTTTCACACATGAAAAGCCTCAAAAATTTAAAGTGACTGGAGAAAGTATTCTACCAAACCAAGAAAATAATATGCCAGTAGAGTGGTATCTAAGAAGCAGGTTAATCAACGCATGGGAGAGTGACAGAGAGATGAAGAGAATCCCACTAATGGCCAGTGGAAATCCCAGAATAGCAGTTATTCAGCAGAGCTGAAATGTAAGAAATCCAGACTAGACTAGAATATAGAACCTTCCAGAAAAGCATGGAGCCTACAGATTGCTAGACTGTCTTAAGCATGTGGGAGGCTGTAGAAAAACTTAGATATATTTCAAAGGAAACATGACATGTAAAAAATATATACGATTATTAAATCCAAGGGAAATGCTATACACAAAGCGAGTATTACCAGGAGTGCTAGGCTCTTTATCTCATGCATCATCTTTGCAAGACCCTGAATCCATTCACCTGAATTTAGACTTGGCAACGCTCTTTGATAGTGAAGTTATCAGTAGGGTGATCATCAAATTAATTGTCCAAATTTGGAAAGGTTTGAGAGTGAAAAGGAGGTGCTATGAATAGTTAATATGGGGGGTGCCTGGGTGGCTCAGTCAGACTTTTGATTTTGGCTGGGGTCATGATCTCACAGTTCATGAGTTGGAGTCCCGAGTTGGGCCTCATGCTGGCAGTGCAGAGCCTGCTTGGGATTTTCTCTCGCTCCCTCTGTCTACCCCTGCCCTGCTTGCACACACACACATGCTCGCTTGCTCTCTCTCTCTCTCAAAATAAATAGATACTTAGAAAATCGTTAATATGGAACACCAAGCAATAGGGACATATTGTGGTGATCCCAGTTGTCATGAAAATACCTCCTTCCACCTAGTGGCAGCTTTTAACTGCAGTCAAAGTACTCAGGAGAAAACAAACTATTTGCTGATCTTGGAATCTCCCTCCTAAAACATGAACAAAAATATCGCAGTCTACTTCTGAAATAGACGTGAGATGCTTTATTTGCAGGTGTTCAGGCATACATAGCTCACTAAGTAAAAACAAGTAAAGCAAAGCATTCTCCTTCATGAAAAGTAATCTGAAAATCACATTTTTGGAATTGATATTATTTGTTTATAATAAACAAGCATCTCATAAATTACTGACGTTAGCAAACATGGATTTTAAGAGAGTTTCTCAATAAGGCTCTACATGCATATATCCAATTAAGCCTAATCTAGAGCTCTGACTTGATTTCATTAACTGATGAATAACTCCCATCTTCCTACTTTTTTGTCAGCCCTCCAGTCCTTAGCTAGGCTGATTCATTAATTATATTAATTACATGAAAAACCCTACCTCCAACCTCAGTATTCACTCGAAATCCCCACTGTGTGCATGCAACATTTTAAAAACTATATAGCTGAACCATTAACACAGGGGCCAAAATCAAAATATCTCCTAGTTCAACAATATGATCGAAGTTCTGTGACAACTCTTCAGTATTGAAGCCAGATTTTTCTTTTCTAAGCAGCATCGTGAATAGATTCATAAGGGTTTGAACCGTGATTTTCTGCCAAGGAATCAAGACATTACCACTGTTCTTGTCATTCAAAGCCTTTGCCATCCAATGTGCCTGAGCGAAGGATGGGCTATGACCTTCATCTTCGCATTTCATTTTGATAAGTTCACATGTGACCACTGTGATGAGTTTTATGCTAAACATAAAGAAGACTCAATAAAGAACTTTCATGGCTTTGAATGTCTTCAGGATTCTGGTGCCATTTATTATTAATTATAAGTGAATTCATGCAAATGAGTGAACATAATTATTAAACAAAACCACATAGCACTAATAGAAAATATTTTTCTAAACTTAAGTAGATATTCACATTATTAGAAAGTTGCCCACCTCAAAAGAAGCTTTTATTTGGCTTTAAGCTTATTATTCTTTTATTTCTTTTGTTTTTAAATCTGGGTTTTGTTTTGTTTTGTTTTACCTTTCTTTTCATTTTTATGGAGAGAGCTGAAAAAACACATTGATGTTAAATGTTTTTGGAATCTTACTTTTTAAAAGAACATGTAATGAATTCAGCATTTTAATAACATTTTTACCTGTGAACACCCGTAGATATTGCTTTCACTAGTGCTTATAAGAGTAAAGCAATTTTAAGCATTTCTTCACACTCCTGAACAATTCTGGCTATTGTTCTTCAAAAAAAAAAAAATCTTTGTTTTTCCAGACTGAGAAGAAAGAAAGAGACTATGAGTAATTCAATGACGTTTTCTTCATATGCATGGATACATATAACCAACCTTGCCCATGTCCAGGCATGCCAACTAAATACTAAGCCATCAGCATGTTGGAAAAGAATGGGCAAGCTTGAAAGGAAGCTATTTGGGATTAGAGAGTAACAATAAATAAAATAAACCAAGTTGGTTCAACCAAAATTCAAGTAGATATCAAGGCTATATTTTTGAAGTGATACAAGGTTTTCGCAATTTAAGTGTGTGTGTGTGTGTTTACATACTTCTGTAAACATGTGACTCTTGTGTGGTGGAAAGTTGCTGGGAACCAATTCCAGTTCCTGGGTTCTAATTTTAGTTGAACCCTAGGTCAGTTGAGGCAGGGTCACTATTTTGTGCAATTGCCAATTTCTTTGCATAATCCCAGAAAGGCCTATGCTCATATGGGTACACAGGATTATATAGGAGTGTTAATCAATGTAGTGAAGGGGGTAAGATCCCTGTTTTTGTCTTTTGGAAGCTTGAACTATTGTCTGCCTCCTAAAGAGAAACTCTTAAATACAATGGCCTTTTTGCCCAGTGATTGAAATCTGTTAATGTGCAATTAACATCTGTTTCAAAAATGGCTATATTCAGCCTCAGCTCTACAATACGAAACTGGGATTATATAGACAAAGCCTAAGTCACCTGAAAGAGAAAATCAGCCAGCGATCCCGATCCATTTGGGTACTTACACGTCAAGGACAACTTGGAATTTTAGCTAACTTTTGTTAATGCATCAGGCTTAAAAATCAATTAGCATCCAAGGAAACAAAATTGTGAGGGTTTGCAAGATGCCCTTTCCAAAGAGAAAAGGCCTTTCAAGGATGCTTGAAGGGGCTTCGTTCCCTGAACAATGGGTAGTCAGCTTTGGCAAGGAAATCTGTCAGGTGCCTGTGTTACAGTAACAGCACAGGGTCAGGCGGGAGACAGAATGTGAGCAGGGGAGGGGCAGAGAGAGAGAGGGAGACACAGAATCTGAAGCAGGCTCCAGGCTCCGAGCTGTCAGCACAGAACAGACCCCTGAAGCGATCAATCAGCAATCAACCAACTAGCCTTTCCCAAGATGCTATTCTGTGTCAAGCTCTAATAGTTAAAAAGTGAGCTGAAATTCAGACATTAGAAATCGAATAGTTTCTATACTGACTCAAAGTTCAGCTTTGGTAAGATTACTTAGAATGGCTTGTCCTCATTCATGCTCTCTTTGCTCCAAGGCCCTGTTCTAGAATATACCGCATCCAGGTTTTAGCCACACAAATCAGTGATGTCACCAATAAAATAATTTTGGTACAGTTAGACTTTACATCCTAAACCTTGAAAGAGTATGACCTGTATACTGATGTGTAATTAAAAATGAAACTTTCTTTTTCAGCACAACATAAAACTTGAATATAAGCTAAAGTTAAATATTCTGGATCTTTTCTTCTTTCTTGATTTTTTAAAAAAAAATTTATTACAAAATCTGGATAGATTAATCAAAACTGAATTTTGCTTCTCCAAACATGAGTTTAGTTTGAGTTTTGGGTAACTCATTCCTGGATCTTGGTTCCGATTTCTAGTATCAATCAGAAAACACCTTCCAAATTGGACTCATTGAAGTGTATACCACAGACAAATTCTGGAAAACTGACTTAACAATTGCAAAACTTCTGAAATCTTTTGGGAGCTCCTACAGTTTCTTGCCTATGAAGGAGGCTTCATAATTATTTCACTGAACTTTATTTTTAACTCTTGGAAGCGTAGTATCTGTTGGTCTGGAGTTAGATGCCCGCAAAGCATGTTCGGCTAAAGTGGTTAATGTAGAGGTTTAGGACTTTTAAATTTCTCCATTCAGGGTATTCATCTGTAACATCCTAAACAAACCTTAATTGATGTACACATTCATTTCTGAGGTGGATACTGATCATATAGTGCCTTTTAACAGTGAGAGTTTAGCCTATGCACAAGACCAGATCTAGAAGCCTCTTAAGGAATTTTAGTCTAAAATCAAATTACTCAACTAATTTTCCCCTTCCCTTCCCCATGGTCTTCGGTTCGATTTCAGAGGGAGGGAGGCAAACCAATACAGAGAACAAACTGAGGATTGATGAGGGGGTGGCGGAGAGGGAAAAATGGACGATGGGCATTGAGGGGGGCACTTGTTGGGATGAGCACTGGGTGTTGTATGTAAGCGATGAATCACGGGAATCTACTCCAAAAGCCAGGAGCACACTGTATACACTGTGTGTTAGCCAATTTGACAATAAATTATATTAAAAAATTTAAAAAATTTAAAAAAATCATGAAAAAAATAATAAAATAAAATTACTCAGGCTAAACAAAAATTTGGTAAGTCAGTAGCTCATTCCAGGTAAATCAGTTAATCATTTGGTTGACTAGTTATTTTTTGCCACATCACCCAGGAACTTTTAGCTGGTATAAATGCAATTCTTTGGCAGGTAGGAGGCAAAGATGAGACAGTGTTGCAAATACAAATTTATGATAACCTCCCAACTCAGATATAGAATTATCATGAGGCTGTACTCAAGGTACAGGGAGAATTACAGCCATTAACAACTAGTTTCCAGGCACCTTGCTATATTTGATTAAATCTGTTTATATCCTCTTTACATTAACCCTGTGAGGTTTATATTATCATAATATTACAGATGCAGAAACTGAGGTCTAGAGATACCAAATAACTTGACTATGAGTAGTCAGGCATAGATCCAGGACTAGAGCCCAGATAGGACAACTCTAGAAAATGTTACTAGTTGTGTGACCATGAAAAAGTGTTAATCCTCTGTGCCTCAGTTTCCATGCTTCTGTTGTAAAATGGAACAATAAGTGTCTGTCCCATAGGATAGTTACGAAGAATTAGTGAGTTAAAATCAGTAAACATTTTAAAGCTTTATTTAGAATAATGCTCAGTATAAAGAAAGTGCTAAATAAATGGTAGCTGTGGTTACTATTTTTATTATATCATCCAGTTGATAGTTGCCAATAATGAGAGGCTATTGGTATTTCAAACAAAGTAATTCATTACAAAAAGTATTTGTCTACAAGTGTTTACAAATAAACGGGAATGGGTTTCTGGATGGCTCACGGGTTGAGGGTCGGACTCTTGGTTTCAGCTCAGGTCATGATCCCAGGGATCATGGGATAGAGCCCACCATGGGGCTCCATGGTCAGTGTGGTCAGATTCATTTTCTCTTTCTCTCTCTTTCTCTCTCTCCCTCTCTCTCTCTCCCACTCTTCCCCTCTTCCCCTTCCCCCTCTTCTCCTCTCCCCTGCTCTCTCTAAAATAAAAAATAAAAATGAATCAGTGGGGAAAAAATAAAACTAGGATTTCCTCACCAATTTCACGTAAGAGTAATTTTTCCTTGAACATTTTTTATCATCAGAACGTAGCAGAATATTTAGTATGTTATTTTTCCTACCTATGATAAGCCATGCCTCTTTGGTGTATGTAAACAATTTGAAATTACCTTTAATGTTATCTGTAATTTTCAGATAAACTAAATGTAAAGATGGAAAACATTGAAGTGAATGCAACAAAGGGTAGCTTTATTTTCAAAATCCGCTTTCCATCTGTTCCTACATTTGAGAAACATGGACTTGGCAGATGGGACAACATGTGCTGAGTGTCCTTAGACAAGTAATATAGTCTCTGAGAACCCAGGCACCTGTTGCAAAAACAGAGAAATGCACGGCTTTGATCTCCTGTCCCAGGGTGTGCAGGGAATCAAATAAAACGCTAGCTATAAAGGCCCTTTCTATTCCATAAAGCCTGATCCACAAAAGAGACCCATTACTGTTGTGGATGGGAGCAGTCTTGACATCTTGCTGTTAGTTGCTCATTCGTGTTTAGCTAAAAGCATCCACATGTATTTCGTTCTTCTCAAAGACATCCAGACCTCTTCTTGTCAGAGAAAGGAAGTGATATTTCGGTTTTATGATGGACAGCTCTATGAGGAAACACACACACAAACCAGTCATGAACAGTAAGGCTGGTTTTCCAAATGCTTTCTGGTCGAAGTCCACCTGGCTACTCATAATTTAATGATATGACTGTTACGCATATCCAATGCAAATGGCCGTCCTTATAATTCATGATATTGTGAGGAAAATATACTGTGAGTCACTGCCATTTAATCAGAAGTGATATACACATCCTAGGACACATTTTATGGTAATAACTAAAATGAATCACGGAGTCATTCGGAATGAATATATTCCTGGTCACTGATTGTGGGAAGATTGGCTAATATCCCACGTTCATTATCGGTGCAACCTCTCCTTATTGCTATATTTGCATGCAAATGACTTAGTTGTTCCTTCAATTTAAATAGAATTTTCCATTATAAACAAAGAGCTGAATGTAAAACCATAAAAGGAAATTTGTGGGCTGCTTTCATTAAAAAATGGTCCTGATAAAATAATAGAAGGAAACAGCTGCTGGCAGATTAATCCCATTTTTACATCCCAACTGGAATCTTAGCAAGTTTCAAGCAAAACAGACTTGCCTTTTTTTCTCAATAGCGATGGATCAAGAAATCCATTTATGGGGTAGGACTTAAGTCTGTGGTTACAGAGGGAGAGTCGGGGAAGAGAAAGAAATAAAGACAAGGGGTAAAACAAAAAGAACGTGGGTGGGGAAGGCAAGGAAAGAGGTCTGGAAAAGTTTGCAGCTGCACAAATACAGAAGAGTGGGCTGGAAGTCACCCGACTACCAAAAAGAACTTCCTCCTCCTCCTCCTCCTCCTCTCCTCCCTTGTCCTTCCCACACATGTTGCAGACGAGATCAGCCCCACTAATCCTCACTGTCGTTCAGTTTAAAGCACAGAGCAGATTTTGTCTGGCAGCAAAATGGTGGTGTTGCATCATTTTTTCTATAAAGAGCAATTTTAATGCTTTGCCAAGATGAAAGCGGGTTGAAATAGTGACGTCTTCCTTTGTGGGGTTTCCCATAAGGGCGTTAACTTTTTCTGATCGCTTCAACGGACCCTTATCTGTGCATGCAAACTCCAGGAAGCTGTCGGAATACCATAAAAATAATGCCGGTTTAAAAACAACGATAACAGCAACAACCAAAGCCTTGCCAGAGACTATCGTATTTTTGGACTCTGTCTAGGAAAAGGGGATTGCTAAGCAAATTAATAGTTTCAAGAGGATTGTAGGAGGAATGCCTCAATCACTGATTCAAGCTCTTAAGTTCTAAAACCAGGTTAGCAACTTCTGTTTACTAATAAAGAAATATGTCAAGAATTGTTGAGCGTCACAATCTCACATAATATCCATTCTAATCCTGTCACTTATTATAGATGCGAAAACAGTACTCGTAGCGGCAGATATGGGAACAGGGTGCATGTGACTGGACTCCCAGTCCATTGGGTATTTCTACTATTTTCCATGCTATTCCCTTATGGCCTAATCGCAATCACATTTTTACCCAAACACATCCCGTCAATTGCCAAAACTTGGTTAGCTTTTTTTTTTTTTTTTATTTTTTAAGGTTGATTTATTTTGATACAGAGCATGTATGAGCGCAAGCATGAGCGGGGAAGGGGCAGAGAGAGAGAGGGAGAGAGATCATCCCAAGCAGGCTCTGCGCTCCCTAGTGTAGAGCACGACACAGGGCTCGAACCCACGAACTGTGAGATCATGGCCTGAGCCGAAATCAAGAATTGGATGCTTAAACCACTGAACCACCCAGGCGCCCCTGGTCAGCTTTTTAAAACATTCATCTCATTACACTGCTCGAAAGTAACTCAGCTATATTTCCTTTCACACTTTGTGATTTAGACTTTTCACGAAATCAGAATTGCCTTTCTCCCAAGTATTCTTGATTATTGAAGTTTTATCTGTAGTTAACATCTCGAAGCTTTGTTATTTTTCAAAGTAGAAATTTAGTAAACAGTGACAAAGTTTTGCTTCCATTTGCCATCCTCGTATTTTTATCACCTCAAGATGGTTCATAAATCAGTGTCCTTGCCATGGGTATAAAGAGAAAGGAAATTAACTATGAAAAATGATTTTTTGACAAGTGCACTTGAAGACTTTTTTTTTTACATTAGACTGTGGAATCATTTTATGCTCATTATCTGATTTATGGTGCGTGATTTGGCTTTTTTAAATTAGTCACTCTCCAGAGCATACTCATTTCTGTGCAATTCGAAATGTCAAAATCGATAAACACGTGTAGCCCGTAAGCCTAGTTTATGTTTATAAAAATGGAAAACTTCCTGGAATGTTTATGGAAGGGTTCCTTTTTTGAATGAGCATGAGATTATTTACCTGTCCGTCGTGGCATACGCTGGTCCTCTCAGCCCTCATTTTGTGATACAGGCACGTGGTGTCTTCGTGCCTCATTTGCACGAGTCAACATAGGCCATGCCCTTGTTTTACTTCTCCTGTCAAAGCTTACCATGTACGTATCCCATTCTCTAGAGACCTGTCAGACAATTTGCCGGCAGATTGGGGGATTATGCCTCTGTCTACCGGGCATCTCATGGATTCTATGATGCACGTTGTTTTTCTACATTCAACATCTTTGATATAAGGCTGGATCCTAAAACTCTATGGCATTTTACCATCAATCAGACATAAGTTGGTTGTCGTTGTCTGCATGGTAAAACTTGCTCATAATTGTTTACATACTCATCGCTACAGTGTGTCGTACCCTCTCTTGATACTATTTGCATTATCTTTTAAATTTTTTTTTCAACGTTTATTTATTTTTTGGGGGGGCAGAGAGAGACAGAGCATGAACGGGGGAGGGGCAGAGAGAGAGGGAGACACAGAATCGGAAACAGGCTCCATGCTCTGAGCCATCAGCCCAGAGCCTGACGCGGGGCTCGAACTCACGGACCGCGAGATTGTGACCTGGCTGAAGTCGGACGCTTAACCGACTGCGCCACCCAGGCGCCTCTATATGCATTATCTTAAAAATGTCTCCAGAAAGACTATCATGTGATTTCTCTCTGAGGCAAAAGTTACTGAGCATGCAGGAAGGGGCCAGAAAAAGAACCGGGGCCCTGAATGTGATGTGAACGATCGTGGTAAGAAGAACAATGCCTCCCCCAAGCCCAAGATGTCAACATCCTGATCAGAGGAATCTGGGACTGTCACCCTATATCTTATACAGCAGAGAGTAACTAAAATTGCTGATCAGAAGAACTGAAACAGGGTAAACCCAGCGGGATCACAGGGGTACTTAAAAGTGGAAGAGAGAGAGGCGGGAGATAAGTCAGAGTGAGATGTGACTGCAAAAGAGAATCGGCAACGTGTCAGTGTGAGAATCCACCCCGGCACTGCCAGCTTGGAAGAAACGGTGAGCCAAGGAGTGTGGGTGGCCTCTAGAAACTGGAAAAGGCAAGGAAACAGATTCTCAGGCAGAGGCTTCAGAAGGAATATAGCCCCGCTGACAACTTGATTTTAGCCCTTTGAGACCCATGTAAGACTTCTGACCTCCGTGATTGTGAGTTCATAAATTTGTGGTGCTTTTTAAAAAAAAAATGTGTATATATTTTCAAAGAGAGAGAGCTGCAGGAACATTACTGGGGGAGGGCTGGAGGGAGAATCCTAAGCAGGGTCCATGCTCAGTGGACTCGAAGTGGGGCTCAATCCCCCGACCGGGCCGATCTCAAGAGTAGGATGCGTAACCAACTGAGCCACCCAGGCACCCCTAGAATATTTTTTTTAAAGATTTTTAAAAATTTTTTTAATGCTTATTTATTTTTGAAACGGAAAGAGAGAACACGAGCTGGGGAAGGGCAGAGAGAGAGAGGGAGACACAGAATCTGAAGCAGGCTCCAGGCTCCGAGCTGTCAGCACAGAGCCCGACGCGGGGCTCGAACTCACACGCTGTGAGATCATGACCTGAGCCGAAGTCGGACGCTCGACCGACTGAGCCACCCAGGCGCCCCCTTTGTAAAGAATTTTAAAAAGTAATCTCTACACCCAATGTGGGGCTCAAACCCACAACCCTAAGATCAAGAATCCCATGTTCTACTGACTGAGCCAGCCAGGAGCCCCAAATCTGTGTTGCTTTTAGCCACTGATTTGGCTGCAGTTTTCACGACAGCAATGGGAAGCTGGTTTTATTAGTGATTAGCAGAAAAATGACAATTTTTTACTTTTCTTGCAAAGAACCAACCAAAATCTTTATGAAACTTAAATAATGAGGCCTACACGTAGATGAACCCGCATTACATTTTTTCCTATGTGTGAAAAATGATTATTTACCATACGTCTAATAACGCAAGTGAAGGCGGAAGAAAAAAATCACCCCATCCTTTGGAGCTGATAAACGAAATTGTAAAGCAGCAAGAGACACTGATGTGACCAGTTTAAATAGTGCATAGAACTATCATTAAAGCATTAAGTTATAGTTTAATTTACCTTTGTTTTTTCTTAGGGGTACATAAAATCATAGTGCTTCTTACCATCGATGTCGCCTTTCATTCAATGAAATAAGTTAATAGTAAGGGATTTTTTATATTGATATACATATAATTTTATAATATATAAATTATTTTTAGTGTATTTATTTTTGAAAGAGAGAGAACAGGGGAGGGGCAGAGAGAGAGGGGGAGAGAGAGAGTTCCAAGCAGGCTCCGCACCGTCAGCACAGAGCCAGACGTGGGGCTTGAACCCACGCACTGAGAGATCATGACCTGAGCCCAAATCAAGAGTCAGACGCTTAACCGACCGAGCCACCCAGGTGCCCCATAATTTTATAATATATAAATATCCTTTTATATATTGATATAAATTAATCTCTTGAAAGATTAATTCAAGCTCATTGTGTATATTTTGTGAAATGGAAAAATGTATAGAGAAGAAAAATGAAATCTTCCATAATCCCTTGGTATCAGTCAGGATAGTCCAGTCCGTGTCATAATAAGCAACCCCAAATCGCCATTACTACAAGATTTAGTGCTTACTCATTCTACCTGTCAATTGTGAAGTGGCAATGAGAATTTCTACTCACAATAGTCATTCAAGGACTGAGCTTACTGGCACAGCAGCTGAGTTGAGCATTCTTGTTATTCATGGCAGAGGGCACAGGGATTTTAAGTAAGCTCCCAATCCAACATGGGGCTTGAACTCATGGCCCTGAGATTAAGAGTCGCGTGCTCTACTGACTGAGCCGGCCAGACACCCTTGAGGGAAGAGGGATTTTAGAGTCTAACAATGCCAATGCTGCATCCCAGAAGTAACGTATTATTATTTCTGTTCACAACACCTGGCCAAAGGTAATTGTATGGCTCTGCCCCACTAGAAGGAAGCCAGGAAATGAACACCTATCATGTGGTGGGAAGGCTGAAATGTTAACAAACAACAGCTACTGATTTTGGTATTTAACATTCAGATAAACACTGTTATTAAGAAGGTAACGCCTTTTCATCCAATTTAAAAACGTGTATTTACGGATTACTAATGAAATTGACATTCAACTATATATATAATTTTATTTAACATACATATTAATATGTTCTAATGTAATTAAATATTTTTTTAATTTTTTTTAATGTTTATTTTTGAGAGAGAGCGAGCACGAGCAGGGGAAGAGCAGAGAGCGAGAGGGAGGCACAGAATCGGAAACTGGCTCCAGGCTCTGAGCTGTCAGCACAGAGCCCGACGCGGGGCTCGAACTCACAAACCGTGAGATCATGACCTGAGCTGAAGCCGGACGCTCAACCGACTGAGCCACCCAGGCGCCCCTGTAATTAAATATTTTTGAGAAATATCAGTTAATGGCTGTATGATATTTCGCCTTATATATTTATCTTAACATTCCCATTATTTGGATATGTGCTGTGTATTTTTTTACATTGCTGCAATTATAAACAAATGCTCTGGTGAATATCCATATAAACTAATACTGATAATATCAAGTATTAGCTGTCAGTACCTTAAGTTATAAAATAAGCAAAATGAGGATTTGAGTAGCTCTAGCATACTGAGTAAAGACTAAAATACACAATTAGCCTATTGGGTGCCATCTAAATGAGTTCTTGCAAAACAGAGCTAGAATTTCTGGGTCACTGAAAGGTGTCTCAACAAGACGGATGTCTTCTTACATTTAAATGTAAAGTTAAACAGGCGGAGAATGCCAGTTCCGGCCAAAAGTGGAGTCGTAGGGACCAGATTTAATTTCATTCCTGAAACAAACCTACAAAGCAAAAATACAGTTAAGTGAGGTGAGCCATATGATTTTCCAAGTTTAGTGCTTTGGGAGAGTTTCTAGGCCATAGGGCGGGTAGGGAAAAGGCAGGCAGAGTCCTGGGGAGTCCCTGTGTTGAGGGGCTAAAGGTCTGGAGAAAACCAAGCTAACTAAAATATACAAGGCAGTGTGCTGGAGAGTGTTCAGAAAGTTCTAACGAATGCCAGGGACGTGAGGTTTCAGAAGTGACACGAAGTATGGGAATACTAAAGACAGTTATGAGGACCCAAAGAAGCCAAGCCTGTATAAGCCAACCCTCAGGCCTGGCTTCCTTTCTTCACACACAGAGAGAACTTAGGGTATTGAGAATAGTGAGCGGGTGACTGGATCCAGCGTGTGAGGAAACGACCTGAGCCAGGGGGGCTTTTTTCACAAGTAGAACTGGAAAATCTCATAGTTCATGGGGCACTGGGCAGAGCACTCAGATGGATCTTGACTCATTAGTGGGGAATAAATGGTGCTAAGCTAATCACAGCTCTGGTTATGCCTAACAGTCCTTGAAAGCAAGACCTGAAAGGATCAAACCCCAAATTTCCAAGTAATTTTACTTGGAAAAAGAAAGGAAAAAAAGCCCCAGAATACATACATACAAGAATACATACATTTTTAAATTGAATTTTAAATTGGTGGCTTAGTCGGTTAAGGGTCCGACTTCGGCTCAGGTCATGATCTAACAGTTTGTGAGTTGCAGCCCCGTGTCGGGCTCTGCGCTGACAGCCCAGAGCCTGGAGCCTGCTTCTGATTCTGTGTCTCCCTCTCTCTGACCCTGTCCCGCTCACACTCTGTCTCGCTCTCTCTCTCTCAAAAATAAACATTTAAAAAATTAAAAAAAAAAAAAAGAATTACCAGGCATAGAAAGAAGCAGGAAAATAAAATTCATAATGAAGAGAAAAATCAAATAATTGCAATTTACCTACATTGTAGATGGTAGCAGATAAGAACATTAAACCAGTTGTTACAATTGTACTATATATGTGCATAAAGGTAAGCAGAGACATGAAAGATACTTAAACAGTTTCAAATAAAACATCTAGGGATGAAAACTACAATGCACACGATGAAAAATTCACTAGTTGGGATTAAAGGCAGACTAGGCATTGGAGATGAAAGGATTCATGAATTCACACACATACCAAAAGAAATTTTCCAAAATGAAGCAAAGAGAGAAAAATAATCCAGTGAAAGTAAACAAGAACAGACTGTCCCGAGCTCGGGGATAATTTCAGGGAGCCTAATATGTGAATAATTCATGCCCTTAGAGAAGAGGAGACAGAGGGGGAGGACAGGAAAGATGTTTCAAGAAATAATGACCAAAGAAATTCCAAAATTGAGAAAAATCATAAACCCAGGGATCCAGAAAGTTCAAGAACCCTCAAGGACAAGAACTCAAGGAAAAGTGCAAGGACTGTCAGTATCAGATTGCTTAAAAACCAGTGGTGGGGGCACCTGGGTGGCTCAGTCGGTTAAGCGTCCCACTTCGGCTCAGGTCATGATCTCACGGTCTGTGAGTTCGAGCCCCACGTCGGGCTCTGTGCTGACAGCTCAGAGCCTGGAGCCTGCTTTGGATTCTGTGACCCCCCTCTCTCTCTGCCCCTTGCCCGCTCATACTCTGTTCCTGTCTCTCGAAAAATAATAAATAAATGTTGGAAAAATTAAAAAGCAAACAGTGGTGAAGAGAAAAATCTTCAATGCAGCCAAAGAATAATGAACAAACTTGGAGGGCTAACACTCTCTGATTTCAAGATTCAGTATAGAGTTTAAAAACATAGAAAGCACTGTGATTTTAGCCCTCGGGAGAGACACATAAACGCAACCGAGGAAAGAGCTGAGAAAGAGACCCCTAAGTATGCGAGCAACTGATTTTGACAAAGGTACAAGAGAAAGCTGAAAAGAGAGAGGATTTTCAGCAAATGTCACTGGCCAGTTAGATATCAAGAGGCAAGAAAATGAACTTTGATCCATGTCTTGTACCATATACAAGAATTCACTCAAAACGGATCACGGACCTAAATGTAAAACCTAAAATCACGACACTTCGAAGAGAAGGGTTCAGCTATCTATGACCTGTGTGCCAGCCACCTGTCTTTATAAATAAAGTTTTATTGGGAAAGAACTCCACCCAGGTGTTTGCGTGTTTTCTATAGATGCGTGTATGTTACGACAGCAGAGGTGAGTTGGGGGTATTTCCAAAGACAATGTTGAGAGAAGGGGCAGGGATAGAAATGGACACACACGTGTGCGCGCACAAGACACACACACACACACACACACAGGGATTGATGAACGGATTATATTTTAAAGTAACTGGCACCTGGGTGGCCTTTGCAAAGGGTCTTCAAGTACAGCCTTTGCCAGGCAGAAGCATAGTTGAAAGTTTGTTGCTCACTGACATTTTCAAAGAAAGATTTGTGCAGTCTTTGTGTTCCCCATCCCTTTAACTCACATAATTAGTACCTCATCAGGCACCGATTTTATCACCGTGCTTTTCCGATACAGGGATTTCAAGACTTGCAGGCCTTGGAATGATAAAATCCGGTGGCTTCTTAGGGTGCTTAGGGTGCTTCTCAGACGGGCACCGTATTCCCCAAATTGGCCACCCATGGCGGGTGCCTGAAATTCCACTGTCAGGTTGCACCACAGTTGCTTAAAATGTTGACCCTTTTCCAATCAGTAGGAAAGGCTTATTTTTCAGAGCACACGGTGGATGGGGGATTTATAAAGCATGAAGTCACTTTTCACCTGATGGGGATGGAAGCATAGTGCATCCCTGAAGATGTGAAGGGCACCAAAGCTGAATCTAATTGTTGCAATTTGGCTGAGGCTTCTCCTGGCGACACGTCACTGAAACACATGAAAGCTAGCAACTGAAGTGGCAAGGGCCTTTCACCCCAACATAGACATAGTCTGAACAGCAGCATGTGTTTTCTCGCATTCTGCTTCTAGAGGGCTGATATCACTTTAAGTGGTACATAACTGAATAGAAGTCCCTTTCCCTTCTTCCTACGATGCCCGGACAGCCAGATGCAAAATAAAATACTCACTCTTCCATCTGAATATTTGTCGCCACGGTGTGACCTGTACAACTGCTCGCAAGGTGTGGAGCTACTGATGACATTCTTTCTCGTCCCTTTACAATGTGTAGGCACGGGTGACGCAAATGCTGTAAATGAAAACAGATTGAGTTTGTGTAGTTTCAAGAATATTTAAACTGGAAGGGCGCCTGGGTGGCTCCGTCTGTTAAGCCTCCGACTTTGCTTCAGGTCATGATCTCAGGTTCGTGAGTTCGAGCCCGGCGTCGGGCTCTGCGCGGACAGCTCCGAGCCCGGAGCCTGCTTCAGAGGCTGTGTCTCCCTCTCTCTCTGTCCCTTCTCTGCTCACGCTCTGTCTGTCTGTCTGTCTCTCTCTCTCTCTCTCAAAAATAAATAAACATTAAAAAATTAAAAAAAAAAAAGAAGTGTGACTCAACAAACTGCTCAGTTAATTACATCACTAGCCCCTCAGTTTCGCTGGGTCCTGTTCATCCACCGACAACTTGCTTATCTCTGCATCTGCAAAATGGAGATAATAAGCGTCCCTAAACAGAATTGTTGCCATGGTCAACTCAGATAAATGCAAAGTGCCAGACATATAATGAACCTTCAATAAGTATTGTCTTCTTTTAAAATTCTTTGTAGTAAGGCATTCAAGGATGTCACAGAGCTACCTTGGAACAAGGAAGAAGACGACCCTGGGGGCTCTCAGGTCCCCAAATTCTTCTATTCCATTTGCTAAAACACATCTGGAGTGACTTGAATGGCCTGAATGCCAAGCCAGTTGGGAGGTGGGGGGTGTAGGACCTTGGAATGGCCTTCAAGCCCTTGTGGGCCTGCTTGGGCATGTGATCTCATTCTTTGCCTTCTGCTCACAATGGAAGAGAGTCAGGGGGTCTTCTAAAAAAGGGATAATAGCTACTTATTAAGGGCCTTTGTTTTGGAATTTGGATTTCTGATTTCATAGCCTAAATGGAACGGGGTGGGGGGGGGGCGGAAATAAGCTATTTAGGTTTGTACATTTCAGCCAGATAATTGTCCTTCAGAGGTGGACCCTCTGTCCAGTGTCTTCTTAATGGCCTGGATCTTCCCAGGCCTGAAGGAAGGGATTCTGGTAAATTAACTGTCAATGAGGTGTCAGCTACCTGATCCATAACCTCTTCGAGAGCAATTTTGAAAGAGACCATTCGAAAAGGGGAAAAACTTCTTGGTGGGAATTACGCCGTAATAAGTCTCAAGAAAAGAAGGGTCTATAACAGAGATTTGGCAATTCTAATCTTTATATCCCAACCGACTATAATACTGGAGTGTAAGGCCAACTCTACCTTGAGTTCTTAAAATGGTCAGAAGGCTAAACTGTTCTCTTTCAGTAATTATAACTACCATGCCCCAAGTGCCAGAGAGCATCTGGGGTGGAAATAACCTTGGAAGAGAAATAACATAAGGTTAAAAGGAAGAGAACTTTGAGCTACAAGCCTGTCAATCAGTTTGAGTACTGTGTGGAAAACCCCCAGTGTGGGTAAGACACCCAAAGCTTGTCAGGATCAAGGGATTTATTCCCTTTTAGTTCAAATATCTGTAATCTGTTAGAATATACGACTTTAGGAACTCATTAAGTTTTTGTGAATCAGAACCCACGGTCTCCTAACTTGACAATGTCATTGCCCTTTATCTTCTATACAAACAAAATGCAACATCTTTTTTAATGAGAATTTTGATTTAAAGCTAACACTGATGGGAGTTTCAGCATATTTCTAATTTTATGTTTATTTTAGTGTGTAGTATATAAAGTTCTTATAAAATAATTGCTTACGCATGAATTTCTTGCAAACAGCAACCATTAGGAATCAGGAATCCATTCCATCTATATCCTTTATATTTATATTTCTTATTTTTTTCCCTTGTTGGTAGCGTTCTGAACACATGTCCAACACCATTTTACCATGGTCCGTATACCTGTCAAAATAGCTGTAATGTGATTTAAAATTTCCGTTATTTGAATGAAATCAGCATAAATTGGAATGAAAGCACTCTATGATTTTATAAGCAATAGGACTGAAAGCTTTATATTTCAAAAGCATGAGACTGGATGGATGGGCCCTGAGTTGCTTGAATAGCCTAATTTATCATAGTAGGAATAGATTTCAATCTTAAAAAGGAAACCTCACTGGATAGACACATGCCTTTTTTTGGCACTTAAAATATTGCAAGAAGGTTCTTTGTTAATATGTGCTGTACATTTCTCCCTACTCACAGATTTTCCATAAAAAAATTCACATCCCACAAGGGGAGTGGAATACAGGCTTCCTTATATGGTCCATCTCCTGAGGCAAAGGTATATGAAAGATTCGTGTAAATTCTACCCCACGGTGTTACTCCCTTTCCTGACATACCAACCCAGGGGTCTGTTCATCTTGTCCCCACTTTCTCTGGTTAATGCTTCTCTCAGAAAAGGATTACATGTCAGTCATTCTCACCTTACAATGAACTCCATTCAGTGTGTAGAAGAAAATCTATTGTTTTAAACTTGTAGTTATTCAATTGTATATACACAACTACATACCGTGTCAAAATAGGCCTCTTTGTACAAAAGAGAGAACTTGCTAGATTATCTCCTCAGCCTCACTTTAAGGGAGAGGATTTAAAGTAGCCCAGGCAGAAATGCTTCCATATGCTCCCATTAGCAGTGCAGAAGAAGGGGGACAGATTTGAGTGGGGCCCACATCTGAACATGAACCAGAGAGCAGAGGTTTCATTTAGAGAGAAAAAATGCCGCAGATCCTTCTGAAAAGAGGAAGTTCCTTTATTCTTTAAAACAAAGGAAGTTAGTGTCTCTTATATTGTGGTTTTTCACAAAGTAATTGCAGAAAGAGCCATGTAAAAAATCAATTTTGTTACAAAACCATGAATAGGCTGAGAGAGGAACACGGTGTGAAGAAAAATAAATTTATCTGTCAAAGAAGAAAAGGCAATAACTGATGTTTCATTCATCATTCATTTCCTTGTTGCTTTGTGTTCATTTGAGGAACTGTTTTAATTACTTTAGCTTTACTCTGTGTGTGTGTGTGTGTGTGTGTGTGTGTGTGTGTGTGTATAATCAGTTTGGTTACAATAACATTAGAATGATATTTTCAAAGAAGTCCTTATTTGTGTCCAATAGTACGAACCACAAATGAACAGGTCAATGGGCAGCGATAACATAAGAAAATACAAGACATTTAATAAATTCATTAAGCTATTTCTAATACATATGGAAAGAAGTTCAGACATCACATCATACAGGAAGGAGCAGGAGAGTTAATATTTGGGGAGGTAGGGAGTTTTAGGGGAGGTTGGCGGTCGCATCCCTAAATATATTATCTCCTCATCCACAGAGGATACCGGGTCACAGGTATATGATTTGTGTAATAGAACCATATTTTGAAGTAAAATCCCTATGTTGAAGAGGATGTAATAAAGCTCATTGAAAGGGCTATTAAAAAGGCAGTTCACATTTTTGTAAAGTGAAAATGTTGGGGTGTCCGTGTGGCTCAGTTGGTTAAGCATCTGATTCTTGATTTCGGCTTAGGTGATGATCTCAGGGTTTGTGAGTTCAAGCCCCGCATTGGGCTCTGCACTGGCAGCATGGAGCCTGCTTCGGATTCTTTCTTTCCCTCTCTGTCTGCTCCTTCCCTGCTAGAGCTCTTTCCCTCTCTCTCAAAATAAACGAATAAACATTAAAAAAATTAAAAATTAAATGAAGTGAAAATGTCTATCATTTTCTGATTTTTCCCCCTAAAAACTATTTGAGGGGCTCCTGGGTGGCTCAGTCAGTTAAGCATCTGGCTTCAGCTCAGGTCATGATCTCGCGGTTTGTGGGTTCGAGCCCCGCGTGGGTCTCTGTGCTGACAGCTCAGAGCCTGGAGCCTGCTTTGGATTCTCTGTCTCCCTCTCTCTCTGCCCCTCCCCTGCTCATGCTCTGTCTCTCTCTGTCTCTCAATAATAAATAAACGTTAAAAAAAACTGCCTGCGAGATCATGACCTGAGCCGAAGTTGGACGCTTAGCTGACTCAGCCACCCAGGTGCCCCAGGGATATTTTTTCTAAAATCTAACTTTTCGAAAAAATTTACTGCTGCTATGACTCAGTTTAGTACATTGCTTTGTACCTTGCATTTCTCCTTTCAAAACATATTGTGCTAAATCAAACTCCTAGTGACACAGGAGTTGTAACATGTATGCCTTATAATTCCTTATCCTCTGCTATGGGTACTCAACTGTGGCAATTCACATGACATGGGTGCTATGTAAAATTCTGGGATGACGTCTGAAAGCATAAATTTGTCTGTTTATCAAGTGTATATGTCAACTCTTTGAGGAGTTTCTGAACGGGGGCACTCTATTTTCCCTACTACTTTTGACTCTGAAATGTTTATATCTATGCAACGAAAAAATTCTTCTTTAGCAGATATTGGGGTAATATAGAAAACACACTGTTTACAAAACACAATGTTTCGGGTGGGTGGTCAGCCAAATGTTATAAATTATAAACACGGTGTGAGGAATGTGAGTTGTCGCAAATAAGCTAAGAAATACTCATTACACCCAGTAGGCTCACCATTTTTCCTCATCTTGTCTGGTCATATGATGGTAAAAGATTAAGATATATACGATTTATCTGGAATTTATAAATATTCATGTGTACTTATAAATCAGAAACTGTTGCACAGCTAGTACTCTGTTAAAACTAGATGTTAACCTGGGAAAGCAATTTGTCAAGCTAAATATTTTATTTGTATTCGAGAGATAACGTTTCTCCACTTGTAATGTATTTTGTCTGGGAATTTGGAAATAACTGAAGAGATTACACTTGCTAGTATAAAATGCTTTTCTCTTTAAATCTGATCCCTTGGGGAAATTGGGATTGGGAGAAGACCCCAGTTGGTGGATTTCGGTTTAAAAAAAAAAAGAATAAAAATCTAACTTTACGTTATACCTATCTTTGTTCAGTTCAAGAGTCAGAGGCAATATGCTAGTTTATTATACTTTATTTTTCTCCTCTGTTAAAAGAAATACTTGCTGTATAAACTGGTCACTGAAAATCAAGTTTGAAAGGATGAGACATGTCCGTATAGAGACAAACATTAACTGAATGGCCTTAGGCCACTCTGCATTTTGGTTTCCACATCTGTAAAAATCATGATAATAGTTCCTCATTTCATTTGATGTAATGTAGTAAGCATTCAATAAGCTCTGCTTACTGTCATGCTTCTTATTCTTACGCAACTATACCCAGATTTGAACAAAAGAAGCCAGACCTTCTTTTGGTCAGCGTTTGGTCTTTCACCTTTTGGTTGGTGAATACAGGCTTGGCTTCTTTTGCCAGTCATTAGAATCTCTTGTATTTCCTTGTGATTCAAGCTTGCCATATTCTTTTTTTTTTTCAATATATGAAATTTATTGTCAAATTGGTTTCCATACAACACCCAGTGCTCATCCCAAAAGGTGCCCTCCTCAATACCCATCACCCACCCTCCCCTCCCTCCCACCCCCACCCTCAGTTTGTTCTCAGTTTTTAAGAGTCTCTTATGCTTTGGCTCTCTCCCACTCTAACCTCTTTTTTTTTTTCCTTCCCCTCCCCCATGGGTTTCTGTTAAGTTTCTCAGGATCCACATAAGAGTGAAAACATATGGTATCTGTCTTTCTCTGTATGGCTTATTTCACTTAGCATCACACTCTCCAGTTCCATCCATGTTGCTACAAAGGGCCATATTCCATTCTTTCTCACTGCCACATAGTATTCCATTGTGTATATAAACCACAATTTCTTTATCCATTCATCAGTTGATGGACATTTAGGCTCTTTCCATACTTTGGCTATTGTTGAGAGTGCTGCTATAAACACTGGGGTACAAGTGCCCCTATGCATCCGTACTCCTGTATCCCTTGGGTAAATTCCTAGCAGTGCTATTGCTGGGTCATGGGGTAGGTCTATTTTTAATTTTCTGAGGAACCTCCACACTGTTTTCCAGAGCGGCTGCACCAATTTGCATTCCCACCAACAGTGCAAGAGGGTTCCCGTTTCTCCGCATCCTCTCCAGCATCTATCATCTCCTGATTTGTTCATTTTGGCCACTCTGACTGGCATGAGGTGATATCTGAGTGTGGTTTTGATTTGTATTTCCCTGATGAGGAACGACGTTGAGCATCTTTTCATGTGCCTGTTGGCCATCTGGAAGTCTTCTTTAGAGAAGTGTCTATTCATGTTTTCTGCCCATTTCTTCACTGGGTTATTTGATTTTCGGGTGTGGAGTTTGGTGAGCTCTTTATAGATTTTGGATACTAGCCCTTTGTCCGATATGTCATTTGCAAATATCTTTTCCCATTCCGTTGGTTGCCTTTTAGTTTTGTTGGTTGTTTCCTTTGCTGTGCAGAAGGTTTTTATCTTCATAAGGTCCCAGTAGTTCATTTTTGCTTTTAATTCCCTTGCCTTTGGGGATGTGTCGAGTAAGAGATTGCTACGGCTGAGGTCAGAGAGGTCTTTTCCTGCTTTCTCCTCTAGGGTTTTGATGGTTTCCTGTCTCACATTCAGGTCCTTTATCCATTTTGAGTTTATTTTTGTGAATGGTGTGAGAAAGTGGTCTAGTTTCAACCTTCTGCATGTTGCTGTCCAGTTCTCCCAGCACCATTTGTTAAAGAGACTGTCTTTTTTCCATTGGATGCTCTTTCCTGCTTTGTCAAAGATTAGTTGGCCATATGTTTGTGGGTTTAGTTCTGGGGTTTCTATTCTATTCCATTGGTCTATGTGTTTGTTTTTGTGCCAATACCATGCTGTCCAAGCTTGCCATATTCTTGACATTTCCTAGAACTCAGTGAAAAGTCTTGTTTCTTACATAGAAATTCCCATATTTAATTGGAATACAATAGGTGATTAGCATGTGCAAGGAAAAAAAAAACCCAGAAACTCTGATGGAATTATTGATAATTAGCATACAAAAGGCTATCATTTGACAGACAAATATTACTCTGTTCTTTCGCAATGGAAGGGGCCTGATAGAAAATGTTCTATCCGTATGACCGACTAACATCTGCGAAAAACTGGATGTGCTTTTCTATCAGATTTATTAGCAGTTTTATAACAACTTTTTCCTTAATTTTTTGTAATGTTTCTTCACTTTTGAGAGACAGAGAGGGACAGACTGTGAGTGGGGGAGAGGCAGAAAGAGAGGGAAGGAGACACAGAATCCGAAGCAGGCTCCAGGCTCTGAGCTGTCAGCACAGAGCCCGACGCAAGGCTCAAACTCAGGAACCATGAGATCATGGCCTGAGCCGAAGTCGGACAGTCGGACGCTTAACCGACTGAGCCACCCAGGCACCCCATAACAACTTTTTAAGGTAAAATTCAGGTCCCATAAAATTCACTTTTTAAAAGTATATACTGCATTCGTGTATATTGTATTCACTATACAACAAGAATGATACAGATGTTACCATTATTTAATTCTAGAAATGTTTATCACCTTAAAAAGAAACCTTCTAGGGGTGCCTGGGTGGCTCAGTCATTTAAGCATTGGCTCTTGATCTTGGCTCAGGTCCTGATCTCACAGCTCGTGGAATCGAACCGCGTATTGGGCTCTGCACTGAGAGTGTGGAGCCTGCTTGGGATTCTCTCTCTCTTCCTCTCTCCTTGCCCCTACCCACCCCCCATGAGTGCGTACACACACACACACACACACACACACACTCTCAAAATAAATAAATAAACTTAAAGAAAAAAAAAAGGAATTTTCTATACATTAGCAGCCACTCCCCATTTCCCTATTTCTCTGTGACTGTTGTGAATAGCGTTGCTTTGAACATTCCTGTACAAATTTTTGTGTGAGTCTGTCTATTTCCATTCTTTCGGGTATATACCTAGCAGCGAAGTTGCTGGCCAATATGGTAACTACATTTAATTTTTGGAGGAACTACCAGACTCTTTAGCCAAAGCAGCTCTAGCATTTGGCATTCCCACCAGCAGTGGATAAAGATTCCGTCGGGGAGGAAAGGCACTTTTCCTCCACTCTCTTTAGTTCAGTGTCGGAAAACTGTGAATTAAAATAACAAAAGATAGATTAGCTTGAAGAAAGGTTTATGCCACGTGTACATAGGAGCTTCACCGGAAGGAAATGAAAACCTCAAGGAACTGATTTAGGCACAGGGGCTTATATACCACTTTAACAAAGGGCAGGAAACTTTGGAGAAGTGGCAGAAAGATGAGCGTTATTTAAGAAGATTAGTTGCATAGACAAGTCAGTGCTCTCTCCATTGATGAGTCATCGCCTCTTCCGGGGAGGGGCGGGGAGGGGTACCGCCAAAAGGGAAATTTATACCCTGCTTTTAGATAGAAAAGGGGAGGACAGAGAATTCTTTCCGTGGCCGTTGTTTCTAAATTGCCTTCAGCTCAAAAGAATCCTTACACCAGAGTGGCGTATTTTCCGGTGGTGTATTCTTAACCAACTTCAGTTTCAATTTCTCTGCATCCTCACCAACACTGGTTATAGTTCTTTCTTTCGGTTAGTCATCCTTGTGGGGTATAGTGGTACCTTTACCATTTCGATTTGGATGATGCGGATGGTTAATGATTTCGAACAAGCTTCCATGTGCTAATTGGCCATTGGTATATCTTCTTTGAAGAAATGTCTATTCAGAGACGTTGCCTATTTTTAAATTAGGTTGTCTATCATTTGTTGTTGATTCATAAGTATTAATTATACCTATTCTCTTTTGGAGAGAGAGAGAGAGACAGCGCGCGCATGAGCACAAGGTGAGGTGGGCCAGAAGTAGAGGGAGAGACAGAATCTTAAGCAGGCCCCATGCTCAGTGAGGAGCCCAAAGCAGTGCTTGATTTCACACCCATGAGATCATGACCTAAGTCAAAATCAAGAGTCAAACAAGTAACCAACTGAGCCACCTTGGTGCCCCTAATTATAGCTATTCTTAATTTTAATGTCTTAAAATCAGTTTTTAAAGTATAGTTTACTAGGTGAAGAATTCTTGTTTGATGTTTTGTTTTCCTCCTTTCAGCATGTGAGAAATCTATCATCCCGCTGGCCTTCTGTCCTCCATAATTTCTGATGTGAAGTTAACTGTTATTCTGATTGAGGCCCCCTTGTATGGAAGAGTCGCATTCATTCCACTTGATGTTTCAAGATTCTCTCTTTGTCTTTGACTTTGGCAGCGTGTCTGTGATGTTTGGATGTCTGGATACTTTTTAGTTTATCCTACGGATTGATCACTGGACTACTCGGTTGTGCAGATTTATCAAATGTTAGTAGTTTTTAGCAATTATTTCTTAACCACTCTTTCTGCCCTTTCTTCTCCTTCCAGAATGCCTGTTATACATATGTTGGTATATGTGATGGTGTTCCATAGACCTTTGAGACAGTTGCTGCGATTTTAAGCTACAGAATTGCTGTTTGGTTCTTTAAAAAAATTATATCACAATTTTTATTTTGGGGGCGCCAGGGTGGCTCAGTCGGTTAAGCGGCCGACTTCGGCTCAGGTCATGATCTCGCGGTCCGTGAGTTCAAGCCCCACGTCAGGCTCTGTGCTGACAGCTCGGAGCCTGGAGCCTGCTTCGGATTCTGTGTCTCCCTCTCTCTCTGACCCTCCCCCATCCATGCTCTGTCTCTCTCTGTCTCAAAAATAAACGTTAAAAAAATTTTTTTTTAATAATTTTTATTTTGAAACGTTTATTCATTTTTGAGAAAGAGAGAGACAGAGCATGAGTTGGGGAGGGGCAGACAGAGATTGAGACACAGAACTTGAAGTAGGCCCCAGGCTCTGCGCTGTCAGCCCAGAGCCCCACTGTTAGGACTCGACCTCACAAACCAAGAGATCATGACCTGAGCCAAAGTCGTATGCTTAACTGTGCCACTCAGGTGTCCCTATTTGATTCTTTTAAAGAAACAATTCTGGGGCACCTGGGTGGCGCAGTCGGTTAAGCGTCCGACTTCA
The DNA here is from genome assembly GCF_027475565.1 of Acinonyx jubatus. Taxonomy (NCBI): domain Eukaryota; kingdom Metazoa; phylum Chordata; class Mammalia; order Carnivora; family Felidae; genus Acinonyx; species Acinonyx jubatus. Next base: position 90,601,472 of record NC_069389.1, read on the forward strand.
GCCAGGTCACTATCTCGCGGTCCGTGAGTTCGAGCCCCGCGTCAGGCTCTGGGCTAATGGCTCGGAGCCTGGAGCCTGTTTCCGATTCTGTGTCTCCCTCTCTCTCTGCCCCTCCCCCGTTCATGCTCTGTCTCTCTCTGTCCCCAAAACAAATAAAAAACGTTGAAAAAAAAAAAGAAACAAATTCTGTCTCTTAACTAACATTCTCTGTTCAGTGAGACATCATTATCATACACTCCATTAATTCTTTAGATATGGTTTTCCTTGATTATTTGAACATTTTTATAATAACTTAAAGCTTTTGTCTAGTAGGTCCAACATCTTGGCTTCCACGGGGACATTTTCTGTTTTCTGCCTCTTTTCCTTTGTAGGGGCCATCCATTCCTAGATCTTTGCATGTATTCTAATGTTTTACTTGCCATTTCAAATAATTTGGTGTCTCTGGAATCAGAATTTCACTCTCCCCAGGATTTGGTTGTTATTGCCGTTAGCCATTGTTGTGGTTGCTATTCTTAATTTGTTTAGTGACTTTCTCGGATGAATTTTATACTTCTGTTTTCTTTTTCACATGCAGCCAGTAAAATGTCTGTTTGGTTAGCCCAAGGGTCAACTAATAGCTAGACAGAGACTCCCCTCAATGCTGTGTGCCAGTAGTTCTCCCAGATTTTGCCAAAAGATTTTATACGTGCCTTGACATATGCCTTCCATGCTTCTGTAGTTTGCAACTTTGGCCTTACTTCCTGCTTATTTGGAGCCTTACAGTCAGAGGTAACAGATTAGGGTTTTCTGAGATCTTTCTTGGGCATGCCTACAGCCCTGCATTCCTAAGTGGACATCAGGAGTCCCCAAACATGTTGAGCTTTTCTTTTTATTTTATTTTTTTTTTTAGCATTTATTCATTTTTGAAAGGCAGAGAGACACAGAACGCGAATGGGGGAGGGACAGAGAGAGAGGGAGACACAGAATCTGAAACAGACTCCAGGCTCCGAGCTAGTCAGGACAGAGCCCGATGCGGGGCTCGAACTCACAGACCGCGAGATCATGACCTTAGCCGAAGTCGGCCACTTACCCGACTGAGCCCCCCGGGCGCCCCAACATGTTGAGCTTTTCACAGCCTGCTGTGAACATCTCATTTTTCCTTTTACGTTTTTAGTCAGCCTCTTGTTAACTCCAACTGGTATCACTATCTCAGGTAGCTGCAGTGTTTAAAAATTACCACTATATTTTTTTTCCAACAAATTCCCTAGGTATTGGCTTTGTTTGCACAGAGGGAGCTCTGACTCGGGTCAGTTATAGAAAATCCTGAGAAGGGACCTATGCAAGGAGCTTCCAGTCATGTTAAGTGGTGACAATTATCAGAAGATAGGTTTTGTGGAATTCTAAACCTGTTTCTGTTCCCTCCAGTGGTTCCTATGTGCTGGTTCTCACAGCTACTAGAGTTGTGAGGCTGTTAGTTTTAAGGTTCCCACAGATCTGGGGAGTGGGAGATAGCAATAGGGAAGCTAAAATACCACAAAGCTTGCTGGGGTTTTTTTGTGTGTTTTTTTTTTTTTTAAGATTCAACTGTTTTTCTTGGGGAAAAAAAATACTCCTTGGATTATTATATGCCTTTAGTTAACTTTCAGAGTTTTTGAAAAAGTTGATTTTAAACATTTGTTTTTCCAGTATTCTCCTTGCTTTTATGGAGGCGAGGACTTTTGGAGAGCTTCTTTATTAGGACCTTTGACAGCTCTTTGACTTTTGTTCAGATCTGCAGAACATCGTCTTCTTTCTCGTAATAATAAATTCTAATAAATCTTCCTTGCAAGATATGGAGAAAAAGTATTTCAACAGTTGAATATTTCGGGATATAAACAAAGCCATCTGTTCTATTTAAAGTATAGCCTTATTTAACTTTTATTTTTCGGAAAAGTTTTGCTGCCTCCATAGATAGCATTTTCACAGTGAGGCAGGGAAATAGAATTCCCTGAGAATTTTGGCAATAATAGCTCTCATTTTACAGCACCCCTCCCACTCTATACACATACACACTCATTCATGCCCTCTGGACATCAGTCTACAAGGCTGATTTCATTGTAAGACCCTGAGGCGTGCTATGTTTACTTGTGTTTCAAATTATATTGTCAGATACAGAATGTTTATCTTGGTGCACGAAAGCCTGAATGGCACATATTACACATACAGTGATAACTCATTCACATTCTCCAGATTAGATGCGTCTGACGTGGAAGATCCTAGAATGTTAGAAAGACCACCCTTCTCAGATTCCTTTTAGTTTGTGTCTTTTCTAAGGAAATTTGGATTTATCACCTTTGAACACAACCCAAGAATGACTCTCAGGTTTGATATCTAAGTGATGTGTTCCAACCCCACATTTGCTTTTTTTTTTTTTCAATGTTTATTTATTTATTTTGCAATAGGGCATGAGCAAGGGGCGGGGCAGAGAGAGAGGGAGACACAGAATCCCAAGCAGCCTCTGCGCTGTAAGCACAGAGCCTGATGCCGGCTCGGACTCACAAACCATGAGAGCGTGGCCTGAGCTGAAATCAAGAGTTGGTCACTTAACCGACTGAGCCACCCAGGCACCTCCAGCCCCACATTTTCTAACGCTTAATTCCTACATAGTAACCAGCAAGAATGGTCATTACATTTTGTAGTGATGCCCGCAGATCTTCAAATTAGTTTGTTTGTTTGTTTGTTTGTTTGTTTATTTATTTTTGTCTGTGTAGTCCACGGAGTCTGGACTCCTTGGCATCTGTAATAATACGAGAGAAACATGATCTTGCCTATAACAGATTATTCAGCTTGGATTCTTTATCTCTTGCTCTCTAGGTACTTCATTGAACTGTTCTGAGTTTATGGTCAATTAAATGGAGAACAATGAAATCGCATTCATTAGAGCTTGCTTAATTCAAGGAAACCTGGCCTGCGAATGAGGATTAGTAGAGCTCTTGCTGTTTTTCAAATTATATTTAGATTGCTCCAAAAGTGATATGCAAATGTGAAATGTAAAAAGTCAAAGTGTCAAAGATCGACTGTAATACACCATTTGGGGATCTTTAGACCGTTACTTAAGCCCCTGATGACCCCCTCAGCTATATCAAAGGGATCATGATGGGGAAATCTCAAGCTTTTGGTTATTTGTGAAGGGCCTAACTATGCTTCTGGGAAGTAGACAGAGTCAACGTGCATTGTTTGAAACTGTGTGTATTTTTCCATGAATTTTAATAGCTCGCACCAAAACGACGTCACTTGAAAACATTTGCTTCGGGCTCGCCTGGGCGGCCCTGTTGGTTAAGCGTCCATCTCTTGGTTTCAGCTCAGGTCATGATCTCGTGGCCCATGGGTTCTAGCTCTGCATTGAGCTCTGCGCTGACAGCATGGAGCCTGGTTGGGATTCTCTCTCTTCCTCTCTCTCTAGCGCTTCCCGGCTAGCTCTGTCTCCCTCTCAAAATAAATAAACTTTTAAATAAATAAATAAATAAGAACCATTGCTTTTGGCTGTTAACACAGTAATTCACTATAGATAGGTTTTGCTTGCCGGGAGAAATTACTAACTTTGCAGTCGTTCACAAAGGAGAGTGATATCATACATATCTGCATCTGGGGGTAGGGGGTGGTTGAAGGGTCCGGTAAGTGTTTTTCATTGTCCAAGGACTAGAGTGCCACACTAGCATTTAGTGAATGTTGGCTGGAGATGCCGAAGGGTCCCACGTAACAAGGACTTGTCCCACCCAGAATTCCAATATGGTCCCCTTTAAGAAACAGTGAGAAATGGAATTGCACTCTAGTTGTAATAGGCAACATACTGCAATGATAATGCACTTTCTTCACACTCACATGCCCCTGCAATGAAATCCATTGCAACGTGTCAGAATTCATTGTGCTATCTTATGGATCCCACCACTGCTTAAGACTTCAGAGCTGAATGAATTGTAAACTCTTAATAAAGAACAATTGTAACATGTAGGTATCTGCCTTGTAGTGCCATCTCGTGAACTCTTGATGGCCTCGGTACACATTCACAACCTTGTCTATAAAAGGGACTCTGTCCTCTCAAATTCAGGATAGGGTTTGAGAGGGCTCTGGGTTCATTTCAGTGATTGTGATCGTGGGCTGAGTTCTGCATCTGAGTTGGTGGGAGGCAAAAATAGAGATTGATCACAGGTACAGGGGAACTGGAGAATGGGACAGATAACACGCATTCTTATATAATAAATGATAAGCTATGCTTTAGTTTCCAAAGAAACACAATACTGAATAGGGTACAGGATAGTAGATTGCCCTTGAAGTAGATTTCGTTTGAATTGGAAAGCCGAGAAAGAACAAATAATAACAATATAATAATGATAACAATAATAATAATAATAATATGTAAAATGGTCAAATAAATTGTTAAATGTAGTGGTGCTAAGAATGTGTACTTGAGGAACTAAGAGATGAGGATGTAAATTTAGTCCGTTTCAGTGAAGAATTGCTTTATGGTAGCTGTGCATCTTCGCTGAGTTTTGAGCACTGGGCACACACATAGTAACTTATTAGGAAGTGATGAAAAGTCCATCTTGGGTGAACCCAATACCATAATAGGTTTTTGTATACTAGTCTTGGGTTCAAGGTTCTCCAGGCCTTACCCGCCAGTAATATGATTGAATTCATAATTATGATCTATATTATTAGCTCATGACCTCAATTATTGATGCAGGACCTCCACATTTCTTCAAAATTGTATCCATACTGATGTGTCTCACATGTGTTTGCACGTGTTATATTTTGATGTTATATCCCCACCCTTGTTTTTGAACCATGTCCGATAAAAAGCTTGACGATAGTATTTTGGTCCTGATGGCTGCTATGGAGTGAGTGTGTCTGACCAAAATTCATGGGCTGAAACCCTAATTGCCAATGTGTTGGCATTTAGAGATGAGTCCTTTGGGAAGTGATTAGATCATGAGGGCACAAGTTCTCAGTATGGGATTAGTTCCCTTATAAGAAGAGACATGGGAGAGCTTGCTTCCTTTCTCTCTCCACTTTCCACCGTGTGAGGTTACAATGAGAAGATGGTCATCTGCAAACTAAGAGGGGGATTCTCACCAGATGCCCGATCTATTGGCACCTCGATCTTGGACTTCGTAGCCTCCAGAACTGTAAGAAATAAATGTTTATTGTTTAAGCCACCTAGTCTATGGGTATTTGTTATTGCAGCCCAAACCGACAGTGTCTTTTTCCCATGTCCACAATATGAATGACAAGGAACTGTCTTCTAATTATTTTCCAACTGCAAACCCATGGGGTGATGAGGTGATACATGGCCCTTGGGAATCCCAAATGAAAACAATGTGATGGTCTTTGCAGAAACGGGAAAATGTCCTTTCTTCTTATAAGTGTTATGCGTTGTCATTCAGGCCCTGAAATAGTATTACGGATTTCACCATATTCCACAAAGTCTCCCTAGTAAACAGAGAGCTCTTGCCTAAAGTCCATTTCTCTTCAAGACTCAAATGCTAACTCATACAGCGAGGTCAAAGGACCAATTTTTCCAACAAATAGTATGTTACCTACATCTCCCTTTCCTTTATTCAGCCATGCACACACACACACACACACACACACACACACACACACTCACTCAAAAACAAAACCCCTCTTAACTTTGTGCAAACTATGTCTGCTCGTTCTTGCCCAATAAACATCAACAGGTATGCTCAAATGTATCTGAATCCCAGGTTAAGTGAAATCTGGTCTTCTCCTAGGCATAAGGATATAGGTGTGTTTTTTAAATGCCTCATTCTCCACACATATATGCTGTCTATGTGAATATATTCTAGTCCCATCTTCTCATTAACTTGCAATGGATTTTGAACCAGACTAATTATTCCAAATCTGAGTATTCTTATGTGCAAAATGAGGATAGGACAGAAATCAGATGTTATCCAAGCTTGAGGTCATTTTCATTTGTTTTGTTTCATTCTATGATTCTAAAGGCAGAATCAAAGAAGATGTATTGTTAGCCTAAATTAAAATTTCCTCTTTTATTCCCTGAGAATAATTCACATATTATATTTATCAATCAATAGTGAATGTTTTAATGAAACACTTACTATTCAATTAACAGTTACTCAGTTAAGGAATTACATATTCAAAGAAAAGGATTAAGAAGATGGTATTTTTTGGTATAGAAAACCATAGCAAAAGATTTCTAGGAAAGGGGATACCTGAGCTGAGTCCCAAAATGAATAGGAATTTACAGATCTAAGAGACCGGGGAGACCTGAGATACTGCAATGATTCCTATAACTTCACATAGTTCTGTTAAGGCCATTGGAGTTTTGGTGGAATTTCAAGAGAGGTGAAACTAGAGACGTGGGCAGAGGCTTGGTAGAAACATCCTCCTATATCACAGTACAAAGTTTGTATTTTATCCGGAAAGTAATGGGAGTCACTGAAGGGTTTTGAGCAGGAAAGAAGATGATCGAATCAGCCTTCTAGAAAAATGTCCTGGCAGTGGTATGGAGAATAGATTGGAAAAGGGTAGCATTGACAGCAAGTATACTTGGTAAAAGGTTATGGGCAGTAATCCAGTAGGAAGTGAGTGCGTGAACTAAGGCATTGGCAAAGGCAAAGGAGAAGACTAATTTAAAAGTAATAAGAAAATAGAAGCAACATACTCTGCGATATGTTGATAGGAGGAGTTTTAGCAAAGCAAAGGAGTTCTGACTTGAGCTATTGAAAAAATGGTATTTCTGCTCATTGATTTCAGGAATTTGGAGAAAGCTGCAGCTGTAGAATGATGTGGGTGGGGAATAAAAGAAATGGGTTGGAGCTACCTGGGAAACATCTCTGTGAAATGATACTGAAGCTAGACCAGAAAAAATATGTATCTGGAAGTCATCATCGTATAAGGAGTAGTTTAAACTGATCAGACTAGATGAAAGTGTTCTGGGGGCAGGCTCTGAGTACTGTTTTCAATGTGTGATCTTCACACGGCCTTCATAAATCTGCTGGATCCTAACATTCTGAATCAGGATCTTTAGGAGTGGGCCCTGAAATTTGGTATGCCTCCCCGGGGATTCCTTAGAACGAACTTTTAAAACTACTGTTTTACGGTAAGAAGCAGAGATGATGAGAAAGCGAAGCATGGAGTGTTAGCCAGCCTCCAAAATTGGCCTTGAATAAACCCCATCTCCCCACCTTCATATAGTCCCCTCCCACGTTTGATCCTGTTTGGTCTCTGTCACCAATAAAATATGGCAAAAATGATGGTATATCTTGCGGTTCTCTATGATTACTGGCTCTGGAAGAAACCAGTTGAGACACCCAGGCAGCTTATAGAGCAGCCAGCATGGTGGCTAACAGACGCCTCTGGCCAACATTTTATGAAGAACTTAGGCCCACCAAGAATCATATAAGTGAGCTTAGTAGAAGACCCCAAAGTCCCCATCAAGATTTCTGATGACCGTATCCCTCGCTGCCCTTTGGACAGCAACCTCATGCCACATCTTGAACCAGAGCCGCGAAGGTAAGTCACTCTTACATGGATCCTCACCCTTAGAAACTGAGAAAATAAATCCTTGTTGGTTTTTTTTCAACCCACTAAGTTTTGCAGTGATTTGTTATGCAACAATGCACATGGTAAATTCCATGTGAAAATCGTAAGGCAGTCTTCAAGATCATTAACTAAGGTTTTAAGAAATATGCAAAGGCTTTTTTTCCTCCTCAATCAATTAGAATTGATTTATTGATTCAACAGATATTTATTAGATGTCTTTTCTGAACATATGTATGTATATCTACGTATCTCTCTCTCTCTCTAGATACATATATTACATGTCTTTTCTGTATGTATATATATTTGTAGTCTGTTTCTTCCATTAGAATTACAGTGATCAGGGGCACCTGGGTGGCTCAGTTGGTTAAATGTCCAACTTCAACTCAGGGCACGATCTCATGGTTTGTGAGTTTGAGCCCCACATCGGGATCTGTGCTGACAACTCACAGCCTGGAGCTGCTTCAGATTCTGTGTCTCTCTCTCATTCTGTCCCTCCCTGCTCACTCTCTCTCTCTCTCAAAATAAATAAATAAATATTAAAAAAAGAATTACAGTGATCAACTCGTCCCAGATTTCAGCTTTCAGATTTTCTAAGTTTTAGCACCGAAAGTCCCACATTGCAGGAAAAAAAAAACTTCTTTTTCCCATTAAAACCAGGTGAGTTGATTACCCTATTTAGAACGAGTCAAGAAGTCAGAGTCATTTTCTTATTTCTAGACCCAAGTTTCTTTTTTTTCTTTCTCAACGTTTATTTATTTTTGGGACAAAGAGAGACAGAGCATGAACGCGGGAGGGGCAGAGAGAGAGGGAGACACAGAATCGGAAACAGGCTCCAGGCTCTGAGCCATCAGCCCAGAGCCTGATGCGGGGCTCGAACTCACGGACCGCGAGATCGTGACCTGGCTGAAGTCGGACGCTTAACCGACTGCGCCACCCAGGCGCCCCTCTAGACCCCAGTTTCTAGAACAGAATCCTGCGTATATAGTTGGTATCAAATAAATATTCTGAATGAAAGAATGTGTGAAATAACACTGCAAGTGTTTGCTGATCATACCCCTCCTAATGTGGCCGCAAGCTGAGCTGGGCTACATTTCAATGGTATACTACACTGTTATGTCGTGATTGGTTGAGAAAAAGTCCTAATCATAGGATTAAAACCAATGAGGGCTGATCCTTAATATAGTTTTCTACCTTGATCACACCGGGCATTGTAGGTAAAAAGATTTCATTGTATTCTACCTGTGATGGAAAGTCATTGGAGGGTTTGAAATCTAGGGGGTGGAATAACTTGATTTATGTTTTGAAAAAGATTATTCTGGATGCTCTGTGATAATGATAACTAGACACTGTGGATGATTTGGAAGTACATGAACACAATGTAGATGGAACACAGAATTAGTGAATATAAAGCAATTTGTTACCAGTACAAAATAGGTATACAACTTTACGGCATTTGTGGTGAAGACTGTAAACCATAGAGAATTTAAAAAGAGGGAAGATATTTATTTATAATCGATGTTTTCAGAGAAGACATCAATGGAAGAGGTGGGAATTGAACTGATGCAAGATGCGTAAGTAGAGTAGACAACAGACTGTTTTTTGGCAAAAGAAATGAAGTCACAGGGGTGCCTGGGTGGCTTGGTTGGTTAAACGTCCAACTTGGACTCAGGTCATGATCTCACGGTTCGTCAGTTCGAGTCCCGCCTCAGGCTCTGTGCTGACAGTTCAGAGCCTGGCGCCTGCTTCAGATTCTGGGTCTCCCTTTCTCTCTGCCCCTCCCCAGCTAGTGCTATGTCTCTGCCTCTCAAAAATGAATAACAACGTTCAAGAAAAGAAATTAAAAAAAAAAAGAAATGAAGTCACAGGTGGAATAATGGTAGTACATTTTAGTAAAAGAGATCATTGGTACTGATCAAGTCTGAGGATTCTTTTTAGGGAGCAGCAGACTGTACAGCGTGGAGAAACAGGTTTGCCCCTCCTTGTTTCTCTTGATGGGATGGGGTATGTTTAAATTAAAGGCTCTGCAGAGTTGAGGATGCGGAAGGAAGAAGACCCGATCCAGTTCCGTAGGTCTCAAAGGTAAGATCTGGGCAGGGGACAACGGTAAGTTGGTACACGCAAAAGTTCTCGTGGCAAAACGGTGACCAGGGGAGGGATTTCAGCTATGAGAAACCCCACGGGAGAGGGCTAGCTTTGAATACTTAACATTAATGGCTAGCAGGCTCTGACATGTCTAGCAAGATATTTGTGGCTTGTGATTCCACTTAAAATTGACAGTAAAAATTACCTACCAGTGGTCTTGCCAACTGCCTATCGTTTATCATCTCATGATGGGGTTCTTAATGCTAACTTCACATGAAATGAAACCAATGACCAATAATATATTTTGAAAATTCACCAAGAGGACTGCCCATGTGGAAAAATCAAGGTCCTTTACGGAGAATGACAATTTCATTATGGGCAATTATTTTACTTTTATTTAGTAACTGACCAGGGGAGTGGAAATGATTTGAGATCAATCCCTCTATTTTCTAATACAACAATTCATGGACAAGGTCAGAGAAAGTTTTTTTTTTTAATTTGTTAAAGTTTATTTATTTTTGAGAGACAGCGTGTGAGTGGGCAGAGGGGCAGAGAGAGAGGGAGACACAATTTGAAGCAGGCTCCGGGTTCTGAGGTGTCAGCACAGAGCCCAGCACTGGGCTTGAACTCAAGAACTGCGAGATCATGACCTGAGCCGAAGTTGGACGCTTAACCGATGGAGCCACCCAGGCGCCCCAATCAGAGAAATTTTTATTCAAACTGTAAACATGATCATCTTACTCTTCAATTTTAGAATGAAAATCAGAAACTTTTTTTTTTCTCAAAATGTATTTATCGTTTTCATTTTGGGGCATGCTACCAAGTCAACATTATAAATTGCATGTGATCTTCCTGATGGTGTTATCCCAGCTCATCTTTTATTTTTTTATCTTGTAATTTAACTGAAATATCTTTTTTTGAACCTTTTTAAAACCAACGATATTACCAACCAGTGTCTAACAAACATTTCTCTCTTTCGTATATATTCAATTGCCATCATATTTTTGCTTTTTAAAAGCAAATTTTAATGAACCAATAACACGTAAGTTTCAATCTGAGGACATATGAATGATAAGAATTAGTGAGTACTTACATGGAAATTTTGAACATTCAGCAGTTGGGTAAAGAAACAGAGTTAGGATCTGACTAGATTTGTGCTCTCCCAGCAGCACCCCATGGCCTGCCCTGAGTTTTCTGACTTTCCACCTAACCAAATCTTCCTTTCAATTTCTTATTATTTAGGGACTATGAACCCCAACTCTCATATTTGCAAGTAACATCAAGTCTAATTTATTTCAGGGGTACCTGGGTGGCTCAGTTGATTGAGTGTCAGACCCTTGATTTCGGCTCAGGTCATGATCTCTCAGTTTGTGAGATTGAGCTCCCCCTCAAGCTCCATGCTGAGAGCATGGAGCCTCCTTGGGATTCTCTTTCTCTCCCTCTCTCTGCCTCTTGTCTGTTCTCTCTCTCTCTCTCTCTCTCTCAAGCTAAATAAACTCAAAAAAGACTAATTTATTTCGGGCGGTAAATGGGTGAGGGTCACTTGCTGTGTTAACTTTCATCTTAACAAGGGCCTCTTAGAGGCCCTATAAATTAATACAGAGGATATAATTCCAATTCTAATTCCGTTAGACAGATTGTGGTGAGAGAATGGGGAATGGATTGATATTCCTGGTCTTACCGCCAAATTTATTTTTATGGAGATTACACACTCAACAAAAATCTTGTGGAAAACTGGCAGTCATGCAGAAACATCTACATTAATTGAAGCACAAACTAGAAATGAGAATTAAAGGTAACAAGATATCATAGGTAATAAAATATGTTTTGTATATTGAATAGCATATGCCTGCCCCCCTATGATGGGTCGGTATTACTGTGTCACTCTTCATTCATTCACGAAACACTTCATGATCCAGGTACAGATAAATAAGGAAGAGCATAAAAAATTGTTAATTCATTAGTTTAAAGGTCACACTATTCTTAAAAGACATCCACAATTACAGTGGATTCCACAATGCAAGATATGTGTTTACTTCTCTCTCGGGTCCAGAATAGGTAGACAGAGAGAAGAGGAAAAAATTTTCCTTCCATCTTATTAATCTACCTTCCCCCAAGATCTATTGGCAGTGGGAGCTCCTGAAAGATTTTACACAGAGTAGTGCTATGAAGAACAAATTGGAGAGGGATATTACTCTAGGAGACCACTTGGAATACTTATACAGTAGCTCAAGGATCCGATGAATCTAGTCTTTAACCAAGGCAGTAGCCTATATTCATGGTTCACATAAATTGTATACTCAAATGCTAGGCACATTAAAACAGGAAAACATACATCCTAATTGGAGAGAGGGAGTGGTGCCCACTAAATGTATTTCCATTCTCCCACCCTCTGTCTCAGGGAAGAAGACTCTGAACATTCTTCCCTTTGGACTAGATGTCCCTAATGACAGATGTTGTATTAACTCCTCCTCTTAGAACTTTGCACAACAACGTAAGTGTTCATCTCTCCTGATTGCAAAAATCTGGTGAGAATAATAGAGCACTGACCTCATTATACCTGCCATTACAGGGGGAACCTTAAAATATACATTTCTACAAGTTCTGCGTGTGATTCTTAACACTCAAGTTGATAAACACTATTAAATTATGAATATGTGGAGATAGTTATAACAATAGGCATTAATTTATTGATAGTATACTTTTAAAACAGACTTTAAGGTTTAAGGACCAATAGTAGAACAACGTTCTGTTATTGGGAACATGAGTATTGATGGGCATCTTGATGTAGGACCCTCAGAATTTGGGATGATCAATAATTAGACTTGCTTAACGTGTGCTAGCCATCTTGAAATCTCATGTTAATCATAACGATATTCCACATAATTTCTGTTAATTAATGGGAACCTTCCCTTAGTTTCCTCAGAGACTCAAAATTTCTTTACAAACTCTGCTTATTCATTGCCTTTTCCTTCCCTGTGTCACCTTACCCAGTCTTCCGTGCCCTCTTCCTACTCTATCCTAGTCAGCCTTTCCGTTCTCTGTGAGGTATGGTTGTGGCCTAGAATAACCCACTTTATAACGGTTTTACAGTGGGCTTATTCTGCTACATCCCTCCTAGCACTATATAGATTTTACTTTTTCAACCCTATCCTGACCACTGGTCTGCAGTGCCCCACCTGCCTTATGCTAGCTTACCGTGACATAACCCATCATGCCCTGCTTTGCCCTGCATCGTTCCAACGTACTCAACCCTTCCTTGTCCTAAGCATCTCTAGCCCACCCCACCTTTTCCTTGTCTCGCGAAAGAGAAAAGGTCCTGCTCAACCCCTCCTGACCTTTCCCAAACTTTCCTTACTCTGGCTGGAACCCACACTACATTCTCGAGTATGCACTACCCTGCCCTGCACAGCCTTTTTCTGTCCTGCACGATACTTTCCTGCTCTGCTCTTCAATTCTTGTGTCTCTTCTAGTTCCTGGGTAATGATACTTGTTTATCAAATAGGCCTTGAGGAAAGCTCTGATGCCTGTTATTCAACAGAAAGATGATGGCGGTGACCCAACATACTGCCAGTGTCCCAGCACAAAAAGAAAATCTCTGAATTTGGCGTTGGTATTTGTCAAAATTTAACAAAGCTCTTTGTTTTATTTTAGATTTAGAAATTGTCATAAGCTCTTTTTTATTTCATTCAAGCTTCATGTCAACAGCTGTAAATAATAGATAGCAATTTAGACAACTATTTCAGCAATCACAAGTTGCATTGAACTTTTACAGTATATGAAATGACCAAAAAAATCAGTTTTAGATAGAAATGAAGAAAGGAAGAAAAACCAGACTGGGATTTTATATATATATGTGTGTGTATATATATATATATATATATATATATATATATATATACATATATATATATGAAATATATATTCTGAAATATATATTGAAATGAAATGAAAATATATCTGAAATATATATCTGAATATATATATATATATATATATATATATCTGAAATGATGAACAATTGGGACAATATATGAACTACCACTGGTTTTTATACTTTCCATATTTTATGGCTTTTCAAAACTATAGCATCTCTCACTAGCCTTGGTTTCAATAAAACTTAGATACTTACATTCCAGATGGATAAATACAGGAACTGCAGTAAAACAATTTGACAATAATAGAACTTTATTGAATGCCGAAAACATTCAATTACTCAACATTCAATTCAGTAAAGAGGCATTTGTCATATACAATTAAGAACACAAAATAGGCCAGATTACTCTCATTTTAATTTTTTTGTCAATTTCAATAGTCAGTAAATGCATTATGAATAATTTGTAGCTTTTGGCTTATCATCTGAGAGACAGCTATTTATAACAGAGAAACTGAATACGTCAAGTGATTTTAGGGCCAAGAATTTGTTTATAATTTTTCGTTAATAAAAGCTGGTTCCTCTTTTCAAGGATGTAGTAGGTTGAATGGTGGCCCAAAAAGGCATTGTTAGGTTTTAACTCCTGAAACATATAAACGTTACCTTATTTACAAAAAGGTTTTTGGAGATATGATTAAGTTAAGAATTTTGAGATAAGGAGATTATTCAGGTGGACCCTGAATGCCATCATCAGTGTCCTTAGAAGAGAAAGGTAGAATGAGATTCCATTGGAGTGCTATGGACAGAAGCAAAGGAATCCTGTCAGCCACCAGGAGTTGGAAGAAGCAAGGAACATATTCTACCCTAGATCCTTGAAAAGAGCATGGTTCTGTGGACACCTTAATTTTGGATTTCTGGTCTCCAGAGCTGTAGAGGATAAATCTTTGTTTATTCTTAAATGATCCACTCTTTGAGGTCATTTGTTATAGAAGCCACAAGAAACGAATACAGATTTTTGCACCGGGAAATGGGATGCTACTGTAACAAATACAAAAATCTAAAAGTGGTTTCGCCTCGAGTTATGGATAGAGGCTGGATGAAATTTGAGAAACATGGTAGAAAAAGCTTCGATGTCCTTGATAGCCTGTTGATAGGAACAAGGATTTCAAAGGTTCCGCCATTGAGGTCTCAGGAGGAAATCAGAAACATGGTAGAGAAAGCCTGTATCATCTTAGGGAATACACATATTACCTGTCCTCATGCACAGAATGCTGGTAGAAATAGAAACATTAAGGGCATTTCTGGTGAAGGCTCGGAAAGAAATGGGGAACGTGTCATCGGAAACCAGAGGAAAGATCACCTTTTTCAATATACTGCCAGAAACCGTAGCCGAATTTTCTCCTTCTCTTTTCTGAGCATGCAGCTTGTCTTGCGATGTGCGTGTGGCTTTCTGAATTCCCCAGGGTACACAGGTGCTTTTAAATGTCTTTATTTCCCAAAGCAATTCTCTCTCCAGAGTTTTCTGCCAGGCTGTAGGTGGCCAATTGTGTGCTCACACATAATCCATGGTCCCAGTTGGCTGAGAAATTTTCTTTAGGTTTACAATGTTTTTGAGCAACGCTGCCATTCCCCCCCCCCCCCACCCCCCAAGTGAGTTTTTAGTTAGGCAAAGAGACGGTACCTTTTGTCAGTCTATCAGGTAGCCCCGGGCAGACTAGAACAGATAAACACTGTAATTTGTTTATTTTATTTATTTTTGTTTATTTTGTAATTTTTTCCAGAGCCAGGTAAAAAGGGCGGACACTGCTGAACCCAGGAGAGGGTGCGGTAAGGACAAGTGAAAATGCCATAAAGCTTCCCTGCCATTTTTCAGTCGCTTTTTTCTTGATTTAGCATTCACTTGTTTGCTGTAAACCTTTGTTTTCCAGATGTCTAACAAAATCGGCTCCGACAGTTCTCGCTTGCTTTTCAATGCTTTTGCGGAGAAATGAATGTTTGAAATTGCTACTCCACGGTCTTGCTGACCTCACTCCCATATGAACCTTTTTTTTTTTAATTTTTTTTTTTAATTTTCAACATTTATTTACTTTTGGGACAGAGAGAGACAGAGCATGAACGGGGGAGGGGCAGAGAGAGAGGGAGACACAGAATCGGAAACAGGCTCCAGGCTCCGAGCCATCAGCCCAGAGCCTGACGCGGGGCTCGAACTCACGGACCGCGAGATCGTGACCTGGCTGAAGTCGGACGCTTAACCGACTGCGCCACCCAGGCGCCCCCCATATGAACCTTTTCATACGTTACTGGATTTGATTTGCTGACGTTTTGTTGAAGATTTTGGATCTGTGCTCATAAGAGATAATGGCTTCTAGTTTTATTGCGATATCGTTGCCTTATTTTTGTGTCAGGATAACACTGGCCTCCTAAAATGGAATGGGATTGTTCCTTCCTCTTTCATTATGTGTAAGGGTTAGTGAAGGTTTGATGTAGATCTTTTTTAAGTGGTTGGTATACTTCATCAAGAAAGCCCTCTGGAACTAGGCTTTTTGTTGTGGAATTTTGGGGGGGGTGCTGGTTTATTCCATCTGTTTATTTCTTAGAGGTCCATTCTGATTTTCTATTCCTCTGGAGTCAGTTTTGATAGTCTGTGTTACTATCAGAATTGGACCTGCCCATGTAACCTATTTTATTTGCACATAATCACTTTTAAATATTCCCTTATATTTATTTTGTATCTCTAAAACCAGCCGTAGTATCTCCTCTGTCATTCTGGATTTTAATCATTTGGGTCTTCTCCTTTTTTTCTCTTGCTCTGTCCAGCTAAATGTTTATCAATTTGTTGATTGTTTTCAAAAGGAAAGCAACTTTTGGTTGAGTTCATTAGTTTTCAATATTTTATGTATTTCCAGTCTAGTCATTACTATTTGTTTCTTCAGCTAGCTTTGGAGTTTGTTCTTCTTTCTTTTTCCAGTTTATTAAAAGTAAGAGATTAGAATACTGAGTTTGAGATCTTTTTTAATATGATAAATTGCAGCAATCATTTTAGCTCTAAGCACAGCTCGCTCTGCATCCCTTAAGCTTTGATATGTTGTGTTTTTGTTCTCTTTTATTTCAAAGTATTTTCTAATTTGTCCTGTAATTTCCTTACTGACTCATCGGTTATTTAGTAATGTGTTATTTAATTTCGGAGACTGCAGAATTTTCCAAACCTCTTTTTGGTATTGATTTCAAATTTCAATCCATTGCGGTCAGAAAACACTTCGCATGATTTCGCTCCTTTTATATTTATTGTGACTTATTTTGTGGCCTAATGTATACAGTTGATCCTTGAACAACATGGGTTTGAACTGCGCGAGTTCACTTTTCTGTGGATTTTGTGACAGCGCCATATTGTAAAAGTAGTTTCTCTTCCTTAGGATTTCCTTAATAACATTTTCTTTTCTCTGGCTTTCTTTATTGTAAGAATACAGTATATAATACATATAACATATAAAGTGTGTGTCAATAGACTTTTTATATTATCTGTAACATATAAAATGTGTGTCAATAGACTGTTTATATTATCTATAAGGCTCCAGTAAACAGTAGGCTATTAGTAGCTAACATTTTGGGGAGTCAAAAGTTATATGTGGATTTTTTTTTATTGTGTGGGGGTTTGGTATGCATAATTTCTGTGTTGTTCAAGGATTAACTGTAGTCAGTTTTGGCGAATGTGTTCCCAAATCTGCATTAGCTTTCTGTTGCTGCTGTAAAAAAGTTCACAAACGAATGGGTTTAAAATAACCAATTCTTTGAATTACACTTCCATACTTCAGAAGCCTAAGTGGGTCTCGGTGAGCTAGCTTCAAGAGGTTTACATAGCTGTGTTCCTTTATTCAGGCTCTAAAAGAGAACCTGTTCTCTTGCCTTTTCAGTTTCTGGAAACTACCTGCATTCTTTTTTGGCTCACGCCCATTGCACCTTCAAAGACAGCAATGGGGGGGTGCCTGGATGGCTCAGTCGGTTAAGTGTTCGACTTCAGCTCAGGTCATGATCTCACAGTTCGTGAGTTCAAGCCCCACGTTGGGCTCTGACAGCTCAGAGCCTGGAGCCTGCTTCGGATTCTGTGTCTCTCTCTCTCTCTCTCTTTCTCTCTGCCCCTCCCCCACTCATGTTCTGTCTTTCTCTCAAAAATAAATAATCAAAACATTTTTTAAAAAAAGCAGTGGTCATCTGCTTCCTTCTTGAATCACATGACTCTTTCTTTTCCTCAGATTGGATAATCTCAATTGCGCTAGCTTCAGTTTTGCTGATTTTTTCTTCTGTTTCTTCCCATCTGCTGCTGAGCTCCTCTAGTGAATTTTTCCTTCAGATTATTTTATTTTTTCAACTTCAGAACTGCTATGTGTTTCTATTAAGAAGTATTTTTATATCCCTTTGTTTGTATTCTCTATTTGGTGACATTATTCTCATATTTTTAGTTTTTTAGGCATGATTTCTTTGTAGTTCACTGAACATTTTAAAAATAGACATTTCAGGGGCACCTGGGTGGCTCAGTCGGTTAAGCGTCCGACTTCGGCTCCGGTCGTGATCTCGCGGTCCGTGAGTTCAAGCCCCAAGTCAGGCTCTGTGCTGACAGCTCGGAGCCTGGAGCCTGCTTCGGATGCTGTGTCTCCCTCTCTCTCTGACCCTCCCCCATCCATGCTCTGTCTCTCTCTGTCTCAAACATAAATAAACGTTAAATAAAAAATAGCCATTTCAAAGTTTCGGTTAGAAAGTCTAATGTTGGAGCTTCCTCAGGGATAGTTCATACTGACTGTTTCTTTTCCTATGTATCAGCCATACATTCTTTTTTTTTTTTTTTTTTTTTTTTTTTTTTTGCATCTGTTGCAATTTGTATTAAAACCTGGAAGTTTTAGATATCATGCAGGACATCTTCCAATCAGATCCTTCTCCAAACCCTTGCCAGCATTTGGTAGTGTCCATGTTCTGGATTTTGGTCATTCTAGTAAGTGAGTACTGGTATCTCGTTTTTATTTTAGTGGGGTTTCTAAACTACTGTAGTAAAGCCTGTATTGTTTGTTATGTGTCACCACTGACCTCTCTGCTCAGGATGCTTCATGGGCAGCTAATGAGTATGCAAAGATTTCCTTAGATATCCAGAACCAATAAATCTCCTTGTTTTTGTAGCAGGGTTCTGTGTGGGTATGTGTGTATGCTAGGATATGTCTTAAACACCCAGCCCAGCAGTGGTTTTTACTTCCCCCTTGCTTAAAGTCTTAAGGTTAGGGAGAGGTGAGAGCTGAGGGCCTTCTCAAATGTTTCCTGGGCATGTGCGTAGCCCTAGGTCTGTTCGGTGCCATCCGTGGGGCCTTCTGGATGAAAGAGAAAGGTAAAGAAGGGAGGCATAAAGGTTGGGTAAGAGCATCCTAGCCTGAACCATGGTTCAAAGAGACTTCTCCAAGGTCACTGGGGAGTCCCTGAGCCAAAGTCTCCCATCAG
Organism: Acinonyx jubatus; assembly: GCF_027475565.1. Taxonomy (NCBI): domain Eukaryota; kingdom Metazoa; phylum Chordata; class Mammalia; order Carnivora; family Felidae; genus Acinonyx; species Acinonyx jubatus. The sequence continues at coordinate 90,620,451 of NC_069389.1, forward strand.
AGCCGTTCTGAATGTCTCAGAAGTAGACCTGTCTTAGCATCTCTGTTGTGCTCAATTAGTCACTGGCTGGGAGTACCTGGTAAGAAGAATGGCCTCCGAACAGAGCAACCACGGTGATAGATTTCGAAAGTGCTGGAGCTGGGCTGCAGGTCCTTTACACTCCCTACCGTCTACCATCAGAGATACGAAAAGGACCTTTTCGTGCCATTATGCGTGGCAACATCAATTTCTTTAGATATTTGTAGGTCAATTCGGCAGTAGTTTTCCAATTTGTCATGCTTGTTCAAATTTGAACAAACATGCTTGTTCCCTTTCACCTCCGATTCTATCCGTAGGAATTTATCCTACTGATATACTCACAAACGTGCATCATCATTTTTCATTGTTAGAAATTAGAATCAATTTAAAGGTTCATTAATAGAGGGAAAGGGAAAATAGCCTACAGCAATTAAAGAGAATGTTAAATAGGATATTGTCGAAATCCCTGTATTAAAGAAGCCATAAAAAGGGAAGAAAACTGGGGCACTTGGGTGGCTCAGTCGGTTAAGCGTCCGACTTCGGCTCAGGTCATGATCTCGCGGTTCACAAGTTGGAGCCCCATGTTGCGCTCTGTGATGACAGCACAGAGCCTGAAGCCTGCTTCTTGGATTCTGTGTCTCCCTCTCTCTCTGCCCTTTCCTGTTTGTACTCTGTCTCAGTCTGTCTCTCTCTCTCTCTCTCAAAAATAAATAAAACATAAAAAAAAATTTTAAAGGGAAGAAATGAAGTGGATGGAATGAAAGTATCTTCCTGAATAATAGGTGAATTTTTAGCTCCAAAATTTTATGGCATAGGAGAGAACTTTATAATTCTTCTCTCATATTATGAGGCCTTTCACAATTACTTTATTTTAACCAACTACTTGAGGAAGATACATTAGTATAAAATAATCCCTATTAAGGCTAGTTTTGGATATCAGTAGAAATCACCAGTTACAATTGATAAGAAAAAAGAGGACAATGAAAAATCAATACTAAATTTTAACTGATTGTGCATAGAGGAGATGACATCACAACTGGAGATTTTAAGTCCCATTGTAAACAAGCCTTTCAAAGACTACTTTAAAAGCAAATATATAGGGGCGCCTGGGTGGCTCAGTCAGTTAAGTGTCCGACTTCAGCTCAGGTCATGATCTCCCAGTTTGTGAGTTCGAGCCCTGCCTTGGGCTCTGTGCTGTCAGCTCAGAGCCTGGAGCCTGCTTCGGATTCTGTGTGTCTCTCTCTCTCTGCCCCTCCCCTGCTCATGCTCTGTCTCTTTCTGTCTCTCTCTCAAAAATAAATAAACGTAATAAAAATAAATAAAAAATTAAAATAAAAGCAAATATATAAGTGGTTATATCATAAAATGATGAAAACATACCTACTTATGATTTAGAATACATTTCTCATGACAGCATTATATGTAGATTTAAAAAGCTTTTTCTCTAAAATATCTTAGAAATAAATATGTTGTACTTTGGAAAACTGGGTCAGATCACTCAAGGAAAAACTTTAGTGATGATAAAAACCGGTGTTAAATTTTCAAGGAGAGTGTGAATAAAATTGGTTCATGAAACATGAGACAGAGAATATAGCATTACTAAATGTGTGGTTTTAAGTACATATGTGTGATTAATTTATTAAGTATTTTCAAAATCAATATTATAAGTAGATATTTGCTTATGTAGCTTCTATTTAAACAATTTTCTGTATTCAATTTAGCCACAGATTCCTTTTCAAAATTTTGTATCTCTCTTATCTTCTAAATGAGCACATTTGTAGAATTCTCGAGCCTTGCAGAAAATCTGCTTCATTTCTCATAGGGAGACGTTGAAGGGCTTATTTTTCATTGTTGAAATCGTTTACATTCATTTTCTATCACTGCCAAACAAGTTATCATGAATTTAGTGGTTTAAAATGATCTCTGTAGCACTGGGTGTTATATGGATGGAATGAATCATTGGATTGTACTCCTGAAATCATTATTGAACTGTATGCTAATTAACTTGGATGTAAATTTAAGTAAGTACATACATACATACATAAAATAGAAGCCCCTGGGTGGCTCAGTCAGTTAAGAGTCCAACTTTGGGTGAGGTCATGATCTTGCAGTCCATGAGTTCGAGGTCCGCATTGGGCTCTGTGCTCACAGCTCGGAGCCTGGAGCCTGCGTTGGATTCTGTGCCTCCCTCTCTCTCTGCCCCTCCCCTACTCTCTCTCTCTCTCTCTCTCTTTCTCTCTCTCTCTCACTCTCTGTCTCAAAAACAAATAAACATTTAAAAAAATTGAATGAATAAATAAATAAATAAATAAATAAATAAAATAAAACGATCCCTGTAGATCCTAAATCCAACCTGGATCTCCCGGGCTAAAATCAAGGCATCAGCAGAACTGCATTATTTCCTGAAGACTCTGGGGGACAATTTGTTTCCTGGTCTTTTCTAGCCTCTAAGAGCTATCCACATTCCTTGGTTCATGGTCCTCCTCCTCCACCTTCAAAGCTAGCAACAGCAGATTTAGTTGTTCTCATGTTACTAGGTCATGGATTCTCTGCAGCTGGGAATGATTCTCCACTTTTAAGGACTCAGAAGATTAGATTGGACAGTCCATGATAATCCAGAATAATCGCCCCATCGCAAGGTCCTTAACCTTCTCACAATTTTAAAGTTCCTTTTGTCACACAAAGTAACATACTTACAGGTTCTGCAGATCAGAACATGGAGATTTTGGAGGGGTGGGCATTATTCTTTCTTCCACATTATAACTTAAAGAATAAAACTTAAGGGTGCCTGGGTGGCTCGGTCCGTAAGCATCTGACTTCGGCTCAGGTCGTCACGATCTCAAGGTTTGTGAGTTCGAGTCCCACATTGGGTGAGCTCGAGCCCCGCTTCAGGTGAGCCCTGCTTCTCTCTCTCTCTCTCTCTTTCTCTCTGCCCCTTGTGGGATTCTGTGTCTCCCACACTCCCTTGTGCCCTCTCCTTCTCTCTCTCTCTCTCTCTCTCTCTCACACACACACACAAAGAATAAAACTTGATCAATTAACGTAATCTCAGACTCTTGTCAATAGAACACGATGTATCAACAAATCTGTGCCATTGGGTTGGGTGCTATAAAGTAAAATATAAAGAAGTGTGAAGGAGGCCCACCTTGAAAAGCATACTATATTGATGGCTCGTCAGGAACATTCATGAAAATGCAATTAACAATAAAATGCCTGCATGCTTTAAAATTCAGTTGTTCAACAGGATTTCTTGAGTACCTGCTATGTTGTTCTATGCTCTGATAATACTGTAGGAGTGCACACCCCAATGTCTACCTTCACGAAGCTGATTTTCAAGTGGGGAAAATAATAAATAAGAAAAGAGACTGATAGATATACTGTGATATCAAGCAGTGATGAAATGGTATGGAGGAAAATAAAGCAAGTGAAGGGGATAAAAAGGAGTGGGATAGCTATTCTGAAAACCATAGCCCTCTGTGAAAGCTGAATGAATAAACAGTACTGAGAGATGTTTACTTGGCTAGAGTAATCTTGAAGTCTTCATGTTTTTTTAAATATTTATTTATTTTTGAGAGACAGAGAGTACAAGCTGGGGAGGGGCAGAAAGACACGAAGACACAAAATCCAAAGCAAGCTCCAGGCTCTGAGCTGTCAGCAGAGAGCCCAATGTGGGGCTCAAACGATGAGATCATGACCTGAGCCAAAGTCGGATGCTTAACCGACTGAGCCACCCAAGTTCCCCCGGAAGTCTTCATGCTTGACAAATGGAATATATGTCTTAGGAGGATAAGTAAAGTTAACAAACGGACAGACCAGTATTTCTCCTTTTGTTCCATGGATCACCCTCACCAGAATCCACAAAGGTAACTGCTAAAAGTGCCCCCTATGGGCCTGCTGAGTTAGAATCTCTGTGGATGAAAGCCTAGGAATATACCAGGTGATTATTAACCTACACTGAATCATGGGGAAAAAAATACCAAGATACAGTCTTAAAATATTAAAATTCAAAAGAGAACTATACTGTCCCTTCCCTGCAGCAACATATAGCTCATGTTGTGCTTGGGGACGTAATGAGTAGACTAAACTTGTGAAACAAATAGTTGAAACTGGAAGGATGCTTGCCACCGCGTTAAGGAATTTAATCTCTTTATAGAATGATGAACCATCAAGTATTAATGAGCAAGCAATTAACATTAAAAAGCAATATTTTAGGACTGTTAGCAATATTTAGGACTATTATCACTTGCATCACCGCACAGGATGGGCTGGAGGTAAGGATGTCAATAACAAGGAAAGGTATGATAAATCAATGGTAGTATTACAGGCATGAGGCATTAAGCATCAGAGTCAGGTCAATTTCAGTAATAATCAAGACGGAAGAACAGAGAGGACATTATGAGTCAAGTAGAAATGGGGCTCTGTGACTGCATTGATTGTGTGAATGAAGGAAATGTCAGAAATGACTCAGATTTTGAACCTAGATAACTGACGAAATGGATTTGATGATCATTATGGAACACCATTAGTTAGCTTGATGGGGACAATAGTCATAAATGATTGTAGAAAAGTGTAGGAGAAAAAAGCTATTACTTGTTCCTGCAATTTTTCTAAATTTGCCAGTAAGCCAAGAAAAATGATTAGAGCCTACTCTTGTACCTCTACTCAAGTTAGCCACATGAAATAACACCTTGCACTTAGGAATCAATGTGTAAAAAAAAAAAAACTTTTAATATTAAAGAAAGTTGAAACTAGTCCTTTTCAGCAACCATTAGTAATTTATTGGCTAAGGAGGGAGTAGAATTTAATTATAGCTTTATGATTGTCAATATTACTAACATTTTGGAGAAAATGCATACTCCTTCATGTGTGGCTCTTCATTTATAGCACATATGATTAAACATAATAATACACTAAGCAATAATTACTATCGTTTGCTAAATTATAAGCCTTTCAATTACCTAGTGATCCATGTAGAAGAAATCTCGTTTTTTTTAAAAAAAGAAAACAACTTACTTTTTAAGGCTGAAGTACACGTTTTTCTAAACCAAGATGTGGCAGGATAGGCACAAAAATAAGGAACAGGCAATTTGGCATTAGAGTCACCCATGCATTTTAAATTAAATTGACTGTGGATGTGAATAATATGTGCCCTAATCTCTCTCTCTCTCTCCCTGTCTCTCTCTCTCCTACTCTTTCTTTCTCTCACCCTCTCTCCACACACATACACAGGGGTGTGCATATACATGTATAATTTAAAATTTTGTTCACTACGTTACATGCCTGTGGAATTATCTATGCATATCAAAAAGCATTTGGCAATATGTTTTTACTACTCTAGAAACATATCTGTTTTCATGCCATCTTCTCTACAAAGTCTACTGTCTCTGCTTTATTTGAAAGACAAATCATGCGTCTCTCTTCCCTTAATTTTCGACTTGAAGAGAAACAGCAAGCAACTCTAAGAATCAAAGACCCTCCCTTACTTTTTCTGAAGCCAAGCCTTTAGAGAGACTCAACTGGGTATTTTTGAGTATTCACGTGACTACTTTGTCTTCTCATGTGTAGCTATTTAATAGATATAAGGGGGGATGGGTTCGGCATCCATTAATGGCTCAGTATTCCTTATCAGAACACACCTTGTAAAGATAACGCTACTCTGGATGCAATGTTTAAAAAAATATTTGAAGGCATTGGATTATGACCAAATGCAAGCAGCAACTGGAAAAATTTGACTATAGGAAGAAAGTTAAAATACTAGTGGGGTTTATTTTCTTTTAGCCTGAAGACAGGCCCCAGTCACTGCCAGCTTTGTGGATAATACTATGATGGAAAGTTTGTAGTGTCAACTTCCTAGAAAAACCAGAGGAGGGAGTTCTGGGGAACCACAGCCACTGAACAGTGAAGAGAAAAATGGCAGAAGATAGAGCCTCGGAGCGAGATGCCCAAATACTATGAATAGTCTATGACCAAATTTCTGGCCGATCCCTGAATGATATATGAATGAGACAGACCACAACCAGTAAAACGAAAGGAAAGGAAATGGATTGAGATCTCAGCTGTTATCCACCACACGGAGACATTGCTCACATTATGAGTTCAACTACTGTCTTAAAAAATGATACTCTTTTGAAAAATATTACAAAACAAAAGCCAGAATCTCTGTAAGATAAGCTCTACAGCTTTAAATAAAAAAAAAAAAATACTCAAAATATGAATAACTGGAGAAATGACGGATTCAAACAGAAAGAAAGTCCGTGGAGACCAACCTCAAGATTTTATGCCTATTTTATTACTCTGAAGACTCAAGACTTTATTTTATTTTGTTTTCTTAATTTTTTTTTTTTACATTTTGTATGTTTTGTTTTTTTTTAATTTGCTCCAGCTAGGATTTTAACTGTCACTTTCCCACACTCTGGATTATTTCTGACCCCATCACAAGGAGCCCTTGAATCAGCTAATGTAAAAAGTTGGAAATGAAGACCCTTACCCTGCCATCTTGCCAATGGAGTCTCCTTTCTGAAAAAAACCAAAAGGTTATTGTGTGAGCCTAGATGAATCCCACTCTCAGATTTCCACAGTCCAACCACCTCATCTCAGCCCCTTTTAGGCAGGAAGAAGAGGAGAATATGGTTCCCCAATTCTCTTCCTTCACCTTGTTAAATAACAAGGGGAAAGCCTGCCATGGTAACGATTCACCTTAATTCATCTTTAAGCTGCCTCCCTTCTCCATCCTCATAAAAACCCAAGATTTTATAACTATGATCAGGGCTGTAAAGAAATTATGCTTGTTATGAATTACTAGAAATCTCAACAGAAAAATAGAACCTATAAAATAAACAAAAGGGGACTTGTATTAAAAAAAATACAATCTCGTAACATAACTTGTTGAATAGGCTTAACAGCAGAATGGAAATGCTAGAAAAAAAGTCAGGAAATTTGCAGGTAGATCAATAGAAATTAGCCCATCTGCCACAGGAATTAGACAACATAAAGAAATAGAAGGCATCCAAATTCGTAAAGAAGAAGTAAAACTCTCACTATTTGCAGATATCATGGTACTATATGTAGAAAACCCTAAAGACTCTACCAAAAAACTGCCAGAACTGATCAATGAATTCAGTAAAGCCACAGGATACAAAATGAGTATACAGAAATGTGTTGCATTCCTATATCTAATAATGAAGCAGCAGAAAGTGAAATTAGCAAAACAGTCCCATTTACAATTGCACTGACAATGATAAAATACCTAGGAATAAAACTAACTAAAGAGGCAAAACACCTATATTCTGAAAACTGTAAAACACTAGTGAAAGAAATTCGAGATAAAGCAAACAAATAGAAAGACATTCCATGCTCAGAGCTTGGAAGAACAAATAGTGTTAAAATGTCCATCGTGCACAAAGCAGTCTACAGATTTAATGCACTCCCTATTGAAATACAAACAGCATGTTTAACAGAAATAGAACAAACAATTCTAAAATTTGTATGGAACCACAAAAGACCTTGACTAGCCAAAGCAATCCTGAAAAACAACTCACAACTTTACTGATGACTGGAGTCATTACAATCCCGGATTTCAAGTTATATTATAGAGCAGTAGTAATTAAAACAGTATGGTACTGGAATAAAAATGGGCACATGGACCAGTGGAATAGAACAGAAAACTCAGAAAAAAACCCCACAATTATATGGTCAAAAGTAATGCATATGGAAAAGTAATGCATTAAGTCAGGGAAAATTATTTAATAAACAGCGACATGGCAGAACAAACACTGAAAGTCAGTAGATAGTAGAAGAACGTGTTAAGTGCTGGAAAAAATCTGAAATGTGATATTATACTTTGTTAATGAAGGCCAAACAAATTCATTTTCAGAAAGAGGTAAAAGATCCGTATGCTGAAAACTATAGAAATCGCCTGCAAGAAATTGAAGAAGACACAAAGACATGGAAAAACATTCCATGCTCCTGGAGAGGAAGAACAAATTGTTAAAATGTCAATACCACCCAAAGCAATCTACCCTTTCAATGTCATCCCTGTCAAAACAACACCAGTGTTCTTCACAGAGCTAAAACAAACAGTTTTAAAATACGTATAATATAAAAACGGGGAGGGGGACAAAACATAAGAAACCCTGAAATAGGGAGAACAAACAGAGGGTTACTGAAAGGGTTGTGGGAGGGGGGATGGGCTAAATGGGTAAGGGGCATTAAGGAATCTACTCCTGAAATCATTGTTGCACTATATGCTAACTAATTTGGATGTAAATTAAAAAAATAAAATAAATATGTATGGAACCAGAAAAGACCACAAATAGCCAAGGTAATATTGAAAAAGAGAACCAAAGCTGGAGTCATCACAATTCTGGACTTCAAGCGGTATTACAAAGCTGTAATCTTCAAGAGAGTATGGTATTGGCACAAAACAGACACAGATCAATGAAACAGAACAGAGAACCCAGAAATGGACCCACAAACATATGGCCAACTAATCGTTGACAAAGCAGGAAAGAATATCCAATGGAAAACAGACAGTCTCTTCAGCAAATGGTATTGGGAAAACTGGACAGCGACATGCAGAAGAATGAAACCGGACGACTTTCTTATATCATACACAACATAAATTGAAAAGGAATGAAACACTTAAATGTAAGACAGGAAGCCATCAAATCCTAGAGGACAAAACAGTCGACAATCTCTTTGACCTCAGCCGCAGCATCTTCTCCCGAGGCAAGGAACACAAAAGCAAAAATGAACTATTGGGACCACATCAAGATAAAAAGCTTCTGCACAGCGAAGGAAATGATCAACACAACTAAAAGGCAACCTACCAAATGGGAGAAGATATTTGCAAATGACATATCAGATAAAGGGTTAGTATCCAAAATCTATAAAGAACTGATGAAACTCAACACCCAAAAAACAAATAATCCAGTAAGTAAATGGACAAAAGACATGAACAGACACCTTTCCAAAGAAGACATCCAGATGGCTAACAGACACATGAAAAGATGCTCAATATCACTCATCATCAGGCAAATACAAATCAAAACCACAAGGAGATATTACCTCACACCTGTCACAATGGCTAAAATGAACAACTCAGGAAACAACAGATGCTGGCAAAGATGCAAAGAGGATCTCTTTTGCACTGCTGGTGGAAATGCAAAGTGGTGCAGCCACTCTGGAAAACAGTATGGAGGTTCCTCAAACAACTAAAAATAGAACTACCCTATGAACCAACAATTGCACTACTAGGTATTTATCCAAGGGATACAGGTGTGCTGTTTCAAAGGGACACATGCACCCCCATGTTTATAGCAGCACTATCAACAATAGCCAAAGTATGGAAAGAGCCCAAATGTCCATCGATGGATGAATGGATAAAGAAGATGTGGTATATATACACAATGGAGTATTACTCAGCAATCAAAAAGAATAAAATCTTGCCATTTGCAACCACGTGGATGGAACTAGAAGGTCTTATGCTAAGCGAAATTAGAGAAAGACAAATATCATATGACTTCACTCATATGAGGACTTTAAGAGACAAAACAGATGAACATAAAGGGAGGGAAGCAAAAATATTATAAAAACAGGGAGGGGGCAAAACATAAGAGACTCATAAATATGGAGAACAAACTGAGGGTTGCTGGAGGGGTTGTGGAAGGGGGGATGGGCTAAATGGGTAAGGGGCATTAAGGAATCTACTCCCGAAATCATTGTTGCACAATATGTTAACTAACTTGGATGTAAATTTAAAAATAAATTAATTAATTTAAAAAATTAAAAATAGAATTACCCTCCAACCCAGCAATTGCACTACTAGGTATTTATCCAAAGGATATAAAAATGCTATTTTGAAGGGACACATGCACCCCAATGTTTATAGCACCACTATCAACAATAGCCAAAGTATGGAAAGAGCCCAAATGTCTGTCAACTGATAAATGGATAAAGAAGATGTGGCATATATATATATATATATATATATAATGGAATATTACTCGGTAATCAAAGAATTAAATCTTACCATTTGCAACAACGTGGATGGAACTAGAATGTATTATGCTAAGCAAATTTAGAGAAAGATAAATGTCATATGTCACTTATATGTGGAATTTAAGAAACACATCTGATAAACATAGGGGAAGGGAAGGAAAAATAAGATAAAAACAGAGAGGGGGGCAAACCATAAGAGGCTTAAATCCGGAGAACAAACTGAGGGTAGATGGAGGGGAGGTGGGTGGGGGATGGGCTAGATGGGTGATGGGCATTGAGGACGGCACCTGTTGGGATGAGCCCTGGGTGTTGTAAGTGATGAATCACTAAATTCCACTCCTGAAACCATTACCACACTATGTGTTAACTTCAATAAACTTTAAAAAAAGGGAAATAATTTGTTATTAACATACTTCCATTATAAAAAAAAAATTACGTAGGAGATTTTTCAAAAATTAAGAAAAATAATACCAAAAGAAAATGTGGAAGTTTATAATAAAAACTCAGCCGTAAACGATAAATTATGCCAAAACAAAACATCAAGGTAGTCTCTGTCATTTATATTTTAACCCAGAAGTGGTTTTTCTCATATTTCTCATATTTTCTCTTCTCTGTAGATTTGGGAATAAATCATGATGCCAGTGAGTTTTGAAATAATGTTTGTCAAGTGTGACTATTTAATTTCCAAAGAAATTATGAAAGATGTATGTGTGTGCATGTAAATGAATGACTTTGATTTTAGATGCTTTTTAAATATCTTTGGTTTTAACTATTTTTGCAATGATTCGATTGAGAACTCTGGTTATAAAATGGGGAGTAAAATGAAATTCTCTACCTTGACCTTCTGGAAATCCCCCAAACGCAAAAGGAGAATAAGAAAAAGAAATACAAAAAAGAAAAAAACAGTTTCTTGTTTGATTGCCCTAAGGGATGTCTGGAACTCTGAATCACACCCTGTGAGGATGGGCTTCATACACATTTAAAGTTAAATAATGATGCACAAAGACACCAAGAAAAAAAAAATGCCCTTTCCCATCTCCCAGACATGTGGCACATTCTGAGGAGCAAAACAACAATTTATTATTACAAGTGAATCGAAGCCATTACTTTAATAGTTTGAAATTGTGTTCTAGGGACATCTCAATATTACTTACCTCTTGGGGGACATCTTTCAGAAAGGGTTGAGGAAAATTATACATAAGTGGTTCTTTGGAGCTCACTTTTAGTTCAAAGAGATTTAGTTATTTTTTTTTCATTCCAATAAAAATGAAAATAAATTGTAAAAATCTGAACTCATTGGCAAAAGTTTATACTACCTACAGATGGTGACGAAATGGGTCAACTGTCTCAAGTTATAGCAGTGTAAAGCATCATCTTATTAGAATACAATACAAAGAAGGTCCTTTAACCGCACTATCTATTCATTGATTTGCCAAAATAATCAATATTCTGTTTCCTCTATAAAGCATCCTAATTTTTTATGTTTATTTATTTCTTTTGAGAGAGAGAAAGAGAGAGTGTTTGCAGGGGAGAGGGAGTGAGAGAATCCCAAGCAGACTCCACACCACCAGCGTGGAGCCTGATGCAGGGTTCAAACCTACAAACCATGAGATCATGACCTGAGCAGAATCAAGAGTCAGATGCTTAACCATCTGAGCCACCCGAGGGCCCCTCTCTATAAAGCATTCTAATTGATGTCCAGGACAGGCTAAATGCTGATAGTTGGCTATATTCTTAGTACTTTCACATTCTTTTCCTCCCACTATTCAAATTCTGTGCTTACGAAGAGTCTACCAAGTTTGTTCCAAAAGTTATTTATGCCAGTTTTATATGTTAATATATTAGGTGATTTAAGGAAATGCTATGTAAAGTGATGAAGTATAAATGCAAAAAAGAGCTGTTCTTTCTATGAAAACGAAGTTCAGTGCTTTGGAAACTACTATTAAAAGTGTGTCTGTGGGGCGCCTGGGTGGCTTAGTCGGTTAAGCGGCCGACTTCGGTTCAGGTCACAATCTCGCGGTCTGTGAGTTCGAGCCCCGCATCGGGCTCTGTGCTGACAGCTCAGAGCCTGGAGCCTGTTTTGGATTCTGTGTCTCCCTCTCTCTGACCCTCCCCCATTCATGCTCTCTCTCTCTCTCTGTCTCAAAAATAAAGAAACGTTAAAAAAAAATAAAAAAAAAATACAAGTGTGTCTGTAACACAGAGATCAATGGAACAGAACAGAAAACTCAGAAATGAACTCACACCTATATGGTCAATTATTCTTCAGTAAAGCAGAATAGAACATGCAATGGAAAAACAACAGTCTCTTCAACAAATGGTGTTGGGAGGACTGGACAGCTACATGCAAAAGAATGAAACTGGACCACTTTTTTACACCATACACAAAAGCACATTCAAAATGGATGAAAGACCTAAACGCGAGACAAGAAACCATCAAAATCCTAGAGGAGAACACAGGCAATAACTTCTTTGACATCAGCCACAGCAACTTCTGACTAGATATGTCTCCTGATGCAAGGGAAACAAAAGCAAAAATAAACTATTGGGACGTCATCAAGATAAACGTCTTCTCCATAGCAAAGGAAACAATTGGCAAAGTTAAAAGGCAGCCTACTGAATGGTAGAAGGTATTTGCAAATGGCATATCTGATAAAGGGTTAGTATCCCAAACCTATAAAGCACTTATCAAACTCAACACCCCTAAAATACATAATCCAGTTAAAAACATGGGCAGAAGACACAAATAGACATTTTTCCAAAGAAGACAGACATCCAGATGGCTAACAGAATCATGAAAATGTGCTTGATATCACGCGTCATCAGGGAAATACAAATCAAAACTACAACAACTACCTAAAAAATAACTACAAAAACTACCACCTCACACCTGTCAGAATGGCTAAAATTAACAACACAGGACACAAGTGTGGGCGAGGATGCGGAGAAAGGGGAACCTCTTACACCATTGGTGGGAATGCAAACTGGCGCAGCCGCTCTGGAAAACAGTATGGAGGTTCCTCAAAGCGTTAAAAATAGAACTACCCTACAATCCAGCAATTGTACTACTAGGTACAATTTACCTTTTACCCAAAAGGTACAAAAATGACTCCAAGGGATACATGCACCCTGATGTTTATCGCAGCACCGTCACCGATAACCAAATTATGGAAAGAGCCCAAATGTACGTCGACGGACGAATGGATAAAGAAGTGGTATATAAACATACAATAGAATATTACTCAGCCATCAAAAAAGAATGATGATGCCATGGACGGAGCTAGGGAGTATTATGACAAATGAAATAAATCAGTCAGAGAAAGACGTAATACCACATCATTTCACTCATATGTGGAATTTAAGGAACAAAACAAATGAACACAGGGGGGAGAAAAGGCAAACGAAAAAAGAGACTCGTAAGTCTATTAAGAAACTGATGGTTACTGGAGGGGAGGGGAGGGGGGTGGGGTAAACAGGTGATGGGGACTAAGGAGAACACTTCTTGTGAGGAGGACCGGGTGTTGTATGTAAGGGATGAATCACTAAATTCTACACCTGAAACTAATATTGCACTCTGTTAATTAGCTGGAATTTAAATAAAAACTTGGAAAAAATAAAAATAGATATCTATGTAAGTAAAAAAATGTGTGTCTCTAAACATTGCTTTTGAACTTGATGTGGATGAGACTGCAAATATAGGCAAAACTCCATGAACGTTGAAAGGTTTTTGAACTCAGATTTCTTGCCAGTTCTTTAGGTCTTTAAGGAAACTCAAAAAAAATTGTAGAAAAATGAATTATATGGTATAGTTTACATCGGAAAGATAATGTGGAGTTCAGACTACTGATATTGTAGGGGGTATAGCTCAGGGGCAGAGCATTTGACCGCAGACTACTGATTTTGTAAACTCAAAGCAAAGACCCTATGTAAAAAAGGGCAAATGTACATTTTATGTCTTAACCTTTTATGGCACATGTTCATCATCTTTATGTTTCCACACTTTAGAACACCTAAAAAAAGTTGTACCACAATGTCACAGAACAACAACAACGAAAAAACGGTTTATCTGTGCCCCTTGATGTGTGGTTAGCCACGAAACGTTCATTTTCTTTTCTTTTTAAATTTTTTAAATGTTTGTTTATTTTTGAGAGAGACAGTATGGGGGGGGGGCAGAGAGAGAGGGAGACACAGAATCCGAAGCAGGATTCAGGCTCTGAGCTGCCAGCACAGAGCTTGGCTCGGGGCTCGAACTCATGAACTGTGAGATCATGACTTGAGCTGAAGTCGGACGCTTAACTGACTGAGCCACCCCGGCACCCCTGTGAAACGTTCATTTTCAAACAGTCTCCTGGAGAATTGCTAGATATATATTTTTTTGGTCTCTCCGATCAACAGGAGTTTAATAACATGAAATATATGCTTTCTAAAATGGAGAAGTCATGCGAATAAATATGGTGTTCAATTATCATTGTCCGACTCCATTGTTCCCCTATTAGTGTTTCATTACTTTAAGTTAACTTGGCATGATGATAATAGTTAAAAGCCTATGTAGAAAGCTTCGTAATCATTTGAACAGTAGCTAGCATTTGTGGAGGCTTTACTACATGCCAGTCACCTTGCTAAGTGCTTCATGGGAATAAGCCCATTTAATTTGCGCAGCTCTGAAACTAACTCCCAGTTATAAGACATGCTATCATCCAGTAGCCTATCATACCCACTTTTGTGTCAAATACGTATCATAACGAAGCATCTCGGTGCCTCGTTCCAAAGCGAGTAACGCAGCATAATATGAAAAGCCTGCTGCTTCTGAGAGGAAAACAGTGCAGAGTAATGAAAGCCCTTCGGTTTAAAACGTGGAGCAAATTCCGAAGATTAATCTCTTCTTTACTCAAGTGCATGGAGCAATCAAATTGAAAACTAAAGGTAAAATTAAGGAAATGTGTTTCGCTGAAGGATAATGATAGTTCCATGACCGATCCATCGAGTCATGTATTATTGTCACTGCTGATGTAATTCGTTTTGACTTAAGCATATGTAATAAAGTTTACATCCTGTAAGAGATCATTTCCCCTAAAGTCACAACACATTACATTCACTGTATTAGTTTAATTTCTACGGAGATCCGGCTTTTCCCCAAAGAAACATTTAAAAGTACCTGAACAAGGAAAGTCTTGGCCAGCCCTTCACATCCACTCTTATTTAAACTTAAAAAAACAAAACAAAACAAACCCCAAAACTCTAAAAGGGTAGGTACCTTATTCTTTCCAATGTACTGATACGCAGAGTGAGACTGGGAGAATATAGGACGCTTGCATCAGCACCCGTGATAAATGTGGAAATCTAACGAAACAGAATGTCGAATAGGACTTCTCTTATTGCCATGAGGTGGTCCACCAGAACCCCCAGCTGAAAACTCGTGGGGGAAAAAAAATGATACGAAGTCACTAAGCATCTTTTTCTAAAAGGAGCCTCCATCAAGAGGCCCCCGAATTAGGTCCAGATGTCACACTGAATGTGTCCCAACTCGTTCTTCCCATAGCCAGCCACCGCCCGCCTGCTTCACCCGGTATAATGAGAGAGCAGGAAGCTCGTGGGCTGTCGAGTGACTCCACTGCCTCCTAGTGGAGACGGCGTGCCATTTTCTTCTGGAAACCAAATAGTGTGGCATGCCAAGGAAACGCGTTCGTGACGTTTGGGATGCATGTGAAAAGAGTAGAGGGGCATTGCATTCTTGGGCCAATTTGTTTTTCTTTTTCAGGACTCTTTTGGCTAGTCAAGGCCCCTGCCATTCCTTATGAATCAGAGGATCAGCATTTCCCAAGATTAATCTCTTCTTTACTCAAGTGCATGGAACAATCGAATTGAAAACGAAAGAGAAAATTAAGGAAAGTGCTAGAAAGGGGCTGTTTGAATTTTGATAGGGAGGTGCACTGTATCTGAAGATCTCTTGCAGCAGTATTGATATTTTAACTCTTCTTGCTCCAGTTCCATAAAATGTAGAGTAGATTGCTTATTTGAAATCTTTCTTTTCTAACGTAGGCATTAATTGCTGTAAATGTTTTGCTGAGCAACGCTTTCACTGCACCTCAGAAGTTTGGGTATGTTGTGTTTTCATTTTCACTCATCTCTAAATACTTTCTAATCTGCTTTGTGATTTTTTTTTTTTAAGTTTATCTTGAGAAAGAGAGAGAACGTGCGAGCAAGGGAGGGGCTGAGAGAGAGAGAGAGGGAGAGGATCCCAAGCAGGCTCCGTGCCATCCGCACAGAGCCTGACACGGGGCTTGCGCTCAGGGACCCTGAGATCATGACCTGCGCCAAAATCAAGAATGGGATGCGTTGCGATTTTTTTGTTGTTGACCCGTTGGCTGTTGAATGTGTTGTTTAAGGGCCACGTGTTAGTGAAATTTACGGGGTTTTGTTATTGTTGTTATTGATTTCTATCTTCATTTCATTGGGGTCGACAAGACATTTTGCATGGTTTCAATAGTATAAAATGTACTGTGATTTCAATAGTATAAAATGTACTATAAAATGATTTCAATAGTATAAAATGTATGGGCCTGGAGGATTTTCTATTTGCACTCAAGAAGGATGTGTGTTCTGTTATTTTGTGGGGGGGAGTGTTCTCTATATGTCTATTATGTCTAGTTAGCTTAGTTTTGTTTTTGTCCTCTGTATTCTTGTTGCTCTTCTGACTAGATAATCTATCGATTACTGAAAGTGGAGTATTGAAGTCTACAAGTATTATTTTAAAACTATCTCTCCCTTCAAATCTGGCAGTGTTCACTTCCTATATTGTGTGGCTCTGTTTTAAAATACGTTTATTGTTATTGTTTATTGTTATTATATGTTATTGCTCTAAAATATGTTTAAAATATTGTTGTATCTCCTAATGAATTGACCCTTTTCTCAATGTGTAATATTTTTGTGTCTTATGACAATATTTGACTTCAAGTCCATTTTTTTCTGATATTAATATAAATACCCATCTCTCTTTTAGTTGCCATTTGCTTGGAGTATCTTTTTTCCATCTTTTTGCTTTCAACATATTTCTGCCTTTTCATCTAGAGAGTGAGTCTCCTGGGGCGCCTGGGTGGCTCAGTCGATTAAGCTTAAGCGTCTGACTCTCAATTTCAGCTCAGATCATGATCTCATGCTTAGTGAGTTTGAGCCCTGCATCAGGCTCCGCGCTGACAGTGCAGAGCTTCCTCGGGATTCTCTCTCGCTCACTCTCACTTTGCCCCTCCCTTGCTTGCAGGCACTCTCTCCCACAATAAATAAACTTAAAAAAATTAAGGGTCTCTTGTAGAGAGCATATTATTGAATCATTCTGGTCAAATCTGACTTTTGATTGGAGAGGTTAATTTACTTACACTCAAAATAATTACTGACAAAAAAGGACTTAATTACTTTCTTTTGGCTGTTTGTTTTCAAAATGTCTTCTACTTTTCTCCCCCCACTGACTCCATTTTTCCATTTTTTTCTCCCCCACTGACTTCTTTTGTGCTTCGTTGATTTTTGTAGTGACATGTTTCGATTCCCTTCCCTTCTGTTTATATTGGGTTAGGTCTTTTCTTAGTGGATACCATGGGAATTATAATTAAGATGGTAAAGTTATAACAATCTACCTTGAATAGATACCCAATTACCTTCCATAACATACAAAAACTCTAGTCCTCTTCTCCTTGGGTTGGCCGCCTGCCCAGTCAGCTACACCTCTGCGCACCCCACCTCTCCACTCTTGGGTCCTCAGCCTTGCATCCAGGGGGTGTCCCCAACCCCCCACCCAGAGGGGTGCTGGGCAGGACTCAGCCCCAGGTCTGTCCCCACCAGGGGTGTGGCAGCAGCTGTTCCATGCACACACACCCCAGCCGTCACCCCGGTACTCCTGCCTGGGGAAGAGGCTGTCAGCCAGGCTGCCCTGGTGGGCATTTTGTGTTCAGAAATAAATAGTCTATCCTGGGGAGGGAGATTCTGGTCCTATGCAACTCCCTCCCTCTCCGTTCCATTGTCGCTTTGACAAGTTGCTTCTTCACATATTATGTGACAAAGAACTTAGATTTATACTTATTTTTATGCGTTTGGCTTTTTAAAAATTAATTTATTTAAATTCAAGTTAGTTAACGTATAGTGTAGTATCGGTCACAGGTATAGAATCTAGCGATTCATCACTTACATATAACGCCCAGTGCTCATCACAGGTGCCCTCCTTAATGCCCACTGTCTTTTTAGCCCATCCTCCCACCCACCCCCCCCCTCCAGCAACCGTCAGTTTGTTCTCTATGTTCAAGAGTCCCCTATCATTTGCCTCCCTCTCTGTTTTTGTCTTATTTTTATGCATTTGTCCCTTAAATCATGTAGAAAATAAAAAATTGTGGTTATAAGTTAAAAATACAATAATATTGGCTTTTATCTCTCAGCTGTTGTTTATCTGAGGATATCTTAATTGCTCCTTCGTTTTTGAAAGATAGTCTTACTGAATATAGAATTGAGTGACAGTTTCCACACCCGCCCCCCCCCCCCCCCGCTATCATCTGCCCTCCGTGCTTTCTGATGAGAAATTAGCTGATAATCACATTGCAAATCGCTTGTATACGATTCTCTCTGATTGGATTTCAGCACATTGATTATAATATAGCCTAGTGTGGATCTCTTTTAGTTTATCCTTCTTGGGGCTTATTGGTTACCTGGATAATTTCAATACTCCTATCTTCAAGGTCACTGATTTTTTTTTTTTCTTCCTGCTCAAATTTGCTTGTGAATTCCTCCGGTGAAATTTTCCCTTCAGTTATTTCACTTTTCAGCTGCAGAATTTCTGTGTTTATAACTTCTATCTCTTTATTGATATCACAGTTTTCTTCATAAGTAATTTTCCTCAATTCTTTTAATTCTTTGTTCGTGGTCTCCTTTGGCTTTGAGCATATTTAATAAGGCAGCAGGTTTAAGGTCTTTCTCTAAGTAAGTCCTATACTTGTGCTCAGGAACGGTTTCTGTCAGCTTATTATTATTTTTTTCTCTGGGTCATAATTTCCCATTTATTTGTATGCTTTGTGATTTTGTTGTTGTTGTTGAAACTCAGCATTTCAATATTGTAATGTGAGGGGCGCCTGAGTGGCTCAGTCGGTTGAGCATCAGACTTCGGCTCAGGTCATGATCCCGCAGTTTGTGGGTTTGAGCCCAGCGTCGGGCTCTGTGCTGACCCTGGAGCCTGCTTCGGATTCTGCCCCCCCTCTCTCTGCCCCTCCCCCACTCATGTTGCGTCTCTCTGTCTCTCAAAAATGAATAAACATTAAAAAAAATTTAAATATTGTACTGTGATAACTCGGGGAATCAGATTCTCCCACTTCCCGAGACTTAGCTGTTCCTGATTGTTAAAAGGTTATGATCATCTATTTGGTTCGTTAGCTTTCCAGATTCTTTCTAGAAAGACTCTATTGCTTGTCATGTGTGGTCGCTAAAGCTTCTGTTCTTTTATCTTGTGTTCAGCTAGTGCTTTGATAAAAATGTCCTTCAACACAGGATTAGAAACAAACAAGAAGACGTGCACGCCAAATAGCGTGTCTCTTAGACTTTGCAGTGTCTCTGTTCTGGGTCTGTTTGTCACTGTGTCTTAGCCTTCATTTCCTCCTTGCCCTGCGCCTGGAGATCAGCCAGAGGGAAAAGCTTGGGCTTTTCTCATGTCTTTTCAGAGCAGGCATCCTGTGCTAGGCATGCATATAGCTTTCTTAATTCCCTAGAGGAGCCTCACGTTTTTGAGCACCCTCATTTCCTAAAGAAAGTCTCGCCTTAGCTTTTCCTCCTAGGCTTTAGACAGTCTCTTGTATGTCTCAACCATAATTGTTTAGCTAGGCAGCTGCTGGCTTTTTATTCTCCTTATGAGATTTTCAAACAATACCTGATGCTTTTCCGCCCAGAGTGAGTTCCAAGTTGGGCAGGACAAAGAAGAATGCCTTGTCTTAGACTTCAGGTAGTCCTCAAACTGATCAAACTGATTAAAACAGACAAGCACAGTAATTTATCAGTGTGATCTGTTCTACTCCTTTCGAAATAAGAGACCAGGGTCACACCATGGGAATGTAGTCTGTCATCACCAAGACTATTTCTGAGCCAGGGAGGGTGTGGGACAGAGGCAAGTAAAAACCTCCACAGAGCTTTCCCACCAGTTTTTTTTTTCATATTTATTAATTTTTGAGAGAGAGAGAAACAGAGCATGAGCAGGGGAGGGGCAGAGAGAGAGGGAGACACAGCATCCGAAGCAGGCTCCAGGCTCCGAGCTGTCAGCACAGAGCCCGACGCGGAACTTGAACCCACGAATTATGAGATCGTGACCTGAGCCGAAAGCGGACACTTAATCAACTGAGCCACCCAGGCACCCCTCCCACCATTTTTAAGTTGCCTTTTTCTTGATTCAGTGTTCACTTGGTTGCGGTAAACCCTTGACTATTTTCCAGGAATCTGACAAAGTTGTTTCTGAAGACATCTGCTTGTTTTTTAATATTTCTGTGGAAGGACAGACATTTGGAGAAAAACTTCTCTACCAGTTCACTTATGTGACTCTTATTATTTTTTTTTTATATATTCTCTTTTTTTCTCATTATAACTCTTCTTTCCTTGCAGACTCCAATTATGTGTATTTGGAAGTAATGAGAGTATGTCAGTTATTGATAGGTGGGTACAAATCTCCAGCTATATTTGTGTATGTATCTATTACTTCCTTTATGCTGTTTGATATTGTACCATATTCTCTGTGACTCTGTTAAATTTTTGTTTATTTATTTATTTATTTATTTATTTATTTTAGAATGTGAGTGCGGGGAGGGGCAGAGGGGGAGAGAGAAAGAATCTGGAGCAGGTTCCAACCTGGGGCTCGATCCCGTGACCCTTGGGATCATGACCTGAGCCAAAATCCAAAGTCAGATGCTGAAGCAACTGAGCTACCCAGGCACCTCTGTTATCTTTTTTTTCAAGAAATCTTTATCATTTTCCTTCTTTCTTTCTGAAGAAATTGCTATTGACCTGTATCCAGGTTCACTTTTTTCCTCCCGTCGCCCATCTATGATTAAGCAAGAGAGTAAAATTTACAGTTCATGCATTCTGCATTGCTTTCCTAAAGTTTCCTTTGGATTCTTATGTATAGTTTTCATTTCTCTACTAAGCTTCCCTTTTACTCGTTGATACCATGTTTTTCCTTAATTATTTGACTCACATTTTCTTTAATATTTTGGATGTATTTTTAATGACCTATTGATTG
This sequence comes from Acinonyx jubatus, assembly GCF_027475565.1. Taxonomy (NCBI): domain Eukaryota; kingdom Metazoa; phylum Chordata; class Mammalia; order Carnivora; family Felidae; genus Acinonyx; species Acinonyx jubatus. The sequence continues at coordinate 90,641,719 of NC_069389.1, forward strand.
ATTGATTGATTTACTGTCTACTAAAATCCAACATCTAGACCACTTTAGAGTTGATTTTTATTAACTGCTTTATTCTTGACAACAGGACACGTTTTTGGTCTTAACGTCTGGTGTTGCTTGCACCATAATAACCTTTGTGATTGTTGTGTTGTGTATACCCTGAGCACACCCTCCATCTTACAAAGAACCAAATAACTGTATAATCCCCATGAGTTTCGGCGGGCTTGGTTTTGCACGTTTTCAAGGCAAGTTTGTAAAAAAAAAAAAACAAACCAAAACCCAAAGTATTCTCAGAACCCCGATAACACAGTAGAACTCAACCTCTAAACTCTTTTCACCTAGAATTTTCTAAGGCCTTGATTTTGAGCCTTGTTATTGTGATCCTTCATGAGACCTTACTCTAGAACAGGGATCAGCAAACACACGGACCTGTTTTTCTCTACTAAGAATATTTTTTTTAATGTTTTTAGAGGGCTTTTTAAAAGAAGGCAAAATGAGAAGAAAAGCAGCAGAAGGAGAATGAAAAAGAGGAGTAAGAGAGCTTATGTGGGCCTCCAAACCTAAAATATTTACTACCCAGACATCTACAGAAACATTTTGCCAATCCTTTGCTCGAGAACATGGTCCTTCCTCGTAAGGCACAGTCTTTGTGGATGTCTCAGTTGGATGCTATAGTTACCAGCATTAGTGCTAAGCAGAGAGCTCCTCTCTGGTATGCCAGAAATGCCAAGTTCTCCATCACTAAGTAACTCAGTAGCAACACCGCTCCGGTCGCGTCGCGGTCGCGATCCGACAGCAGCCACACTGTGTCTTATCATTCACAGCCCGGCTCTCAGCCAGGGACCTGCAGGGGACGTTCAGGTAGACTCAGAGCCCCCTCTGCATAGCACCCTTGTCTCTGATAACCTGCTGCACAGAGTGCAGTTACCCTGAACTCTGATCTCTGTCTTTTAATTCAGCTGGACTGCTGGATTCTGCTTGGGTTCCAGCCCATACACGTACCTGGAACATAGTGACCAGCAGAGAAGTGATAGTTATGTTAACCAAAAACTCATTAAACTCTTAAAACAACATTATGAGTTAGGTATCATTCTCCCCATTTGGCAGATGGAGCAAATGAGGCTCAAAGAGTTTAAGCCACTTTCCATAAGTCACAGAAAATGGTTCTTTTCATGAAAACAATATGAAATAATATATGTGTCTGAAATATAAAAGGCGATGCACCAAATTAGTACCATTCTATAGACATTCCAAAACAGAAAAATTTTCAGAGTTTGAAACAGTGCATATTAACCTTGGTAGCATTTAATTATGGACTAATTGCTGTAGTTGTTTGAGTACGCTAAATAAATGCTAAGTATCTATATAAAATCACATACAACCACATTGAATAGTTAATAAAATGAAAGTTATGCAACAGTTCATTTTCAAAAAGCAGTCATGCTAATTGAATGACAGGTGAATAACAGAATAAGAAAATATTTTAGCTCTATGAACAATCATTTTGAAAACACAAAATGTGATACTCAGTAAATGAGAATTGAAATGGTTTGCTACAGGGGCGCCTGGGTGTCTCAGTCCGTTAAGCGTCCGACTTGGGCTCAGGTCATGAGCAGCACCTGGTTCGTGGGTTCAAACCCCACGTCAGGCTCTGTGCTCACCGCTCAGAGCCTGGAGCCTGCTTTGGATCCTGTGTCTCCTTCTCTCTCTGCTGCTCCCTGCTCTCACTCTGTCTGGCTGTCTCTCTCTCTCAAAAATAAATAACGATTAAATTATTTTAATTTTTTAAAAATGTTTATTTATTTTTGAGAGAGACAGAATGCGAGTGGGTTAGGGGCAGAGAGAGAAGGAGACACAGGATCCGAAGAAGGATCCAGGCTCCGAGCGGTCAGCACAGGCCCGACGCGGGGCTGGAACTCACGAGCTGTGAGATCATGACCTGAGCTGAAGTCAGACGCTCAACCGACTGAGCCACCCAGGTGCCCGCGATTAAAATTGTTTTAAAGGTACTACTACTCTTTTACCAAAGTTCAAGGTTTGGCATTCGGCTTGCTTTCATTATAGTAAGGTCAAATTTATAAATAGCCAGGCTCTTTTTGTGTGTGATTGCATGTGTAGACACATTTGGGATAGGGTGGGAGCAAGGAGGAGTTCAATCGCGGGGGTAAGAGTATAATGCTGTTGTGATTTAAATTAATTGTATCTTTAAAAAATAATTGGAGTCATTTAAGTAGTACTATATTTTAATTTAATTAAGTTGCTTCGAATCTCTGCTGGACCTAAAAGGACTTGCTTTAAAGTTGAAATAAAAGAAATGAGAGTTCGGTTTAACAGGGCCTTTAACAACCAAGAAATAAATCTGTCCTCAACACAACCCCCGAATCTCTCAATTAATTAGTTTTTTAAAATTAATTAGTTTTAATCTCTCTGGAATTACGGTGATCAAAATATAATGGTTTGCAAATATATAGTTCACTCTAGCATGTACTCAGAAGGCGAGGAAACCTATAAATGTTGACATGAGATTTATGCTCTACAGATAGACCAGTTACATAGGGGAGGGAGGTAAAGTCGGGTTTATTACTGTTACCTGAGCTTTTAGTCCTATTGCTAACTCCAGTGCTATTAATTTAGGTATAATGTCAGAAGGGACCAGAGGTGCCCTGAGATCTTTGACTTCTTGGGAATAAGGTTTATGTTCCAAAGGCCTATTATGTGCGGCCCTGTGGAGACTGTACAAGCTAATAGAGGAACAATAACTTGAGAAATCTAAGACCAGGTAATCTATGTGCTTGTACAGGCTCATTCTCATCAGAAAAAAAAAAAGATTAATGTCATTTGTGCAGATTACATTTGTCACAGTCCCATCTACCTGGTCCAACTCTGCCAACGAAATTTCCACATGACACACACCGAACCGTGGGAAGGGGATTTTCTAGAGGCACCGAAGTTGCAATAGCCCCACACAGTGTGACCCCAAACCGTTTGAGAACCATCAGTGATCAGCAATTAGCTTGCCGATGACGGCAAGCGAATCATTTTTATGGCTTTAGAGATAAATCTCTAGGTTGGTTAACATAAAAATAATGGATTTCCCCAGATCTTCCCTATTCTCAGCCCTGCTTAAGTCAACATTTCTTTGAAAATTTGAAAAGAGCTATGTCTTCTTTCTGCAGAGAAATCTATACATGGACATATATAGCATTTTGTACACAATTTCAAGGCATTCGCATGCTCCATTAAACCCATCATGACACTGAAACACCACATTAAAAAGCCCTGCTTTAGAATTGTCAGTGGGAGGAAAGGGGAATTGAAAATGAAGACCCCACTGAAAGGGAAGTGTTTTGTTTTATTTTTTTAAATGAGACAAGAAATTTTGCCAAGAGGTGGCAAATCTCTATCATACGTTATTTCTTTCCTCCCATGAAATTCCGCAAAAACAATATAATTTTTATTGCTCTGGACCCAGGAACCAGGCTATGCTCTTACTATGTAATGATAAATGCCCAGGAGAAAACGAAGGGTGTTGTTGTGTAACGGTCCGTTAGGAGAAGCAGTCCATCATGGCATCTGAGCAGCTCTGCATATTCTCAGTGGGTATTGATCACTCTTTGCCTGGACCATTTCTTGAGGTTGTGTTTGCAAAGAAATGCTGAAGGATGGGGTATTAGCCCCTTCCCAAGAGCAAGTTTGCTATGCTTTTTGAATCCTCTAAGCTTCACATTACTCTCCCGTAACACAACCCACTATATGGATACGCATCTATTATGGGCCCTGTGGGTTGCCCCAGTGGGACATGGGCCCATGGGGGTACTACACAAACCAAGATGAAGCTCTCCTGACTCCTTTTGCTGTGACTGATAAAGTCCTTTGTCTCTCACCTAGTCAGCTAGTTAGCTTCCAAGTACGGTAAGTCAGGCTCTGCACGGTTTCTGACCCAAAGTATGCCAACACTTGGTGGCCAAAAAGAATAGCCCTTTGTTACAGCTCATGGTTTTTCTGTGTTAGGAATTCCAGCAATGCTTGGCTGACTGATTCATCTGCTCCACATGTATCAACCAGGGTCACTCAGCGGCATTCAGCTGATGGCTGAGAAGGCTTGAAGGATCCAAGAAAAATTCATTCATTTGCCTGATGCAAATGACAGTGACATCTAGAAGATTGAATTCTCCCGGGACTGTCTCCCGGTAGTCCCAGGGTCCCTGCACTTGATTTCTCCAGCACAGTAGTCCCAGACCAGCAGATTTCTTATATGGTGGCTCTGGGTTTCAAGAATAAATGCCCCCAGAGACCTAGGTAGAAGCTGCAGGAAATTTTACGGCCTAACCCCAAAAGTCCCAGAAATTCACTTCTTTCAACTTCTATTAGTCAAACCAGCTCAGTATTCATAGGAGGGGAATTAGGCCCTAAATCTCAGTGGGAGGACTGTTAAAAAATTGGTATTTATTTTTAAACTGCCACAGTAGGTACTCAGTAAGGATTACTTGTGGGTTTTTTTTCCCCCAAACCTCTGAGCCTATCACTTCAGTTTCTAAATAGATTCTGGGTTCACCATTATAATAGGATTTTTGCTATATCCTTTGATGATAGATAGATAGCCAGACTGAAACTGTAAATGCATCTTATTTGTCAACTCTTTAAAAATAAGTTTTTTGCATCTAAAGCTCCTTAGCGTATTTTACTGGGGGCTTGGGGTTGGTCCCACTAATGTCTTCCATAGGCGTCATCTTGTTTTTATCAATTTTAGTCAGATCAAGGCATATTCCGTTTACACTGTTAATTGAGAGGAAATTGCCTATTGTTAATGAAATTTACATTTCATTTTGTTTAGAGTTTTAGCTGTCAAATAAAAGAGTTTTATCAAAATCGTCTCGATATTTAGAATTAAGTACGTAAGCATGGTGGGTAAGGCTTGGTAGTTGAAATGTAGTCTAGTTGTTTGGTTGTTTTCTTTTTCTTCTTCTGAAAATTAAATTTTACCGCATTTAAACTATTCAATTTGAAAATAATGCAGTAAGTTATTATTTCATGAAGAATGATAGAACTAATGCATTTATTACCTTTGGGTTTATGATTAGGTGATAATGATTGTTTTGAGAGATATTCATTTATTTTCCTGACCTTTGACTGTATCTATACTCAATGGAAATTAATGGCACCATGTAGTGTGAAAGTATCTTAACCTTTTATTTTAAAATGTTTCAAGTTGTAAAGTGTTATTAAATGATTCAAAAATAATATTATTAGTGGTTCAATCAGGAAAGAATGCCAAAAAGCTCAATCTGAAAACATTCCAAGGTCTGAAATATAACAACTGATAAAAACTTAAAAGAACTGAAAGAAATTCAAAAACAGTAAAGCATTAAGAACTTAAAGGAAGAGTGCTTTTGAAATGATAGTGGTCTCAAAACACAAAAGTTAAAATATCAAAAGAAAAATAAGTCTAAAATACTAGAAAAAAAAGTTAGCAAAAAACACAGAGGCCCAATACTAAGAATGTTCCAAATATTAAAGAAAAAAAAACCTATTGTAGTACTACAGTACAACAAAATAAATATGAAAAAAAAACTCACAAAATTCTAAAATCAGTCTCTTTATACTGGTGGGTTCAACCATTTACACTCGAGGCATGCTGTCTGCAGAATACCCAGCTATTTACGCACATTTCGTGGTGCCCTAAATATCATTATGCCCATTTCTTTCTGTGTTCAACAAGGTTTATCAGAATGCAAGTCAATGTAGTTATAGGAAAAATCTAAATTCCTCTTTATGACAAAGAAGTCTTTGGTCATTTCATTCACTAGTTAAAAAAAAAAAAACAAACTAGTGTGCTTTCTGCCTGAAATGTTCCCAACACTGTTTTGCTAAGTTCCAGTCATCCTTCAGACCTCAGCAAAGAATCGCTTCCCCAAAGAGGAATTCCCTACTGGCAATCAATTAGAATTAGGTCCCTTCTATCATTCTTTTTCATGGTACTGGCTATCTCTCAGCACAATTTGTCACCAAATATACGTTCATTTTTTATTGTTCTTCCCCCCTACCTCTAGATATCAATAAACTCTTAGAAAGCAGGGATTTTGTCTTGTTCACCACCATATACTCCAGCTTCTTGAACAATCCCTACCTAGGATATAATAGGTAGCCACTCAGTAAATGTTTGTTGAACATCAAGATAGATTGAGCTAGAGGGTGCCGGGGCATCCTCTGATTCTGTTAGCAGATTGAGTCAGAGTGTAGCATCTTCTGTGTTCTAACTAGACACGACTGAAGGGGAGCGAGTCCCAAATTAATTATTTCACTTATTCAAGTCAAGAAATATTTATTGTCTCTATGTACCAAGTACTGGAGATACGTTTCAGTTAAGATAGGCCAGGATTAGCCCAAACAAGGCCTGGTCTTATTGAAGGGGATGTATGCCTGAAAAGAAAAGAGAACTGACTTGTCAGGCAGCTTCAATGGCTACGACCATTCACCCTTCCGCTCAATAAATGTTTGGCTCACTTTCCGGCTTGCAGGCAGATATACTCCCTCCCTCTCTGAGGAAGACAAACCAAAACGCTGGATTTTTTTTTTCAGGGACGTAAGCACAAAGCCTAGGATCTCTGAATAACTGCCTACCTCAGAGCCTGAGAATGGTTGGGAAAATTCTAGAGTCAGGTTACCGGCTCCTCACACATTCAGCACACTCTGGTGGGGCAAGGACAGGATAGTCTCAATTAGCACCACCGTTGGAAAGGGGAAGAATGGCAGACGTATAAAAAGCAGTGAAGGTTTTTAGCAATTCTGAAATCCCAACGGTCAGTCGTTCCCTGTTGATAGCAAATCTCTGAATTAGGGGATGATTTAAACCTGGAGGGGCGCCTAGATGGCTCAGTCAGAAGAGCATGCGACCCTTGATCTCAGGGTTGTGAGTTCGAGCCCCATGTCGGGTGTAGAAATTCCTTAAAAATAAAATCTCCAAAACAACAAACTAGAAAGAGGGAAGAGTTTCCTCAGAGCTACAGATCTTCATTCTCCCAGCTGGGATGGTCTCCCATTTCCATCATCCTCTTTGACTCCAAGGAAACCGGGCATTACGCAATATGTATGACTTCAGGCCTAGCAGCTTTTCCAGCTTACGTCTTACCCTTGGAAAGGTACAAGGGTTGCTTTAAATCTTAGGTAGACATTTATATTCCAGAGCCATGGTTTTCTTGGCAGGTACAAGTCTGAAAACATAGTAGATCTTAAACCATTTTATTGCAACCAACAACATGTTCTAAGAACCCACAGTTATTTTTCAAGATGTAATCTACAAAACAGATCTATTTGTTTGCCTTCTTTCCCCTTCCCTCTCTGTCTTCTCATAAAGACTGGAACCTTGAACCTATATCCCTTGGCTCATTTCGTAAAACTGAAAAGACTTACTGGGAATCCACACTCAAAGTCAGCTTGCCTTAATGCAATTTACTTAAGAGAAAGCATCTACTAAGTGTTATTCCTCAACAGTTTTCTCAATCTTACCTTTTTTTTTTTCAGTTGAAGGATTTTAAATTGAGAAGTAACTGTCTTTATTTCTTCAACCGTGAAAAGGATCTGAAATTCTGAACTCTGTCTCCTTACATCAGTTTTCAAATTGGCCAAATTGTCCTAAGCCAAACTCTTTCTTGTAACTCCTTCAATTTTCCAACATCCTTCTCTAGAAGTACAAGTGAATTAGGTGCATGATCTGTTTCCCCAGTTATCACAGGATAAGAGCACTGCTCCCATAATCTAGGTCACAATCTTTGTAGCTTCTAATAGTGGTTTCCCCTTTCAACCACGGAACCAATGTCAGATAGTTTATGTGTTTGCAACAGCCTCCTTCTATCCAATGTCTTGGTATTTTTTTTTTTTTTTTTTAGCTCTAGTGAAGTATATTTAACCCTTGAACAATACAGGGGTTAGGGGAGCCATCGCCCAGAAAGTCAAAAAATCTCCATATAACTTTTGACTCCCCCAAATCTTATAGCCTACTATTGACCAGAAGCTATACTGATAGCATAAGTGGTTGATTAACACATGTTCTGTATATATATTTTATACTGTATTCTTACCAAGTAAAGCAGAGGAAAGAAAATGTTATCAAGAAAATCATAAGGAAGAGAAAATACATCTGCAGTATTGTACTATAAAAGAACTACATATAAGTGGACCCGTGCAGTTCAACCTTGTGTTGATCAACCGTGTAATTGAAAAATAAACATTAGGGGTGCCTGGGTGGCTCAGTCGGTTAAGCGGCCGACTTCGGCTCAGGTCATGATCTCGCGGTCCGTGAGTTTGAGCCCCGCGTCAGGCTCTGTGCTGACAGCTCAGAGCCTGGAGCCTGTTTCAGATTCTGTGTCTCCCTCTCTCTGACCCTCCCCCATTCATGCTCTCTCTCTCTCTCTGTCTCAAAAATAAATAAATGTTAAAAAAAAATTTTAAAGAAAAATAAACATTATATATATTTAGGGCATACAACTTAATGTTTTGATACATATTTGCATGGTGAATTGATCACCACAATTCAGCTAACATATCTATCACTTCCACAGTTACCTTTTTTTTTCTTTTTTTCCTCTTTTTGTGGAAAGAGTACTTAAGATAAAACCCCTGAGAAAATATCAACTATCGTATATAATACGGTAGTATTAACTGTGCTCACCATGTTGTACATTACATCTTCAGGACTTATGATTCTGTACAATTGAAACTCAGTACCCCTTTGACCATTTCCCTCTTTCACCCTACCCCCTAGCCCCTGGCAACCAACATTCTTCTCTTCGATTCTATGACTTTGGCTATTTTAGATTTTACGTATAAGTGAGATCATACAATATTTGTCTTTATGTGTCTGGTTTATTTCACTTAGCCTAACTTTATCCATGTTGTCGCACATGGTAGGATTTCCTTCGTTTTTCTGTGTATCCAGTTTCTGTATCAGCCGGGATACGCTGGGTTATGCTGAAGTAAGGCCACCAAAATTTGATCAGCTTAACACAACCCAAGTGTATTCCTTGCTCATTCAAAGTCCTTCAGGTCCAGGTGAGTTCCTAAGGGGAGCCGTGTTCCATATGGTGGCATAGCATGCCAGATTGCTTTAATCTTGTGACCTCTTATCAACACATGCTTCCATAATTCCTAGAATCTGGAAAGGAAGAGCATGAAGAATTGCATACCGACTCTTAAATGCTTCTTTCCAGAAATGACACTTGCAATGACAGTTCATTGGCCAAAACAAACCACATCTGGATATCTAACTCTGAGGAGGGCTTGAAAGTAGAGAAGAAACCGAAAATCTTCCCGAACACTAATATCATCTATTACACAAGACAGGCCTAATGACGTGATTAGACACCAGCTAAAAGCTATATAGGAAAGCCCATGTTCAGGCTTATGTAATGCAAAGATTACTTGGTGACTTCAGTGTTCCTTTCCCTCACTAGCTCAGAGCTTATGGTGTAGTAGAGTTATAGAAGGAGGATAGTTGTTTCTGGAATATGGGGGAGGTAAAGGAATTAGATTACACTGAAATAAAGGAATGGGTGTGTGGGTGTGTGTGTGTGTGTGTGTAACTAGTACTGTGAATAAAACAGCTGAAATATATCTGTCCTCATAAAGCTTACATTCCAGTGCAGACTATATGTTCAGATCTGTGGACCCGCCAAGACAAGATTTTGGTGGTGTTTTTGTTGTTGTTGTTGTTGTTGTTGTTTTTTTTGTTTTTTTTTGTATAGAAAGTAGTTTCTAGGGAAAACAAAGACGCAGCTTTGGAAGCCAGGCAGAAAAGATTCTTCTTTTTCCATGATCAGGAAAGTTCTTGTCTGTCCTGGGAGTAGTAAGGGGATTGGAGATGACTGCTGTAGAGTGAGATTTGCATTTTCTATCACAGTAAAGAGGTATTTGTCTCTTACGTTGCTATGAATGTGCCTGAAAAAGTAGAGAAGCAGTAAAGGACTGAGAGGTCCTGAGTATTACTGACAGTATTACTGAAGAACTTAAAGGGAAGAGGTGAGGAAAGAGAAGTATAGCAATAACATTGTCACCCCTTCTCCAAATGGCTCATCTTTATTGAAAAAGTCAATCTCATTCATGCCTTGTCTTTGAACTTCCTGTATCCTCTAGCTGGAATGACACCCCTTTCCCATCCCCTAGTGAACTCCTAGTGAAGGAATTCAGGATTGCCAACCAAAATATGCTGACTTCCTCTTTTTTTTTTTAGTTTATTTATTTATTGAGAGAGAGAGAGAGAGAATGTGTGCACATGTGCACTCATGTGCAGGGGAGGGGCGGAGAGAGAGAGGAAGAGAGAGAGAATCCCAAGCAGGCTCTGCACTGTCAGCACAGAGCCCAACATGGGGCTTGATCTCACGAACCTCGAGACCACACCTGAGCCGAAATCAAGAGTCAGACACTTAAACGACTGAGCCACTCAGGCACTCCCTCCTTTATTTTTTTTTTTATTTTATTTTAAAATCAAGCCATACAATTTCCCACGAGAAAGGTGCCCTCCCTGTACCAGGAAGAGAAGAGCATCTTTATTACCAGAGACTGAGAATCAACTCTGAAATGGATCTGTACAAACAAACTTCCTAAAATAACCCTTATCTTCCGCTTATTCCCCCCCCCCACCACCATTAATCTCCTTGTCAATTACACATAATTTACCATTCCTAGCCTACACCATTTTTAGACTCACCATAGACTTACCATTTTTTTCACAAATTCATCGTTTCTTTGTGTAAAGATATGTAAGTCTGCTCTGGTCCCTTCTTTGGGACTTTATATTCTTGTGCAGACTCCCACGTACATGTAAAACTCTAATGAAACCTGTATGCTTTTTTTCCCTGTTAAACTGTCTTATATTGGTTTAATTCTTAGACTCAGCTACCGACCCTGAAAGGGTAAAAGAAAAATTTCTCCTCCCCTACACTAGCTCATTTGTGTATCCATTCTAATAAAATTTTATATGTAAATTGCCTAGTAGAGTGCTTCACATATACTAGATTTTCAATAAATATCAGTTCCTTTCAACAATGTATGAAGCAGGGGCACCTGAGTGGCTCAGTTGATTAAGTGTCCAACTCTTGATTTCGGCTCAGGTCATGTTCTCACCGTCATGGGATTGAGCCCCATGTCGGGCTCCATGCTGAGCATGGAGACTGCTTAAGATTCTCTCTTCTTCCCTTTGCCCCTCTCCCTTCCTCTCTCTCTCTCTCTCTCTCTCTCCTCTCTCAAATAAAATTAAAAATAATGAATACATGAAGAGGGTAGACTCTGGACATTAATTCTCTCCCCAAGGACAATTAGACCCACGAGATAATTGGATCTGTCTTGTGGAATTTAAAATTCATTACTCTAAAAGTAAATAAATAAAATAATAAAATCCATTACTCTTCATGGTTCAACCTATCAGCCCAGGGCTAAAAACTTAGAGAAATGAGATACTGTGTTTGAATTCCTCAGAAAGGTCCTACTATGTTCCAAATACCCAAATATTATTATGAACTTATTTCCATGTTTTTATGGACTGAATGTTTGTATCCACCCAAAATTCATACACTGAAGCCCAAACTCCTGGTGTAATAGTATTTGGAGATGGCCTTTGGGCAGTAATTAGGTTTAGATGAAGTCATGAGACTGGTAGCCTCATGATGGGGTTAGTATCCTTACAAGAAGAAGAAAGAAACATGAACGCGGTCTCTCTTTCTCTCTCTCTCTCCTTCCCTCCCCCTCCACCCTTTTCTCTCCCTCTGTCCCTCCTCTGTGAGCCCAAATATGAGGTCATGTGAGCACACAGTGAAGTGGCACCTTACCTACCACCAAATCTGGCACCTTGATCTTAGACTTCCCAGCCTCTAGAACTGGGAGAAATAAATGTCTGTCATTTAACGCACTCTGCGGTAGTTTGTTAAAGCAGTCCAAGCTGACTAAGACACGTGTACACAAGGATATTTCTGGAAGAGTGTTTCTTCAGCCTTCTCACCCTTCATAAAACTTATAATTGTCAATTGTTTCTCATCAAGGCTATGCAAATGTGCTTAGGGCAAATTGCTAGATTAAGAATCAACTAATGATAGATTTAAAGCACCCATCTCAGTGCCTAGTATGTAAAAAATGATCAATAAATATGAATTCCCTCCCCCCGTCTACACAGGAATTTGCATGCAAAAAAGAACCTCTGCTTATAGAACTTATTAGAATTCTATGCCAATACAAAATGGAAGTTGAGCTTCGATTCGTTTTCTTTTTTAATTTTTTTCAAATGTTTTTATATATTTTTGAGAGAGAGAGAGAGTGCAAGCAGGGAGGGGCAGAGGGAGAGGGAGACGCTGAATCCGAAGCAGTCTCCGGGCTCTGAGCTGTCAGCACAGAGCCCGACGCAGGGCCCAGTCTCACGAACTGTGAGATCGTGACCTGAGCCAAGTCCGACACTTAACTGACTGAGCCACCCAGGCACCCCACATTCTTTTTCTTTTTTGAAATCACACCATCTTGATGGTACACATCAGTTTCTCAAAAGGCAGGACGTGTACCAGAGGAATATGGGCACTGGACAGGTTCAGCTTTGAGCCTGATGACGTTAAAACATGGCTCAAGTACAGCATAGGGAACATAGCTGATGATATTGCGATAGAGATGCACTAGGACAGATGGTGGCTACATCTGTGGTGAATGGAGCATAAGGTATAAACTTGTCAAATCACTATGACAGGATTGTGTATCAATTATACTTAAAAAAAAAAAACAAAACAACAACAACCATGGCATAAAGACCATCAAGGGACAGGAAAGGAAGTTGGCTACCTTCCCCAGTGCCAATCAGGATCATGCTCTGCTGAGCCAAAATATAAGAAAAGCAATAAAAAGTAGAGACAAGACAGAACCATTCAAAGAACAGATAACACGTTCACAACAGAGCCACTATGTAGCTAATACTGGAATGGTGTATAAGAAATTAAAGCAGAATTGCCCCAATAAAAGTCCCTCATAGAAACATCTGGATAAATCTGAGCCAGTTTAAGGAAAAGATGAGCAGCCATGATGACTCAGAACCAAGCAGACAGTGTGAAGGGAGTCAGTAGGGTAACAAAGAGGGGCATAATGGGGCAGAAAATAGATGACTGTTCCCACAGACAAACAGCGGATATGATGTATAGAAAAGTGGGAAGCACATTTGCTAAGTCTGTGTCTGTTTCCTGCCCTCCCTCCCTCTCTCCCACTCTGTCTGTCTGTCTCTCACAACACACACAGGACCTTTGAAACGATCCTGAATATCTTCTAAGTGCCATGAATGCTGATAATCAAGTCAGATTATCTGGTGAAATATATGAAGTCACTAGATGCAATGAGACCACAATTCCCATATTCCTCATGCTCATACTTGCTAAGCACGGCAAGACTAATGATGGTAGAGAACGATTTGGAAATGAAAACATTAAGAGAGGGGAAGTAAGACTGTTCATAGTCTCAGTCACCCGTCCATGGGTGATCTAGACCTTTAACTCAAGACAAAAGGGTCCTGGCAAGCTTCAGTTGAGCAAGTGTAAAGGTGAAAAAAGGGGAGAAAAGAAGCTGATCTGACTTCAGTGAGGAGGGCTGGGTCGACAACAGGGCAGGAAGAATAGGAAAAAAGGGCAAGCAAATAATTTTGCCACATAAATAGCAAAGATGTTCAATAATTCAAAAAGAAAGAAAATACAACTCAGACCAGAAAGAGGATGTGGGGGGCAGAATAATGCCTCCTCCCAAAGTCCATGTCTTCATAATCTCTGGGACCTGTGAATATATTACATCACATGGCCGAGGGGACTTTGCAGATGTGATTAAGATAAGAACCTTGGAATGGGGAGATTATCCTGAACCAGTGGGTTCCATGTGATCACAAGGATTCTTAATAGTGGAGGAGGGAGGCAGAAGTGGTCAGGGTGACGTGATATGAGAAGGACTTGATCCATTTGTTGCTGGTGTTAGAGAGAGAGGAAAGGACCATGGCCCATGTCATGTGGGTGGCCTCTAGAAACCCCAAAGGGCAAGGAAATAGATTCATTATGTAGATTGTGTAGCATAGGTACCTTAGTCCATATGCAAAAAGTCTAGCAGCTCCAAAACCAAGCATATCTGAAGTCTGTCTTCTACTCCGGTTAATATCCCTACAGCAGCATCAAGTCTAGGGATGTGTAATTATTAAAATTGCTGAGCAGAATACGTGGAGGGATGTTGTCACAGGGGTTTACATATGGTCCAGGAGGTTGGAAGTAGTGACCCCTAAAGCCTATTTAGTTTTTGATCAGCAGTAAGCATCTGGCATTTAGTGCAGAAGTTGCAAAATGGAAGATCATAACATTGGGGAACCAGCAGTGAATTGTAGTTTGCATCTAGCTCTCCTATAGAAATAAACTCTGTGGGTCTTCTTTATACTTTATAAGGCACTGGTTGTTGAAAATCAAATGTGACACCTACAATATTAAGAATTTGGGAGTGGCTAGGTGGTGCAGTCGTTTGAGCGTCTGGCTCAGTTTTGGCTCGGGTTTCATGGTTTGTGAGTTCAAACCCCACATCGGGCTCTGTGCTGATGGTGCAGAGACTGCTTAGAATTCTCTCTCTCTACCCCTTCCCCACTCATGCTGTCTCTCGAAATAAATAAATTTTTGAAACTTAAAAAAAAAAAGAATTTTTATGTTTCCTTCATTGTTACATCCTCAGAACCTGGAAGGGTGCCTGGTACACAGTCAGAACTCAATAAGTGGACCCGGAATAGGTGAATGAATGGCTACTGAACAATGGAGAATTCATAGGTTTTACAGAGGGTAATCCACATAACTTTTGACCAGCTCCTCTGTTAAATCACTGTAACGAAATCTTTTTGAAATGAATGTATTGGTCTATAGATAAGGAAATCTCAGAAGACATCGTATAACTAAACAAAGCAAGGCGTTTGATATACTTAATTTTTTCTGTATTTTTCTGTAGACAAATGTGAGCTGAATGCAAAGACATTTCAGGTAGACTAATTACTAGATCAACAACTATAACTAAAGCTACCTTGGTTTGAATCTGGAAAGGAGTCTCTAGTGATGAGTCACAGGGATCTGTCCTTGACATTGACATGTATTTTTATCAGTGACTTATTTGGATGAAGACATAGGGAGAACTAGCTCATAGAATATGCAGATAATACGTAACTGGGAGTACGAGACTCTATGTTGAGGAGCAGAGTCAGGGTCCTCAACTGTCTCGCTAGCTAGAATAATGCACTGAATCAGTCATTGTGATATAAAAAAGGATAAGGTCGGGGGTGGCAACAGTACATTCAAAATGCATCAAAAGATTGAGGTGGCTACCAAAAACGTAATGAGATTTTAGGTTATAATAATAGTCACCTAGTATCCAGAATTCTGGATGGTTCCGTGATCACCTAGAATACTGTATCTGTTCCAGAAACCACATTCTCTTTTTTTTTTTTTTTTTTTTTTGAGAAAACCAAGAGCACACGAGTGGAGGAGGGACAGAGACACAGGTGGAGAGAGAGAATCCCAAACAGGTTCTGCACTGCATGGTCATCGCAGAGCCTGATGCGGGGCTGGAACCCACAAACCAGGAGATTGTGACCTGAGCTGAAACCAAGAGTTGGCCAGTTAACGAACTGAGCCACTCAAGTGCCCCCAGAAACCACATTCTAAAAGGAAATAAACTGCATTGCATTGAGAGGAAAGTAAATCGAATGACAAAGCTGATTTTCCGTATCAGTTGGTAAGACCAGGCTGAAGATATTTACTCTTGTTATGAGAAATACTGGCATAAGGCAAAGACAGGGGATTGCATGATACTCATCCTCTAAGATTTTAAAGAAAGGTAGCATAGTATATAGTAGGAAAGTAGGTCGTAGAAACACTGCTGAAGTTTAAA
This sequence comes from Acinonyx jubatus, assembly GCF_027475565.1. NCBI lineage: Eukaryota > Metazoa > Chordata > Mammalia > Carnivora > Felidae > Acinonyx > Acinonyx jubatus. Next base: position 90,657,631 of record NC_069389.1, read on the forward strand.
CCCCGACTCTGCCATTACACACATCTGTGACCTTGAGTGAATTACTTAACTTCTCATTTTCCTCTTCTGTAAAATTTGGATAGTAACAGCACCTATACTTTAGGTGTATTATGAGGATAGACTGAATTAATATCTGTAAAGCCCTCAAAAAAACAAAAAAGACGGATAGAGATCAACTGTGATGTGTTTGCAAAACAAATAAACCACCCAGAGGTTTTGTCAGGATTAAATGCCTTGGCATATATAAAGTACTTATTGGGTCTGGTGGCTAGTAAATACTTAAAACATGATAGCTGGTATTATTTTTTTTCAAGGACTGTAATGTGAAAGTGGAATTAGACTTGACCGCCAAACAAGTGTTCTAGGAAAATAGAAAGATATAGTTGTAATTGCATTTCCACAGACAAAAGAACTCGTTAATAGTAAGAGCTCTCTAGTATGTGAGAGAAGGTATAAAACCTGTGCTCTTGATCCACATAGATGTTGAGTTCAAGTCACAACTCTTTCCTTTGCAAGTTGCTGTTTTGAGCTTTGATTTCCTCACCTGTAAAAGGGGCAAACCTTGAAGGTAATTGTAATGCCCGAAGTTCCGAAACCTCCCACAAAAGTCCACCAGAGTCGTAAGTCAAAGCCAAGCGGCAAGGGTCGTTTACTGCAGGTTCGAACCTGGTCCTCTGCGCACTCGTCGCCGGTGACGCAAGAGGCCTCGATCAGGGTTGGTACAGCGTTTTTATAGACAGAGACAAATAGCACAGGGGAGGTTTCAAATTATGAGGGGCCTGATTGGTTGATTTTAAAGTAAGGACATTTGTTGTTCTCTGATTGGGCGTCCTCTGTGTGTCCTTTGGCGGGAAGGCTTTGTCCATTACTTGTGGTGGGAAGAAAAAGGGGGAAGGGGGAAGAGGGTAGGGTAGGTGAGGAATGTGCTAAGCAAGCAGGTTTACAGAAGCGAGAAATGCCGGTTAGTTTATGTACAATCACTCATTCCGTTACATATCAGACTACATTTAGGAAGGTTTACAACCCATTCTACTACACAGCGGGTTACATTCAGGAAAGGCCTCACAATGCTCGTAGCAAACAGCAAGCAAAACAGACTTCTCAGCAATTGTATTTCTTATCAAAGATCCATAATAAGCAGAAAAGAGAACCTAGCTTTAAACTAAGGCAGGGCTGTCATTTGGATTGTTCCTTTCAGTAATGACGATGATCAAATGAGAAAATGTTAAGGGGGTCCTTGTCTGTTTCAGTCCTTGCTACATCCCTGCGACCCAGCACAAGGTCTAGAATTTAGTAGGCACTCAATAAATATTTCTTGAGTGGATTTGTTGAATAAAATGCAATAGTGTCAATTACCTTCCCGATCCCCTGCCAAAAGTTAAATTATGTCTACCCCAGAGAAGTGCTGAAACATACCCAAGAGGCATGGGAAAGAATGTTTGTAGCACTGCTTATTATAGTGAAACGGGTAAAACACAGGAGAACCATGTTTCATGTTACGGATCACTATGCAGTGGCTAAAAAGAATGAAGCACGTCCAAATGACATGGGGGGTTTCCCAAGCCATAATTATTTAGTACAAGTCGCGAAGAAAAAAAAGCATCTATGTCCACTTAAATATGATGATAAGCTTAGTAAAAGACCAAGAAGAAAGTTCCAATAGTAGTTACCTTTGTAACGGCCCCTCCATACCTTTGCGATGGAGGATGGGGCCTGGATGAAGAGGTGTTAGCCCTATCTTTGAAATTCTGATAATTTTTTGAAAGCTCTGTCTTCAAGGTAGTTGCTCCTAGTAATTGGGCAAGATCATGCAAAAGCCAGGAAAATACTTGATAGGGATATTATGGAGAGGAATCGGCATTAAATGATTTTATATTTCTTCCTTGCCTTGTGAGTTTCTGATTCCACAGTTCAAATTCAATGGTAAGTACAACCTATGCAGATGAACGTTCATTTCTCAGATGGTGTCTTTGTAAGTGGAGGGGAGGTCATGAACTCATCTCCTTTCTTCTCTTCAATAGCCCTTTCTTCCAGGGCCATCTGAGAAGACTTACCCAGTAAAAACAGACAGTTCAGAAACTAACACCTTTAAAGTTCTCAGAGAATTTGAATAGATTGAAATTGCCTGAGGGAACGTGTTTTCTGAATGGTTTCTGATCAGCCATTCAAAGAAAAGAGAAGGAATCCTTCAAATGACTATTATATGCAAAGGACCTGGAAGTCACCTTTGGGAACTGACAGGAGGGCCAGGTGTCCCATGGCCCCTGCTGGATCTCAGGAGTTTTGGTTTGTTTTTTTTTTTTTTTCCAACTAGCTAGAGAATGTGAACAAAGCGCAAAATGTATCCATACAGAGGCAATATTTTTCATCACCCTGCTTTATTGCATTTAATAACTTCTTACCATGTAAAACAAGGAAACAAACAAAATCAGGGTTATTTCAGAGTTCGTAGGATACTTGCCTCCCTACGAAGAGAAAGGTCTACGTGCATTGAGAACCTGCTGGTTTGTTTGCCGCACTGCTTCAGTCACTTTTGCAGCCTGTCCTTTTCCAAAAGCCAAATGTTAGGGTAGGAAGGCTGTCCTGGAGTTGTGTTTATGCTATACAACAGTTTCTAGTTCTCAGATTCTAAACCCCCTCCCCGGTCATTAAGCAGATTCCAAGGGCTGAGAAAATCAAGAAGTAAAAGACCTGAACAAAGGAAGCAAGCCTGACCACCAAGCCGAAAAGAGGGGGGATGAGAGCAGTCTGCGGCATCTCAGGTATTTTCGGTCGTGCCCAATGCCCTTAGGAATCCGAATCAAATTAGGAAACTGTCTATAAAAAATGTGAAGTCAGAATTGAGAAAACAATTATTTTAATGTTTATTAAGTCTTGAGAGTCAGAGTGTGAGCGGGGGAGGGGGCAGAGAGAGAGACACAGAGTCCAAAGCAGGCGTCAGGCTCTGAGCACAGAGTGTAGAAAATGAATTTAAAATTTTGTATGTCTTGTCTATTGTTCGATGTGAGCACCGTTAAATTTTTCTAGACTTAGTTTGCTATACCCTAAGATTATGAAAATACTTACTAACCAGCATTTCTCGCTTCTATAATCTTGCTTGCTTAACACATTCCTCCCCTTCCCCCTTCCCCCTTCCCCTTTTTTCTCCCACCACAAGTAACGGACAAAGCCTTCCCGCCAAAGGACAGACAAAGGACGCCCAATCAGAGAACAACAAATGTCCTTACTTTAAAATCAACTAATCAGGCCCCCCATAATCTGAAACCTCCCCTATGCTATTTGTCTCTGTCTATAAAAACGCTGTACCAACCCTGATCGGGGCCTCTTAGCGTCACTGGCAACGAGTGCGCGGAGGTCCAGGTTCGAACCTGCAATAAAGGACCCTTGCCACTTTGACTTACGACTCTGGTGGTCTCTTGTGGGGGGTTTCATGACCTCGGGCGTTACAAGAGCCTAACGTGGGACTCGAACCCTTGAACTGGGACATCACGCCCGTGAGCCAGAGTCGGAGGCTTCATCGACTGAGCCACCCAGGAGCCCCCAGGCCTGAAAATTTTTTAAACAGGGGTGATGTGGGGGGCATGATTTTAGGCTGTACTCAACCAGACTTGGATGTCTGAATTGGATCACACACAGGGAAAATATAACGTACAAGGGGAAGTAAAATTTGTTTTGTACTTAAAGTTTTACAGGACATGAAACTGATTAGCTCTTTCTTTATGGAAAGTAGAAAATGAGAAAATCAAGGTAATGATCATTAGTGAAATGTGATACACAGGGTATTCTGTCACCAGCCAAACTACAGGTGATTAATCATTAAGGCAATCACTTCTTCACTATTTTTAGGAATCTCAGATCTTTCCATTATAAATGCACAATAACGAAAGCATCTCTTTAGACGTAGCTGAATGTTAAATGGGTTATGAGCCAAAGGAAATAAAATCAGCTGACGTTTTAACTGTCATTTCCACATAAAAAAACGTATTGGCTATTAGATATGGAATATGGCAAATGAGAGAGAGCTGTGCAAATCTGTATGTAAATGACTTGTGTATGCTCAAAATTTAAACTCACGAAGTTTTTGTTTTTAAAAGGGAAGCTCTAAGGGGCACCTGGGTGGCTCAGTGGGCTAAGTGATTTCAGCTCAGGTCACAATCTCACAGCTCATGAGTTCAAGCCCCGCATCAGGCTTCTTGCCGACAGCTCAGAGCCTGGAGCCTGCTCGGCGTTCTGTGTCTCCCTCTCCCACTCTGTCTCTCAAAAATAAACGCTAAAAAAATTTTAAAATAAATAAACGGGAAGATTTACTTAAAGTAGAGAAACGAAATACGTGGGAATCATCAGGGACTCCAAACCAAAAAGGAAAAAAATTTGCTATTGCTAGCCATCAGGGACAATGTTAGACAAAGAATTTTGATGTTGCTTAGACGTTAAACATTAAAACTTTTAATTCTTGAAATAGTTTCATAAAACCTTTGAAAATATTACTGATAAAATGTAGGTGTTTCGCTAGTTCCACACATATGCTTTAAACATAAGTGGTAATCGAGGGCTCATAATTTCTATATGTGACTATCCAGGCAAAAGGTAAAAAAAAAAAAATCATACATTATCAGATATTTCTCTTTTGTTTCTTTCATGGTTTTGTTATAGTGGGGGGGGGTGGAATATGGGGATCATCTAGTGGCCAATGCAATACTGTCCCCCCACCTTTGGCTTTGAAACAAATAATTGGTTTTCCAGAATTGTATTCTACCTCTTTTGCTGTCCAGACGAAGAGAGCAAACATGGTTTCCTTTAGAACAGAAATCTCTCAGTGAGTTTTCTCTATTGAACCTATTTGGATGTTTTGCTTTATTATTTGGTAACTAGTGTCAGGGGTGGGAATAATGACAAACATCTTAAATGTTAAAAGAGCTTTGGTTACTCAGTTCAGTATTTCAGCAATTTCATTAGCGAAGGTGGTTAGCTTTTACGGTTGTTTTTTTTTTTTTTTTGAAAAATTTTTAATATTTATTTATTTTTGAGAGAGATAGAGAGGGCACGAGCTGGGGAGGGGCGGAGAGAGAGGGAGACACAGAATCCCAAGCAGGCTCCAGGCTCTGAGCTGTCAGCACAGGGCCCGACGCGGGCCTCAAACTCACGAACCATGAGATCATGGCCTGAGCTGAAGTGGGAGGCTTAACCGACTGAGCCACCCAGGCGCCCCGTATTTTTAAGGAATCATTTTTGAATAGGAGTTTAAAATTGCTTATACTACCAGTCCCGCTGAAACAGTGAATCCATTGAGAAGCTAGACTGGTATTCAGCAGGTACTCACCTGGACTGCTGATTTTTTACTGATGATATCTCCCTCTGATTGGTTAGTGCTCATTCTCTATCTCTTGACTATAATGTTGAGGAGTGGATCTCAATTAACTCTGTGTTTAGGAATGTGCCTAATTTCTATAATCAATCAGGCAAATTGCCTCACTGGAATCCTGCTGTGAATTTAAAAAAAACATAGTTATTTTGGCCTTCCTTTCTAACCCCCAGAAATAACTAATGTTTTCAGTCTCTTGTGTATCCTCCTTGAAATGGCAATGAGGATAAAAGCATAATGTTTTATTACACAAAGAATGTTACTTTCTTCACTGAATATACATTTGAAGATACTTCCCTGCATACACATATGCAGTAGGATTCTTCTTTCTGAATTGCTGTAAAATACTCTGTTGCATTTCCAGTCTTTAGTTATTACCCCCCAAATCACCAAAATGGCATTCTCTATGTTTTTCCGTGCTCCCTCCGGTCTGACAGTCATTCTTAGAAGTGGAAATACCACTGGGTAACTTCAAATGTTGACATTCAAATCCAATTTTCAAACTGACGGTAAGAAAATATTTGAATGTAGTTGTGCTACCATGTGGACATCAGGTAGGTTCTGGAATGTGCCTGATATTGTGAATCACACATGTGTGGGTATATATGCTTTGAAAATGTTTTTGACAACATAACAATTTCCATGTAAGATGAAATTTCCAATTTCAAATGAGAATTCGTTCCTGATATTCCAATGTTATTTACAGTATTGAATTTCAGTGGAATGATAGTTTTAAATGACTAAATTTAATTTTCAGGATCTGTGAGCCAAAGATAACCTTTGAAAATACTAGTTTATTATTATTTTATTATTATTATTATTATTATTGTCTTCCTCCTCCTCCTCCTCCTCATCACCATCATTATATCATACTTTTCTAAGCTGGGAAAAGCCTTTTCATTTATTGCATACTAGCTTATACAGCCTTTTTTCAAAAGCACATGCAGAAGTCAACTATAAAAATTAACGATTTTACTATACTTTGCATTTTCCCTAGTGATCCACTCAAGTGAAATATGCTTGGGGGCGCCTGGGTGGCTCAATCGGTTAATCATCTGACTTCAGCTCAGGTCATGATCTCACTGTTTGTGAGTTCAAGCCCCGCGTCGGGCTCTGTGGTGGCAGCTTGGAGCCCGGAGCCTGCTTCGGATTCTGTGCCTCCCTCTCTCTCTGTCCCTCCCCTGCTCGCACTCTGTCTCTCTTTCAAAAATAAATAAACATTTAAAAGTTTTTTTTTTAAAGTGAAATATGCTTGATGTAGAACTTATAAACTAGTATGAAAGTAAGCATGTCTGTTTTAATCACTATTGTATACTAAGCACTAATTCAACACTTAGAATATATTTGAGTTTAATAAATAACTTGCTCAATTAATACTTCAAATCACATCATAGTAGCATTAATGGAATATCCAAATTCTTGTGTTTTAATTTCACTGTGAGAATATGCTTATTATATGTTCAAATCACGGACCATTTACACCCACCAGAACATCCACCAACTCAATTTAAATATGATCAAATTAGTCCAATATGCAGTTGGCAGTACTTTTTAACTGATGGATAATGCAGAGGGAATTTTATCAAATTATTTTTCGATATCCCTTTTCCTGTCCAAATCAAGTGCTTCCTTTACTGTGTAATGTATAATAAATGTGTGCTGAGATACTACTATGAATAAGTTATCAGAAGATGGTTTAAAATGGCTATACTTAATATGAATGGTTATTATTATTTTTTTAATATGAAATTTATTGTCAAATTGGTTTCCATACAACACCCAGGGCTCATCCCAACAGGTGCCCTCCTCAATGCCCATCATCCACTTTCCCCTCTCCCCCACACCCCCATCAACCCTCAGTTTATTCTCAGTTTTTCAGAGTCTCTTATGATTTGCCTCCCTCCCTCTCTAACTTTTCTTTTCCCTTCCCCTCCCCCATGGTCTTTTGTTAAGTTTCTCAGGATCCACATAAGAGTGAAAACATATGGCATCTGTCTTTCTCTGTATGACTTATTTTATTTAGCATAACACTCTCCAGATCCATCCACGTTGCTACAAAAGGCCGTATTTCATTCTTTCTCATTGCCACGTAGTACTCCATTGTGTATATAAACCACAATTTCTTTATCCATTCATCAGTTGATGGACATTTAGGCTCTTTCCATAATTTGGCTATTGTTGAAAGTGCTGCTATAAACCTTGGGGTACAAGCGCCCCTATGCAATAGCACTCCTGTGTCCCTTGGGTAAATTCCTAGCAGTGCTATTGCTGGGTCATAGGGTGATCTATTTTTAATTTTTTGAGGAACCTCCAAAGGCAAGGGAATTAAAAGCAAAAATGAACTATTGGGACCTCATCAAGATAAAAAGCTTCTGCACGGCAAAGGAAACAATCAACAAAACTAAAAGGCAACCGACGGAGTGGGAAAAAGATATTTGCAAATGACATATCGGACAAAGGGCTAGTATCCGAAATCTATAAAGAACTCACCAAACTCCACACCCGAAAAACAAATAATCCAGTGAAGAAATGGGCAGAAGACATGAATAGACACTTCTCTAAAGAAGACATCCAGATGGCCAACAGGCACATGAAAAGATGTTCAACGTCGCTCCTCATCAGGGAAATACAAATCAAAACCACACTCAGATATCACCTCACACCAGTCAGAGTGGCCAAAATGAACAAATCAGGAGACTATGGATGCTGGAGAGGATGTGGAGAAACGGGAACCCTCTTGCACTGTTGGTGGGAATGCAAACTGGTGCAGCCACTCTGGGAAAGTGTGGAGGTTCCTCAAAAAATTAAAAGTAGACCTACCCTAGGACCCAGCAATAGCACTGCTGGGAATTTACCCAAGGGATACAGGAGTGCTGATGCATAGGGGCACTTGTACCCCGATGTTTATAGCAGCACTCTCAACAGTAGCCAAATCGTGGAAAGAGCCTAAATGTCCATCAACTGATGAATGGATAAAGAAATTGTGGTTTGTATACACAATGGAATACTAAGTGGCAATGAGAAAGAATGAAATCTGGCCTTCTGTAGCAACGTGGATGGAACTGGAGAGTGTGATGCTAAGTGAAATAAGCCATACAGAGAAAGACAGATACCATATGTTTTCACTCTTAAGTGGATCCTGAGAAACTTAAGGAAATACAAATCAAAACCACACTGAGATACCACCTCATGCCGGTCAGAGTGGCTAAAATGAACAAATCAGGAGACTATAGATGCTGGAGAGGATGTGGAGAAACGGGACCTTCTTGTACTGTTGGTGGGAATGCAAACTGCTGCAGCTGCTCTGGAAAACTGTGGAAGTTCCTCAGAAAATTAAAAATGAATGTTTATTATTTTTGAGCATTTTCTCTGTGCCACCCAGTAGGTAATTGATTTAAAACAATGCTGTTTTAGGGGCACCTGGGTGGCTCAGTCGGTTGAGCATCCAACTTCAGCTCAGGTCATGATCTCGTGGTTCATGAGTTCCAGCCCCGCGTCGGGCTCTGTGCCGACAGCTCGGAGCCTGGAGCCCGCTTCCGATTCTGTGTCTCCCTCTCTCTCTGCCCCTTCTCTGCTCATGCTCTGTATCTATCTCTCAAAAATAAGTAAACATTAAAAAAAGATATGCTTTTTAACATGAAAATACCATTAATCCTCATACCATTTAATGCTCAGCACAACTGTATGAGATGTGCTATTATCCCCATTTGTAAGGATGAAGTGACTGAGGCTTACAGAGGTTAAACATCATTGCCAATGTCAGACAGCACAGTAGTCACAATTAAAACACAGGTCCGTCCATTTTTCAAAGACTGTTCCTAATTAGTATGCAATTCCATTTTACCTTATTACCACACACACCCACACACACAGAAAGAGAGAGAGAGAAAGAGAGAAGCACAGAAACAGAGAATTTTGCTTTAAAGATTCAAACCACTATAGTAGGAAATCTTACAAATGTAATGAACATAGGGGTTATTTAAAGCCTTTCTACTTTATTTGACAATAATAGTTATCATTTATTGAGCATTTACTATCAGTCTGACAGTATTTTAAGGTGTTTTTATATGTATTATTTAATTTTACTCTCATGAAAACTCTATAAAGTAGATATTATTATTTTTCCCCCAAGTTTAGGGTTGAGGAAACTGAGGACCAGAGGTTGAATACTTTGGCCAAGGTCACACAACTACTAATTGGCTGAGTCGTGACACTTAAACACTATTATATGTCTTGATTTTGAAAAATTGTCTTAACAATGACCTCCTAAGACCTTCTGAAAGTGAGATTTATAATAGCTAGAAGTACCTGTCAAGTTAGAATGAGCTACCTCTGTAGTGATTGGCAACACTCTTAAAAAGAAAGAAAGGAAATTAGCCTGGCACAGCAGAACGTGTGAAGGGAGAGGTACTATTGGACAGAAGCCAACATATTCCTCCTGTTAGAACCTTTGAGTGAGGAGAAATGAAGAGCCAGGTCAGCTATTTGTTCTCTGGTAAGGAAAAATAAAAATGGAAATAGTACGTGCTTGTCTGAGAAAGGGAACTGAGTGGGGTACAGTCAGTGAAGTGTCTGACTTCGGTTCAGATCGTGATCCCACAGCTCGTGAGTTCGAGCCCCGTGTGGGGCAATGTGCTGACAGCTCAGAGCCTGGAGCCTGCTTCGGATTCCGTGTCTCCCTCTCTCTCTGCCCCTCCCCTGCTTGCGTGCTCTGTCTCTGTCTCTCTGTGTCTCTGTCTCTCTCTCCCAAAAATAAAGAAACATTAACAAAAAAAAGAAAGGTAGCTTAGGGATCTTAAATGATAAGAATGACATGCTTTAATTTGCTGATCAGTAAATTATTTATTCATCCATTCTTTTGTCAAGTATTTATTGTGCCAGGCATTGTGGGGATACCATCCCATCCCATACTTAGTGAAAAAGTAATTCTGCTTACCACGTTACAACTTTCAAGGGTAGAACGCACTTTCAGATGAATTTGCCCTATTGTATTTTTAGAATTAGGCTATAAAGTAAGTTGAACAGGTCTTTAAATCACCATTTCACAGAGGAAGAAACAGAGAACTAATGAAGTTGAATGCCTGTCCCAGTTTACTAAGCTAATAAACATCAGAATCTGGCCTCAAATTTGCATCTTTTGTTTCCAATTAGAGTATTTTCTCCACTACCCCAGGTCAAACCTTTTTAAAACATTAACTACGTCAGACAAAGGTACTCTGGTAGGTTTGGGGGATGCAAAGTAGTCTAAGACAGGGGATCTACTCCCATGAAATTTTCAATGTAACTGGAGAAACTAAATGTCCACTTGTAAAGGTAAAGCAACGTAATGGTTTATGATTTCTAACTAATGAGTGATACAAGGAATGTAGGATCAGAAGAATTTAGAGAAGGAAAAGGTCGCTTGGGCTTGAAATGGTTTGGGGAAAGCGATAGGATTGAGCCCGGCTTTGAAGGAAAGGCAAAGATACAGGGGAAACAGGGGGACATAACCAGACAGGAGGAACAATGGGAGGAAATGTGGAAATGGAAAGGTGCATTGCATTTTTTTGTAGGATGCGATTTAAGTCCATTTAGGCTGATGATATATTAAGAGCAAAATTTAAGCAAAGAGCAAATCATGCTTCAAGAATTAAGAATTTTTTGCTACAAAATTGCTCTAAACCTGGTTCAGCAGACAACAAAGGAATTAACACTGAATCATAGCAACTCGAGCTTTCTTCCCCATGCTGATATAATTTTAAATATTATTTTATGGTCATCTTTCCATGTTTAAAGGTGGTGTCTGGAATTACTTGGTGTTGGCACTTTGATCTGACAAATCCGCTTGAAGCTTACTCTAGGGGAGAGGCTACTAAGCCTTTTGCTCTATCACTCAATTATCTACCATACACTAGTTGGTAAACCTACCAAATTGAGTAAGTCACTGACCCTGTCCTTGAAGAGTAGGATCTTTATGTCTCACTTCCTTATTTAACTTCCATTCTCAACATATGGCCACCTGCAAAAAGCTAACGCAGGCATTGGAATCCAATTATAATATCACTCTCTCCCCTGGTCTCACTCTGTAGTTCGTGGAAAGCTTCTCATCTATTTTTTAAAAAAATGAGAAATTTTCAGGTGTGGAGGAGGGCACCTGTTGCGATGAGCACTGGGTGTTGTATGGAAACCAATTTGACAATAAATTTCATATTAAATAAATAAATAAATAAATAAATAAAAATAAAGAAACAAAAAAATGAGAATTTTTTTTTTTTTAAAAGTCTCACTAAATTTGGAATGTAGTTTTTGAGGCAAAGTGTGCTAAGGAATTCCAGGACTTATTTTGGTTGTCACACACAATGTGGCACATCGAACAATAAAGAACATGACACAATTTGTGTCTGCTTTAGCAAAGGTTGACGCTAGTTTGGGTGAGAGAAGATTCAATTGAAAATTATCGGTGGATTAAGACAATATGAGTGTATTTCTCACTTCCGCGAAATCCATTTGGTAGTGGTGAAAACATCTGCTTGGCATTCAGGCCCTCAAAAGCACTCTCGTTGTCAACGTGCGGCTCCTAGTGTCACCCTAGGACTCAAATCTAGTTCGTGGATCGGGGAGGAGAGTGTATTATTGCAGAGGAAGTTTTTATGAACCATGACTGTATCTAGAAATAACAAAAATTACTCAACTCTATTTCCGTCAGCCAGAATCTTTGGGGATAGCTAGCCATTGGGCCAGTGTCCAATCTCTTCTGGAACAATCTCTCCTATGGCATTCTAATTTGCGCTATTTATTTTCACTAGAACCATTTGCTTAGGAGTGATGAGGATAGATGATGAAAGTTTACATAAACTTTCAAGAGACATGATTTCTAGTCATGGCCTTTATATGAAGTTTTCCCAATATGCCATATGTGGAACAGGCAATAAAACATGAGATTTACTCTATGACACAAGACGTTCTCTATAAAAAGTTATATTCGAGGGGTAGATAATTTATTAGCGGCTCGTAAAAGGATTCCATTCAATGACTTTCTCCGTCGCTGCAAAAATCCATATCCACTTTAGAATAAGGTCAATTGTATAATCTTTATAGCTTGAAGAGTTAGGTCATAGAGAACATCTCGTCAGAATATCCAGTGGAGAAGGCATGACATAACCTGAATTGAGGTTCACCACAATCACTTTTTATGGTTTCTTCAGATTTCTAGTCATTGACACTAAGCAAACTCCCACAGTGAAAAAATGAACTTCTTCATCAATCATGCTAGCCCATGCTGGAAATGATACTATTTTTGAATGAGAAGTAATTCATGCCTATGTGGGTTAGACTGTGTCCACCTAAAATTCCTATGTTGAAGTCCTAACCCCCCCAGTACCTCAGACTGTGACTTTATTTAGAAATATGGTTGTTGCAGACATAGTTAAAATGATGTCACTAGGGTGGGTCCTAATCCAGTGTAACTGGTGTCCTTATAAAATGGGAAAATTTAGACAGAGACATGCATATCGAATGACATACGAAAGCAGAGATAAAGTGTGATGCTTCCAAAAACTAAGAAATGCTAAAAATTGTGGGGTGCCTGGGTGGTTCAGTCAGTTAAGCATCTGACTTCGGCTCAGGTCATGATCTCACAGTTTGTGAGTTCGAGCCCTGCATCAGCCTTTGTGCTGACAGCTCAGAGCCTGGAGCCTGCTTTGCATTCTGGGTTTCCCTCTCGCTCTGCCCTCCCCCGCTTACGCTCTACCTCTCTCTCTCTGGAAAATAAATAAACATTAAAAACATTAAAAAAAAACCAAAGAAATGCCAAAAATTGCTAGCAAACCACCAGCAGCCAGGGGAGAGGCGTAGAACAGATTTTCTCTCACAGGCTTCAGAAGGAACCAACCCACCCAATACCTTGATCTTGGACTTAGCCTCTAGAGCTACCAATCAATACATTTCTGTTGTTTAAGCCACCAAGTTGGTGATACTTTGTTACAGCAGCCCCAGCAAACCAACGCAGGGCCTCAGTATTCTAAGATATTCTATGGCCAGTGGTCCTACAAGGCAATTACCTTAAAGTGTCAATGGTGAAGAGAGTGGTACATGGTTACTATAATTGGAAACTTAGCACGGACTGAAAGGCAATAGCTGCTGACATTCTTAAGGAAAAACTGTAGTCGTAGGAAGGCTTGAAGCTTTTGCTCTGTATGTATTGGAGGGTGAGATCGGATGGGGAAGTTGCTGGGTGGAGACAACGCTACGGCAGGGGCAGCAGGGCCCTAGAACCAGATCTCGAATATGGTGGATCCCTCCTAAGATAGTGGCATTAGGTGTTCTGGCAGTAGAATTTTCCCATTGTTTCCTCAGAAACCAGATGCATTAATACAGCGCAGAGCCTCCTACGGCATCACCTGAGAAAATACACGCTCAGGTAACATTTTAAAAGCAAGCAGTTAACTTCCGTTCTTGAGTCTGTATATGAATATCAAGGAATATCAAGGAATATCCATATTACTTTCATTGTGTTTCTAGTGACATGATGGGATCAACTTAGTTTTTTCTATTGCATATTTGAAATGCTTTAAATTTGCTGGGCAAATGTGTTTTCAGTATGCTCCAATGATTTTTTTTGAAGCAGAAAACTAGCTGCATATAGTTCTTGAATAATGTAATTCTTTGGGATGTGAAAAGAGATGTTTCTGTATCATTCACTGTCAGCTATCAAATTGAAAGAATTTACAGGGGCACCTGGGCGGCTCAGTTGGTTGAGTATCTGACTCTTGATTTCGGCTCAGGTCATGATCTCGCGGTTCATGAGTTCGAGCCCCGTGTCTGGCTCCAAGCTGACAGTGTGGAGCCTCCTTGGGATTCTTTCTCTCTCTCTCTCTCTCTCTCTCTCTCTCTCTCAATCTCTCTCTCAAAATGAATAAATAAAACTTAAAAAAAGAATTTACAGAAAAAAGAATACTTGAGATTTTGTTTAAGACTTGTTGAAATTTGTAGGCTTTCAGTGAATACTTATGGCACTATAGTATCCCTGTCCTCTCAAGTTATTTTTCTCAACATTCAGGTTTTTGACAGTAGATTGCTAAAGACATGTACAAATTCTCCATTTGTGCCATCTGCTGGGGAATATACCCACACATGTTCTATATAAAGATACTTGCATTTCAGAAATTCAAAAATCTATTAATTTCCATTTGCTTTCACTGGTTCACACATTAGCAGTTGTACCTTAAAAGCTTGAGTGATCGTTAAAATTGCCTTTTTTCTTTTAACTTTTCCCTTTGGAATACAGTCAGAATTACCGAAATATAAAAATCAAATGATTTCTATATATTCTTCATTCGGATCCCCTAAATGCTAAAATTTTACCTTACCACATTTGCTGTCTCTGTCTTTCTCTCCTCTGTCCTGAATTTTATCCAGGACTATTTAAGAAAAGGTTGGGGATACAACTCCATCTATCTCTAAATATGCCAATATGCATTTCCTTGAAATGTGTGTTCCATTCCATAAGCATAGATCCTTATCACAATGAGGAACTTAAAAATGATGAAATAATATTGTGTAATTTTCAGTCCCATGTAATTTTGCCTATTACCACAGTAATGTTCTTCACTGGGAAAGAAAAAAAAATCTGGTCGAGGAGTCTTTTCTGGATTCACACATTGCATTTCATTTTCATATCACTTTAATCTACGTTCATCAGAGACTTTTAAAAAGTCTTTGTTTTTCTTTCTCGACATTTTTGGATAGTAGTGGCCATTTATTTTATCAAACGTCCCTCAGTTTAGGTTTGCCTGATGTTTCCTTTTTGATTAGATTCAATTTACACATTTTTGACGGGCATATCACACAATGAATATTGGTCCTTTTCATCACATAGGATGAGGTCCATGGTGGCGATTAGTCCCATTACTGGCGATGTTAACTTTGATCATTTGGTTAAAAGAGTGTCTTCCAGGTTCCTCCACCTATAAATTTACTAGTTTTCCCTTTGCAATTAATATGTATTTTTTGGAGAGATGCCTTGAGACTAATTAAATATCTTATTCCCCGTCTTTCTCTAGCTTCAGTGTCACGGATGATACTTGCCTCAAGCAATTATTGCTGTTGTAGTTGCCACATGGTGATGTTCTAATTTGTTCCTTTCTTTTTTAATAGTTGGGATTCTAGTGTAAAGATGAGTTTTCCTTTCTCCCCTGTTTATTTTTATTCATTTACATATATATTAATATAGACTTATGTTTTTACATTTTAATCTATGGATTATTGTCTGTTACTGCGTTATTTATTGTGATTCTTAAATTCTTCCTGATTTGGCAAGTATTACCCCTTCAAGCTGACTTCTGTGTCCTTTTAACCTGTCTTAATCATTATTGGAGCATTTCCTCATTTTCTGTCATAAATTCTTATAGGCTTATCTTGTACTTTCCCTGCTTCAAGACTTCCTAAGGAACCCGCTTCCTGTTAGTGGAAAATTGTATTCAGAAACCGAGATCTGGGTGCTAGATGAACTCAATGATTACCACTATATAGGTCCTATATATACATATATACAAATATAGAATATAAATATAATATACTTATGTATGTATTATATGTATTATATTTATATCTTTATTTATATTATAATTATGTATTATATTTATAATCTATGTATTATATTTATAGTCTATATTTACATTATGCATGTATATATGTATATGATAATATAGGCACATTACAAATATATATGTATAAATATGTACATGTATTTAGATAAATATACATATGTCTTATATTATCTTTTCTAGGATATGTATGTGTGTGTATATATATATATATATATATAACCTAGATTATATATGTGTATACATATATATATATTAATATATATTAATGCTGATACTTTCAAATCCAGTACACAACACAGGGTTTATTCTTGCTTTCCTGTTTCCATATTTTTAATTCATCTCCAACAGCAGAAAACCTGATTCTAATTATCCACAATGTATTTACTTATTTGATCAGTCCTGCAATATACATGATGTAATTTCAAAATTGCTAACTCAATCCACTGGGAAAACAAGTTAACCAATTAAAGTGCACACCATTTGTTTATAGTTCTAATTATCTTTATTCCAAGGGCCTGTGATCAAAATCCTTTGCTCAAAAGTACTTTGAGTTAGCATCACTGCAATGTGATATTATTTAATTGAAATACATTTGGGTTCATTTATTTTATTTGTATTTCATTTTTTTGCCACCTTCCTATCCATTGCCCTTTGTTATGCTAAATATACTAAGATCTCTAACATATGGAGTGCCTGGAGGGCTCAGTTGGTGGAGCAGGTGCCTCTTGATCTTGGGGGTGTGAGTTCAAGCCCCATGTTGGGTATAGAGATTACTTAAAAAATAAAATCTTTTATTAAAAAATATGGTACTGACACAAAACAGGCACAGAGATCAATGGACCAGAACAGAGAACCCAGAAATGGACCCACAAATGTATGGCCAACTAATCTTCAATAAAGCAGGAAAGAATACCCAATGGAAAAAAAAAAAAAATTTCTTCAGCAAATGGTTTTTGGAAAACTGGACAGCAACATGCAGCAGAATGAATCTGGATCACTTTTTACACTATACACAAAAATAAATTCAAAATAGATGAAATACCTAAACAGAAGACAAGAAACCATCAAGATCCTAGAGGAGAAAACAAGCAGCAACCTCTTTGACCTCAGTCACAGCAACTTCTTACTAGACATGTTTCCAGAGGCAAGGGAAAAAAAAGCAAAAATAAAAACTCCTGCACAGTAAAGGAAACAATGAACAAAACTAAAAGGCAACCGACCGAATGGGAGAAGATATTTGCAAATGACATATCAGATAAAGGGTTAGTATCCGAAATCTGTAAAGAACTGATCAAACGCAACACCCAAAAAACAAATAATCCAGTAAAGAAATGGACAGAAGACACGAACAGACACTTTTCCAAAGAAGACATCCAGATGGCTAACAGGCACGTAAAAAGATGCTCAACATCACTTATCATCAGGGAAAAACAAATTAAAATCACAATGAAATACCAACTCACACCTCTCAGAATGGGTAAAATTAACAGCTCCGGAAACAACAGACATTGGTGGGGATGCAGAGAAAGGGGAACCCTTTTGCACTGCTGGTGGCAATGCAAACTTTTGCAACCACTGTGGAAAACAGTATGGAGGTTCCTCAAAAAATTAAAAATAGAACTACCCTACAACCCAGAAATTCCACTACTAGGTATTTTTCCAAAGGATACAAAAATGTTGATTCAAAGGGACACATGCATCCCAATGTTTATAGCAGTACTATTGACAATAGCCAAAGTATGGAAAGAGCCCAAATGTTACCAACTGTGAGTGGATAAAGAAGATGTGAGATACACACACACACACACACACACACACAGACACACACACACACGATGGAATATTACTCAGCAATCAAAAAGAAAGAAATCTTGCCTTTTGCAACAATGTGGAAGGGATGACAGTGTATTATGCTAAGAGAAATAAGTCAGAGAAAAGCAGATATCATATGATTTCACTCATATGTGGAATTTAAGATAGAAAACAGATGAACAAAAGGAAAGGGAAGCAAAAATAATACAAAAAGAGAGGGAGGGGCGCCTGGGTGGCTCAGTCAGTTGAGCGTCTGACTTCAGCTCAGGTCATGATCTCACAGCTCGTGAGTTCGAGCCCCGTGTTGGTCTCTGTGCTGATAGCTCAGAGCCTGGAGCCTGCTTCAGATTCTGTGTCTCCCTCTTTCTGCCCCAACCCACTCGCATTCTGTCTCTGTCCCTCTCCAAAAAAAACATTAAAAAAAAAAAAAACAGAGAGAGACAAACCATAGGATACTCTTAAATACAGAGAACAAATTAAGGGCTGCTGGCAGGGTGTTGGGTTGGGGGAAGGGCTAAAGGAGTGATGGGCATTAAGGAGGGCACTTGTTGGGATGAGCCCCCAGTGTTATATGTGAGTGATGAATCACTACATTCTACTCCTGAAACCATTACTACACTATATGTTAACTAACTTGGATTTAAAATGAAAATTAGGGGCGCCTGGGTGGCTCATTCGGTTGAGCGTCCGACTTCGGCTCAGGTGATGATCTCGCGGTCCGTGAGTTCGAGCCCCGCGTCGGGCTCTGTGCTGACAGCTCAGAGCCTGGAGCCTGTTTCAGATTCTGTGTCTCCCTCTCTCTCTGCCCCTCCCCCATTCATGCTCTGTCTCTATCTCAAAAGTGAATAAACATTTAAAAAAATTAAAAAAAAATTAAAATTAAAAAGTAATATACTAACTATATTAAAATAATCCAATAGTATTTACAAATTTTTACATTACTCAAAGTCATTTTACTCACCAAATCTATTATAATTTTAATTATTTGCCTTTGGATTTGATCCCCTAAAATCTTTAGTAGTATTTTGTGTCATTGTACTTTGCATAGATGTTTAGCTCTAAATGTTATCAAATGTAGTGTTTATTTTTTTTCCAAATGAATAAAACTTCCATTATTATGCTTGTAAAGTTTCCTGGATAACCTTAGTCTGAATGCTAGGTATTGTTTTGCCAAATGTAGAAACCTGTATATTATGCATTCAGCAAAAGTGTAGTAATATTTTTCACATCTCCCTATTTTTAATGGTCTTTAAAATTTTAGTTATTTCAACGTGAATTTGAATTTTGAGTGCCTAGGGCTATTATTAATATAGTTTTTACTTTCTTCGAGTTTAACAAACTTGACACAATGCTGCCAATCTTTGGTGCTCCTGTTTTGCAGGTGTTTTTATTGTTGTTGTTGTTGTTTTCTATCTTAAGATTTTGGAGCATTGAAAAAATTATGGAATTATTTCAGGTAAAATAAATAACCAGAGTCAAGTGAGTTTTGTCATTAGAAACAGTGTGTGTAGACTAAGTATCATAAAACTTCAAACCATGTAGTTTTTCAACAAGAATATCCACCATTTAATATTTAAATTATATTCCTATGTGCCTGGATTGGCAGAAAATGCATTTAGTTAATAACTGAGTTATTTCTATTTTATAGTTTTAAAAATATTATTTGGTTAACATGGGTATTGAAGATAAAGTAAATCCTCAGTCTACGTTATTTGTGTTGTTTCTCCGCTATGTTCTCCTGTGGCTAGAAATTTCTAAATTTTATTTTTAACTTTTCCATCTATGTTTTTCAAAAATGGGGTTAATCATCCAAATAATTTTATTTAATATTCTTGTTTAATGGCTTTATATTTTGTGTTCTCTCATTCTGGTAATTTCATTGATTTTCTTTTTGACATCCGAGATAGATGATATGTTAGCTTATAATTCTCTATTATGTAATATTAAAAATGTATATAATTCTGCTAAATTTGAACACTAGTTTGTTTTTGTGCTGAGAAAATGTCCGTAACAATAAAATACATTTACTGAATGTAACTATAGGTCATTATAATTAATGATAAGTTCATATTGCTTATATTTAATAATTCATGTCATAGTGGAATTATTTGTGGAGTTTAATTGATAACGCAACATTACAGAAGAGCAAAAACAAACACAAAAGCTAAAACAGAACAAATAAAAACTCAACAGAGTATATGAACTATGCAACATGAAGTGCCTAACCAGAATCAAATCTGGTTTTCTAAAATACTCACCAGTTTTTTTTATCAGATATCTTTAATAACACGTTAAACATTGAGTTACTTCTTATAAAAAAATCAGTGTTTCTACTAAATAAAATCCATGTCATTGAGCAGAGAGAATTTAATCTAAAGAATTATTAACGAAATATCAACTTGTTAAATAGGTAACAGAGAAGGTAAACATGTTTGGTAATTCTTGAATTTCCCTTTAATACCATAAGCTCATCAAAGAGACCGTATTCCTTCTCTGCAATTATAGCATGGTACCTACACAAAGCAGTATTTGACCAATGCCAGCAGGGTTCTCCTTAATATCATTGCCCTTCCTCAGAGCCTACAATGAAACCTAATTTCTGATCACAAACGGAAGACATCTCTGTCATTACTTATTATACTTCTTTGCCAATGATCTGCAAACCTTCATTCCAATCCAGACCGCTCTAGATCTGTATGCCATTTTATGGTGATTTCCATCTGAATATTCTATAGGTACTACAAACTCACATTTTTTTTCTAATAAGAGAAGGCATGAGAATGGCCTCTCCCCGTACCCCATCCTTTCTGCTTAAAGTCATGCATATTCTTTTCAAGTATACGTAGACAATTTAAGGATTCGTGGCAACATATTAGCATATAACATCAGTCTTTGGAGTGGGGGAGAGGGGAAAATGGGTGATGGGCATTGAGGAGGGCACTTGTTGGGATGAGCACTGGGTGTTGTATGTAAGCAATGAACCATGGGAATCTACCCCCAAAACCAAGAGCACGCTGTATACACTGTATGTTAGCCAACTTGACAATAAATTATATTTAAAAAAAAAAAGAGTTACAGCATTAAAGTCCTTATGAAACCCTCAAACATTGCTTGTGGGAATTTTAAGTTTTGAGAGCCAATGGCTCTCAAGTGCTTTTAACTGTGATCTATAGTAATAAATCTTTTATATTGTCACTCAATGTACACATATATGTATATGAAACAAACATTTTACAATATAATCCTTGCCCTAACTATGTATATTGTACACTATTTTCTAATCTAATTGATTTCATTTTTTAAAATGCTAGAAAACTAAAGGAAAGAAATTGTAAAAAAAAAAAAAAAGAAAGAAAATCCGTCTTAACAAATTTCAAGGAATTTGTATTACACCATGTTTTCTGAACATTCCAACTAAAGTAGATACCAATACCAAAAATAAAATTCAACAGAGAGGATTTTCACATGAGCTGTTGTATGTGGTATTAAAAAGAGCTAGCAGTTCCCGATTTAATTTTTGCCTATTTTGGTTATTGTTTGCATGATCTATAGTTTTTTTTTTTATCTTTTTATTTTCAGTCTCTTCGTGTCTTTGAATCTAATGTGTGTCCCCTACAGGGGCACTTGGGTGGCTCAGTAGGTTGAGCATCCGGCTCCTGATTTCCGCTCAAGTCATGATCTCATAGTTCATGGGTTCAAGACCCCCATGGGGCTCTGCACTGGCAGCGTGAAGCCTGCTTGGGATTCTCTGTCTCCCTGTCTCTCTGTCTCAAAATACATAAATAACCTTAAATAAATCAAGTATGTCTCCTATAGACTACATATAGTCAGATTATATGTTTGATTTTTAAGATCTATTCTGTCAATTTCTGCCTTGCAATGTTTAATTCATTGTAACTTAATGTAATTTCTGATAAGATGGGATTTAAGTCCACCATTCTGCTGTTTTCTATTTGTCTTATGTCCTTCTTGCTGGTTTATTACTTCATTACTGTGTTCTTTTGTGCTAGTTTCCATTGTATCACTTACATTTTTTCTATATATTTTGAATGATTTGGTGATTGAAGGGTTGTGCTGTGAATCACAATTAACAACTTAATCTCGGTCTAATACCAATTTACTCCTCATAGAAATTTGGTTACAACATATTTCCATTCTCTTGCCCTTCTCTGTATTGCTATTGTCATACACATTGTCTTTATACAGGATGAGCCCATCAACAAGGTTTTGGGTTAACCTTGGTAACCTCCCCCCTTTTGTTGCTGTTTTATTATCTTTTAATTCCAAAGGCTGTACGATGTCATATTTTCTTGTTTGTTGGTATAATAGCTTTATTAGTTGGAATCAAGGGATGATCACGTATTCTAAACCATCATGATGATGTAATAGTTAGCTCTTGTATGTGGCTGGAAATCAGTAATTTGTTTCCTTTGTACCTGCTGGCTCTTTTCTAAGCTTTACAGCATCTGCCTCAAATCTGTTTGAAACTTTGTTAGGTATCCTGTTTTTCCATCTCTCACAGTTACATTCCCATGACTTGCGAGAGGCTCTCTTGGACTCCAATCCCTGCTGCCTGGCCATCGTACTTTCCCTTCAGGGCGTACCATCCTGTCCTGTCACTTCGTATACCATAGGGATGCTCTCCTTTTCACCATGCTTTGACCTGTCTCTATTTCTGGCGGGCCAGACAGTAAGTTGGGGAAGGAGAGACCACTCAGGTGGCATCGTGATTATCCTGCTGGCCTTGCAATAAATCCTTCCTTCGGAAGAAGTCACAGGGGCCAGTGGACTAACCTCTTCAAAGAGGCATTCTACCTCATACATTGCATCTTCAACTTCCTCTTCCAACTCACAGTCTTCTGAATCCTTGGGAAGTAAAACGTTCAAGGCAGCATTTTTCTTCACTAAATACACTCTATTACCACTCGAGGGTGTTCTGCTCCCTGCCTTTCACAGTCGAATTATTGTTGCAATTATTGTCTTATGTACTTGCATTTTAAATCAAGAGAATTGCATTCATTGAGCTTAGTGGATATGTAGATTGGTTTGCCATCAAATCTGGGAAAGTTTCAACCATTATTTCTTCAAATATTAATTCTGCACCTTTTTGCCTCTCCTGTCCCTTTTTTTTTTTTGCATATGTAAGTACGAGTGAAGATGGCTCCCAGGTCCCGGAGTCTCTGTTCGGTTCTCTCCAACTTTTTGTTGTTGTTCCTCAGACTGGAGATTCTCAATCGACCTGTCTTCAAACAGGCTGTTGCTTTCTTCTGTCCCTTCAAATATGCTGTCGAGCCCCACTAGTCAATATTTCATCTGAGTTACTGCAATTTAACTTCCAGAATTTCTACTTGATACTTTTAAAAAATAATTTCCCTGTCTTTGTTGATATTTGGTGAGGGGTTGTGGTCATGCTTTCCTTTAGCTCTTTAGACATGCTTCCGTTTAATTCTTTCAGCCTATTTGTAATACCTGATTTCAAGTCTTTTCCTAGTCACTCAAATGTCCTGACTACCTCAGGACTAGTTTCCACTGACAATTTTTTTCCGGCCTGGACCATACTTTCCTGTTTTGTTTTGTTTTGTTTGTATATCTTGCGACATTTTTGTTGTTGTTGAAAACTGAATTTCAGGTAATATAATGTGACAGCTCTAGAAGTCACGTTACCTTTCTCCAGGGTTTGTTGTTATTACTGTCATCCCTGTTGCCGTTTGTCTGCTTAGCGACTTTTCTAGACCCATTTGTTACAGCATGCATTCCATCTCTTCTCCAGCCACTGAATTCTGCTTGGTTAGCTTCATGATCAACTAATAATCACTCAGAGATCTGCAAATGCCTTGAAAAACTATTCTTTCAACTTTTCCTGAGGGGCTCTGTGTTTGTGTTTGTGTATAGGTCAGCCCAGATAAGAGATCAAGGCCTTCTCTCTCTCTTTTTTTAATTCTACAAGTTTTTATTTAAATTCCAGTTAGTTAACATACAGTGTAATATTAGTTTCAGGTGTAGAATGTAGTGATTTATCACTTGTATACAACACCTGGTGTTTATCACAAGTGCCCTCCTTAGTACCCATCACCTATTTAACCCATTCCCCCCACCTGCTTCCCCACAGTAACCATCAGTTTGTTCTCTAGAGGAAGAGTCTGTCTCTTGATCTACCTCTCTTTCCCCCCACCATGTTCATTTGTTGTGTTTCTTAAATTCCACATATGAGCGAAATTAAATATTTGTCTTTCTCTGACTTATTTTGCTCAGCACAATACTCTCTAGCTGCATCCATGTGCAAGATTTCATTCTTTTTTTATGGCTGAGTGATATTCTATTGTGTATATATACCAATTCTTTATCCGTTTATCAATTGTTGTGTATTTGGGCTCTTTCCATAATTTGGCTATTGTTGATAACATTCCTATAAACATCAAGGTGCATGTGTCCCTTTGAATCAGTATTTTTGTATCATTTGGATAAATGCCTCGTAGTGCGATTGCTGGGTCATAGGGTAGTTCTAGTTTTAACTTTTTGAGGAACCTCCATACTGTTTTCCAGAGTGGCTGTACCAGTTTGCATTCCTGCCAACAGCTTCTTTACATCCTCATCAATACCTGTCGTTTCCTGTGTTGTTCATTTCAGCCATTCTGTCGGGTGTGACGTGCTATCTCATTGTAGTTTTGATTTGTATTTCCCTGACGATGAGTAATGTTGAGCATCTTTTCATGATTCTGTCAGCCATCTGGCTGGCTTCTTTGGAAAAATGTCTATTTATGTCTTCTGCCCACTTTTAAACTGGATTATTTGTTTTTTTGGGGTGTTGAGTTTTATGAGTGCTTTATGTATTTTGGATACTAACCTTTCATCTGGTATGTCATTTGCAAATGTCTTCTCCTATTCAGTAGGTTGTCTTTTAATTTTGTTGATTGTTTCCTTTCCTATGGGGACACTTTTTATCATGATGAAGTCCCAATAGTTTATTTTTCTTTTTGTTTCCCTTGCCTCAGGAGACAAATCTGGTAAGAAATTGCTAAGGGTGATGTCAAAGAGACGACTACCTGTATTTTCCTCTAGGATTTTAATGGTTCCTGAGATCTGGGCCTTCTTAATTCTTTCATGGGCATCCCCACCTCTCTGCATATGCACTTACCACTTCTAATTCCCCAGTAATGTGCCACAGCTTCTTAAAGCTTCCTATGGACGTCTCTTCCCCAGATCTTCTTTTTAAGTTTTTGGCCAGCCCAATCCCACTTGCATTTATATCTTAGGCAAATAAAATGGTAAATAGTTCCCTAGGGATGAATTTTTTCCTATGGATTGAGCTGAAGCTGGGAGGTCAAGTCGAATAATAACACCCAGTGAATGAGGTTTTTCCAGGGAGTTGCCAGTCAGGTCAAATAGGGAACATGGTCTGGAGATGAGACTTTTTGAAAAAATCCAAATCTAGTCTACTTCCTCACATGGATGTGGGCCTGCTGGTTCTCACAGCTACCATATTTGTGAGGCTACCCATTTTCAAGGCTATCATAGAACTGCAAAGAAAGGGTGGATAGATGTAGGTTAAGGTAAATACCCCAAACTCTGATGTACTTACCAAGATTCAGCCGTTTTTCTTTTTTCTTTCTAGCTTTATTTTTTGAATTTAAATCCAAGTTAGCTAACAGGTAGCGTAATAGAAATTCCAGGAATAGGATTTAGTGATTCATCACTTACATATGACACCCAGTGCTCATCCCAACAAGTGTCCTCCTTAATGCCCCTCAACCCTTTATCCCTTCACCCAACCCACACTCTGCCAGCAACCGTTAATTTGTTCTCTGTATTTAAGAGTCTCTTAAGGTTTGTCTCCCTCTCTGTTTTTGTATTATTTTTGCTTCCCTTCTGTTCATATGTTTTGTATCTTAAATTCCACATTTGATTGCAATCATATGATATTTGTCTTTCTCTGACTGACTTATTTCACTTAGCATAATACACTCGTGTCCCTTCCACGTTATTGCAAATGGCAAGATTTCATTCTTTTTGATCACTGAGTAATATTCCATTGTGTATGTGTGTACAAACGCACACACACACACACACACACACACCATATTCTTTATCCATTCATCAGTTGGTGGACATTTGGGATCTTTCCATACCTTGGCTATTGTCAACAGTGCTACTATAAACGTTGGGGTGCATGTGCACCTTCAAATCAGCACTCCTGTATCCCTTGGATAAATACCTAGTAGTGCAATTGCTGGGTCATAGGGTGGTTCTATTTTTAATTCTTTGAGGAACCTCCACACTGTTTTCCAGAGCGGCTGCACCAGTTTGCATTCCCACCAGCAGGGCAAAAGAGATCCTCTTTCTCCACATCCTTGCCAACATCTGTTGTTTCCTGAGTTGTTCATTTTAGCCATTGTGTCAGGTGTGAGGTGATATCTCCTTGTGGTTTTGATTTGTATTGCCCTGATGATGAGTGATGTTGAGCATCTTTTCCTGTGTCGGTTGGCCATCTGGCTGTCTTCTTTGGAAAAGTGTCTATTCATGTCTTTCGCCCATTTCTTCACTGGATTACTTGTTTTTTGGCTGTTGAGTTTGATGAGTCCTTTATAAATTTTGTATACTAATCCCGTATCTGATATGTCATTTGCAAATATTCTCTCCCATTCCATCGGTTACCTTTTAGTTTTGCTGATTGTTTCCTTCACTGTGAAGAAACTTTTTATATTGATAAGGTCCCAATACTTCATTTTTGCTTTTGTTTCCCTCTCCTCCAGAGCCATGTGAAGTAAGAAGTTGCTGTGGTCAAGGTCAAAGAGATTATTGCCTGTTTTTCCTCTAGGATTTTGATGGCTTCCTGTCTTATGTTTAGGTCTTTTGTCTATTTTGAGTTTATTTTTGTGTATGGTGTAAGAAAGTGTCCAGGTTCATTCTTCTGCGTGTCGCTGTCCAGTTTCCGCAACACCGTTTGCTGAAGGGACTGTCTTTTGTTCATCGGATGTTCTTTCCTGCTTTGTCAAAGATTAGTTGGCCATACATTTGTGGGTCCATTTCAGGATTCTCTATTCTGTTCCATCGATCTCTGTGTCTGTTCTTGCGCCAGTAACATACTGTCTTCAGCAGTTTTTCTTTAATGCTCCTTGCATTTCTTGTATTTGGTTAGTTTCCAGAGTTTAGAAAAAGTTCATTTTGACCATTTTCCACTGTTTTTGTTACTTTTGTGGAAGGGTATATTAACTAAGGTCTTCTCTACCTTTCTCCAAAAGATGCATTTTTCACCACTTCCTTATACTTTTCTTTCTTTGGCTAACCCTTTTCTTTGGCTTGGTCCCCTGTGCCCTATAGTAACAGCCTATATCCAATTGTTCTTTAACAATAAGTAAACAGTCAGTTATAATACGATGTGATATTCCTCCCGTGAGACTGTGACCTACCTTCTTGGGAACAGAACAGTATTTCTCTTGAACTCAAACATATAGAACATAAGGATAATGTGCAGTAAATGTAGGGGCACGGGATTTATTCTGAATTTTTTAAAGTCAACAGGTAAAAGATGCAAAAGGAAACTTGAAAGTGGGAACAGATTGAATACACTTTCTGAAAACAGTTCCCTCAAGAAAAACTCCCATTTTCACTTATCCTTGTTACTAAATTAATTGCTGCTCTTAATCCTTTTCTAATCTATGCATAAGGTTCTCAACTGGCCCTAAGGCATTTGCTTCATTAGCATATGAGTCATTTTGAAGCATAATAAACATCCCCCGAAGTCTTTTCTCTCATCTCTTGACAATTGTCACTTCTACACAGGCGTGTTTTTCCATAGACAAACACAATAAATTCGCCTCTAATTCACTTTGTTGAACCAAGACAGGCAAAGCAGAAAAGGAGGAGAAATCTGAAAGATGCAGCAGGACGGTTTCATTCTACAGCCTTCTCTATGACAACATAAAAAAGGTTAAAGAGAAATTCAAGTAAAATACTCCTACAACAATGTTTCGGAAACTCAACTTTGGGACGACAGCCCATCTCCGAGCTCATCTCTGGACCAGACAGCTAAGTAAAATGTAGTAATTGGTCTGCCCCATATCAGCATAGAAAGCAACCTCCCAGTTTTGTGTTCTCTGCCTTAAGATGCCAGTGCTGTTGGTCGTTACGGAGAATGAGCTGAGATACTTAGAACAACTACTTGACAAAAGGAAATTGAACAAATGTGCAGAGGAAAGGAGGAGGGATGACAAGGACTAGCCGGGGAAGATGGGAAATGATGGTTCGAGAAGGAAAGTGGGGAGTGATAATTGGTCTATAAAGGTTATGAGAGAAGGCAGAAACACCAGCTACGTGTTGAATTAGAACAACAAAAATTTCTCGTCCGTGTTTTGGCACAGACTGCGAGGTTCGGCAGAGTCTTTGAGCTGGGACGTGTGACTTATAAATCAAAGTAAATCCAACTGCTTTGGATTGTTTAGATTTTTTTTTTTTGTCGTTATTCTGGACTTCACTCTGCTTTTCTACTTTTATTTTCTTTTATACGATTGTCTAAAACACCTGCGATTGAGAACATAGTTTTATATAGCATTTAGTTAAAAGTGAGACCAGTGGAGGCATCAAATACATAGAAAATAGTTTTCAAATTTTTTTTAGAGTGTATTTATTTATTTTGAGAGAGGGAGAGAGAGCAGAGAGAATGTGAGCGGGGAAGGGGCAGGCTGAGAGGGAGAGAGAGCATGAGCGGGCGGGGGTGGGGAGGCACAAAGAGAGAGGAAGAGAGAGAGAGTCCCAAGCAGGCTCCACATTGTCAGCGCAGAGCATGACGCCGGGCTCGAACTCACGCACTGCAAGATCACGATCTGAAGCCCAAATCAAGAGTCGGACACCTGACCGACTGAGCCACCCAGGCACCCCAGTTTACGTAATTTAAGAAAACTGTGACCTACTGCAGCCAAAAGCATTTCATTAGGGACCATCAAGGTTAGGTTCCCAGTCAGGATGCCGTGTAAATAGCCAGGTGGTACTGACATAGCCAATAGGCCATGCCATGGCTCGGTGCTTACGCTTCTCTCTTTTTCTAGAATACCTTTCTCCAACCTTGAATACCTGACTGATTCCTAACACATTCCTTAATAGCGAGCCCAATACCTCATGGTCTGGTTTCTTCCTCTGAAGTGTGGAGGGTACGCTTACGTCTTCTGGAGCCAGACTGCCTGCCCACTCTACCAGTTCAAATCTTTGAGCTCTTGGGGAAATCACTAAAGCTCTCCGGGCCTCAGTCTCCTCATCTGGAAGATGAACATGATATTGGCATCTTCCACCTAATGTACTTGTGGAGATTTAATAAACAATTATGCAAAGCCTTTAGACATTGCTAATGCCATATCAGTTGTGTGATTTTATGACCTTTCCCCCCACAGTTCATTGATGCTTTGTGGCCACGCTGTGCCTTCTTTGCAGTAGTTGCCGGAACATCTGTTCTCTGGGACGAAAACTGGGAGCTTAAGGGCAGAGGCCATATTTGGGGGATCGTTGTATCCCCAGCGTTTAGCACAGGACCAGGCACAGCGTGTGTATTTAAAATGCCATTTGATTGCTCTCTGTCTCTCTCCCTCTCTCTCTCTGATGACTCTACTTTCTCCTCCGGGCCTGTATTTCCCAGAATTCCTACAGGATGTGTTTTTATCTGCGTTCATTT